>NC_084588.1:33900428-34210428 GCF_033807715.1 Cololabis saira | reverse complement strand
ACACATTCTCCTTTCACATTCATATATTTTCACTCTCACACAAATACATACTCCTTTCACATACATATATTTTCACTCACACACACACACATTCTCCTTTCACATTCATATATTTTCACTCTCACACACATACATTCTCCGTTCACATACATATATTTTCACTCTCACACACATACATTCTCTTTTCACTCTCACACACATATATTCTCCTTTCACATACATATATTTTCACTCTCACACACATACATTCTCCTTTCACTCTCACACACATATATTATCCTTTCACATACATATATTTTCACTCTCACACACATACATTCTCCTTTCACTCTCACACACATATATTCTCCTTTCACATACGTATATACTATTCACACATATACTTTACTTTTCAACACATACATGTATTTTCACTCTCACATATATTTACACCCTAACCCTGATACAGGAAGCTCCTCCTTAAGCATGAAGTCACTCTTATTCCAGGAAACATGCGCAAGACTTGCTCATCTTATCCTAACATGATGCTAAATAGCATCATGCATAGCAATCATGCTAATAAAAGTCATTGTGTTTTCGTATCTAGTGCAGTTTTGCATTTCAGGAGTAAGTAGCAATGAGAATGACATTCCCAATTTTTTTAATAACGTCTTACAATGTATTGAACGACTGCAAAGAGAAGCTACAGATTCTTTTGTTCGTGAGAGGCTGTATGGAGAACTTCGTGACCACTTTCAAACCTTATCTGGATTTCTGTCAATGTCAAGATTTGTTGAAGATTCAAGAAACAGAGAAACAGTCAATACATTAGAGTCCTTGTTTAGATGTCTTCAGTTTTTGCTGACTGCTCATGAAACCAGACAAAGAACCGACAACAGTTATGTCCTGCTGCCTCCACCTGTCATGACTGGACATCAAGGCAGACCTAGCCTGGCCACAACAGCAGCAGTAAACCGAGAAAAATAAACCAAGGCCTAAATTGATCATACTACACCTATGATCCGCATTTTTAGGGTTCAAAGCATTACATCTGTTAAGATGTGCTAGTAAACACATAAACATAGATGGAGTGATACAAGTTTTTTACCCAAATCCAAGTCACTACTGATTATTTACACCACCTTGACAGGTACCAGTACATAGGTACCAGTGTACATATGTAATTACATGTCAGCCTAAAACTGTCCTCTAAGTCAGTGGTCCCCAACCTTTTCTGAACCGCGGACCGGTTTAATGTCTGACCATATTTTCACGGCCCAATCTAAAGGTGTAGTTGATAAAAACGAAATAAAATGACAAGATCAGCATTAAAAACTGTGGTATTTTCTCTATAGTAATAATAATAATGATTTTCGAAAAAATCAAATAAAATAATGGAAATTGTAAATTACCTTTAATATGAGTATTTTTATAAATGTGTTTTTATGTTTTATGTCTCATTAACGTTATTTAAAGCCAGGCTTTTATTTTATTTATTAAGGACACCGATATTTAGTGCTTTTATTTTGAAGGCGTCTCGCCGAGACCTTGTAAACATCCGGTGCTTCGGACTTTAATGGTAAAAGTTTAACGCCAGTAAAAAGTGTGTCTGAAAGACTAAACTAGTGTCTTGAGTGCTAAAGTGGTGCCTAACTGACACAAAAAGCACCTTCTGATAAGGATTTGTTTTCTTTGCAAATGTTATGCCGTATTTATGTCCAGCTTGAGTTTGGCTGTCATGGTTACTCATGTAAGCGGTAGGCCTGATTTATGGTTCCGCGTTAAATCGATGGCGTAGCCTACGGCGTAGGGTGCGCGGCCACGCACACACTACGGCGTAGGCTCTGCGTAGGTGTAACGCGGGACCATAAATCAGCCTGTAGCTGTTATTACCGAGCGAGCAGCAGCTGTGTCGGGCTGTATTTAAGTTAAATGAAACTTATATGAATGTAGAAAGACTAATTCTATTTTATTTTATTCCTTTATAGCTCTTACAGTGTGTTTGCAGTGTATTTATTGTACATCCAAGGAATAAAAACATTGTGAACCATCAGTTTGAGAGTCATCCATCATCAGCTACAGAAATATTTTTTTCTCTCTGTGCGGCCCGGTACCAGATGACCCCCTTTTCCTTGACCGGGAGTTCCAGTTGCCAAAGTGTTGCAGAGTCTGATATTGCAATGACTGCCGCCGTAATGCTCCGGTTTGCTCTTTTGTACGGTCAGCTGCTTGGCCTCCTCAAGCGTCTCAGCCAATCACAGCGCGATAAATGACCTGCCTTCCGTTTCCACTATACTCCTTCCGTTTCAACTATACTTTCACTCACATACATACATTCTTCTTTTACATACATACATTCTTCTTTTACATACATACATTCTTCTTTTACATACATACATTCTTCTTTTACATACATACATTCTTCTCTTACATACATATATTATTTATAGTTGTGCGTGAGAGTAAAATGTATGAATGTGTGTGTTAAAATATATAAATATGAGAGTGAAAATGTATGAATGTGTGAGTGAAAATGTATGAATGTGTGAGTGAAAATGTATGAATATGAGAGTGAAAATATATGAATGTGAAAGGAGAATGTGTGTGTGTGTGAGAGTGAAAATATATGTATGTGAAAGGAGAATGTATGTGTGTGAAAGGGTCAGAATGAATTATGGCTTGTACGGCCCCTCATACCTACACCTTTTCCTTTTACATGCACATTTTCAATTTTTTAAAGATTTTGTAGAAAGAATGAAAAACATTTCTCTGAAGCTTTTTTGTCATACCATATTTTCCACACCATAAGGTGTGGAAAATATAAGGCGCACCTTCAATAAATTGCCTATTTTAAAACTCTCTTCATATATAAGGCGCACGGGATATACAGTAAGATACCATAGTGGCTGGGGTTGAGTTACCCATCTACCTGAAACAGCTTTCTGAAAACTTTGTTCACTCCCAAAAAAACGTTGTGGAGAATTTTTCCAGTTCATTCCCCATTCCAAAATCCCTTGAAATCTTCTGTGCGAGTGCGGCATCCAATGGTCCCGGCTCCGTCTCGTCACACATTATGCGAGTTGTGTCGCTACTGTTGTCTTGAATAAATTACAATAATGATCATATATAAGGCGCACCGCACTATAAGGTGCACCGCCAATTTTTTAGAAAATTAAAGGCTTTTAATTGCACCTTATAGTGCGGAAAATATGGTAATTTGTCAGGCCGAGATTCAAAGCAGGATTCAGATGCAGAGATATTAGATAACAAAAGGCTTTTATTGAATTCACCGGAGACCTCGGATCGAGTGACAAATAAATGGCTATAAACAAAACAACTATACATTATACTCTGACTATAGATAGAACAATAAACACTCCAAAAGGAGGGGATAACTAATAAAAAGAAACAAATAAAACACAAAACGCTCCGTATGGAGGATAAACCAGCCTATATAAAATAATTTGGCTACAAACACAAATCACTCTTAAAGAGGAAAAAAACAAGAACTATGAATCTAAGCTAGGATATAAGTTAACAAAAAAATGAAAAGATGAAAATCACTTTAACAAGGAATAAACAACGGGCTATGAATCTAAGCTAGGATATAAGTTAACAAAAAGAAAATCACTTTAACAAGGAATAAACAACGGGCTATGAATCTAAGCTAGGATATAAGTTAACAAAAAGAAAATCACTTTAACAAGGAATAAACAACGGGCTATGAATCTAAGCTAAGGTAAGTTTAAAAAATTTCAAAAAATAAAAATCACTCTTTAAGGGCTATGAGTCTAAGCTATGGTAGAAAATTTACAAACAAAACAAAAAAACAAAAAAATCACTCTTGAACGAGGAAAACAAGGGCTATGAAATTTAGCTAAGGAAAAATTACAAACAAAATTAAAGCTGCAAGCAGCGATGAACAGGCCCTTGCGCGTGCAATTTGCACCAATTAAGGTCAAGGACTCAAAACTAAGTCCGATGACACCACCCACGACTCTTTATGTCAAACCATTCAAAAGTTATGGCAGAAAATAGGAACTATCAAATATCGACCAATCGGAAGAGGGGGCAGGGCTAATTCACACCAATTATGGTCAAGGGATTCAAAACCATGTCCGATGACACCACCCACGAGTCTTTATGTTAAGCCATTCAAAAGTTATGGCCGAAAATAGGAACTATAAAATATTGACCATTCAGAAGAAGGAGCGGGTCTAATTTGCACCAATGAAGTTCAAGTACTCAAAACTGAGTCCGATGACACCACCCACGACTCTCTATGTCAAACCATTCAAAAGTTATAACAGAAAATAGGGACAACCAATCAGAAGAAGGGCTAATTCAGGACAATGAAGGTCAAGGACTCAATACAGAGTCCGATGACACCAACCCACGACTCTCTATGTCAAACCATTCAAAAGTAATAGCAGAAAATAGGGACAACCAATCGCAAGAAGGAGTGGGGCTAATTCAGGCCAATGAAGGTCAAGGACTCAATACCGAGTCCGATGACACCACCCACAAGTCTTTATGTCACACCCTTCAAAAGTTATGGCAGAGAAAAGTTTTCTGAGGGTGCTGTTGAGCCATTAGGCCACGCCCATTAATGCAAACCATGAAACCTCCTTATCACCAGGCCTGGCTTGCGTGCAAAATTTGGTGACTTTTGGGGAACTATCAAATATGTACCAATCAGATGAAGGGGGGGCGCGCTTTTTGGCGTCTAGCGTCGCCACGGTAACGCTTTAGAAAGATAAAAGTAATGCGCGTTGTCGCAGGATGGAGACACACATTTTGATGTATAACACACCTGGGTGCACGTTACGGTTCAGGCTCTGAAGCGGCTGAAGTGAAGGCATAAATTTCGCCAAAATGACACGATTAATTCAAAATGGCCAACTTCCTGTTCGGTTTCGGCCATGGCGCCAAGAGACTTTTCTTTAAGTTGCGACATGATACAGTTGTGTACTTATTTTCGTGCATGTACGTCAAACCGTATTGTGGGGCTTGAGGCACAAAGTTTTTTCTGTTTGAACCAATCAGATGAAGGGTGGGCGCGCTTTTTGGCGTCTAGCGTCGCCACGGTAACGCTTTTGAAAGAGAAAAGTAATGCGCGTTGTTGCAGGATGGAGACGCACATTTTGATGTATAACACACCTGGGTGCACGTTACTGTTCGGGCTCTGAGCGGCTGAAGAAATGGCATAAATTTTGCCAAGATGACACGATTAATTCAAAATGGCCGACTTCCTGTTTGATTTCAGCCATGGCGCAAGTTTTCTAGGGGGCGCTGTTGAGCCATTTTGCCACGCCCATTAATGCAAACCATTAAATATCAAATTTTTCGCCAGGCCTGCCTTGTGTGCAGAATTTGGTGACCTTTGGGGCACATTTAGGGGGGCAAAAAGTCCCTCCTTTCGTCAGAAGGATAAAGAATAAAGAATAATTCCTACAGATACAATAGGGCCTTCGCACTGTAAGTGCTCGGGCCCTAAAAATCACTCGTCACAAGGAACATACGGCTTACTATGGCGATTACTATAGCTGTGGACATGGACCAAGCCTCTGGTGCAGAACAAGGACGAAGACACTCTGGCAGACAAGGGGAACACAAACTATTTAAACACATGGAGGGACATGGGGGACAGGTGTAAACACTTCAGATTGAGACACATGAGGAAGGGCAAGTGACCTGAAACGAGATAATTACTTTTCAAAACAAAACAGGAAATAACAGGAGAAAACAAACCCAAGACAAGACAACCTCACCGCGGTGTAACATAATTTTATGGGACTATTTTATGGTTAAAGCAACACAAAAGTCTTTCTTTAATATTAGAATAACGGTTTCAGTTTTATTTGAAGGAATATTTGTAATCTTTTTGAAAGTGTCCTGAGTAACTTTTGACTCCTGTCCTGGAAATCCATCCATCCATCCATCCATCCATCCATCCATCCATCCATCCATCCATCCATCCATCCATCCATCCATCCATCCATCCATCTTTTTCTGCTTAACCGTCACCAGGTTGCGGGGGCAGTAGTCTTAGCAGAGATGCCCAGACTTCCCTCATCCCAGACACTTCCTCCAGGGAGTCTGTGGCATTCCCAGGCCAGTCGAGACACATAATCTCTCCAGCGTGTCCTGGGTCTTCCCCGGGGTCTCCTCCCAGTGGGACATGCCTGGAACACCTCTCTAGGGATTCGTCATGGAGGCACCCGATACAGATGCCCAAGCCACCTCAGCTGACTCCTCTCAATGTGAAGGACAGGCGGCTCGACTCGGAGCTCCTCCCGAGTGACTGAGCTTCTCATGCTATCTCTAAGGGAGCGTCCAGCCACCTTCAGAGGAAACTCATCTTGGCCGCTTGTATGCGCGAACTTGTGCTTTCGGTCACTACCCAAAGTTCATGACCATAGGTGAGGGTGGGAACTCAGATTGGCCGGTAAATTGAAAGTTTCCCCTCTCGACTCAGCTCCTTCTTCACCACAACGGTCCAGTACACTGACTGCATAACTGTGGATGCTGCACCAATCCTCTGTCAATCTCACGCTCCATCTTTCCCTCACTCTTGAACAAGACCCCAATATATTATAAACTCCTCCACCTGAGGCAGGGCCTCTCCACCTACCTGGAGAGGGCACGCCACAATTTTCCAGTGGAGAACTATGGCCTCTGATTTGGAGGTGCTGATTCTCATCCCAGCCGCTTCGCACTCGGCTTCAATCCACCCCAACACATGCTGAAAGTCCTGGTCTCATGAAACAAACAGGACAACATTATCTGCAAAAAGCATAGATTAAATCCTGTGTTGGGCCACCATCCAGTGATGATGAACTCATGTATGATTATGAATTTATATGAAATGTGTGATGGGGAACAGTCAGGCTCTGACCAGTTGAAGGCCCTTTTTCGGCCTCCGACTGAGACCAGATCTAAAGTTTTACGACTCGAGCACAAGGCCTGAGAGAACAATGGGAATGGAAAGACTTCAAAGCCCAACGTCTGTGGTCCCCTGAGGGGGCGGAGTCAGGAAAAGACGTGCATACTGTATTTTACAGTAGAGCAGCCTGCAGGGGCGGTCGATGGTCGTGACTCTTTTCCTTCAATCAGCGCCGCGCATCAGCCCCAAACCGCCCGCCAGCTGGCTCGTGCCCACACCCTCATCAGCACGGATTCCCCGCAGCATCCTGACTCAGGGACCGGGACCCGGCCACAAAGAGAAGCTGTAAGAGTTCACCAGCGCTGGTAAATGGGAGTTCGCCCCCGGTCCTGCAACGCCGCCTGTGTCCTCTTTTTTTCCCCCCAGAGTTGGACGGAGCGAGACGGGAGCCGCCTCGATTCGCTTAGGAGCGCAGCCAGTCTTGCTGAGAACCGAGACCTGCCTGAGAGCTTTAACGCCCCCCAAGACGCTACCGATCCCTCAAGTCAAATCCCAAAAGTAAAATGCTTTAGTTGTCTGGGCAGAATTAGGTTAAAGCATTTTGCGTTGTTTTTCATTTTTATTGGTGGGCATATATTACTGCGACGTGTCGTCTTTGCTTCTGTGCCTGTCACGTAATCCCTCACCGCCGAAGTGACTCGAGCCACGTCTTCCCTGTTAAATCTCTGAGCGGGCGGGTGATTTCAACCCCGACCCGACTCCCGAGTGGAAAACCGTGGAACGATCAGGAAAACCGGCCGTGAGCGTTCACACCTGTTTGATTTCCACAGCCGTGGACGTGATCATCTGCAGCTGTGTATTTTGTGTGATGCACCGAGGGTCCGCAGACAAACCGGCGGTCGTCAGAGTGTAATTCTACTGTGATCCGCTCCTCCTTCTCTCCTCTCTAAACTAATGCGGGGGGGAGTAAGGTCTTAGACTCACGTGGCGGTTCGCCATTTTTACTCGTGGTCTAAGTAATGTTGTCCTCCACCTTCCTTTCGGGCACGTAACGCGGCGTGGTCTGCCCTCTTGGCTGCGTGCCCACGTGACGTGATGTGGTCCGCCCTCTTGGCTGCGTGCCCACGTGACGTGACTCTGCTCCGACACACATAAACACACACACACACACACACACACACACACACACACACACATGCCCACCTACACTGACACACACACACGGATGATCGGAAGATTTGCATTATATGATTCATTGTCCCTGTTTATGTAGTTGAGCCATCAGAATTTATCCGAAGTGTTGCTTTACCATCTGCTTGACACTTGTGTAAATAAATTCTGATTGAAAGAAGTGGTCCTTGTTTATTTTACACATGTTTGCCTCTAATGTTGGTTGCCGGGGCCTGTGTTCGGATTCCTTCCTTGAACCATTATTCTATAGAATTGAGACTGATTTTGCTGTAGTTATCATTTTCCTGATTACATCAGGTGGTGCCCCGTTTTGATTAAGTCATTTTGATAATTCAATTTGATAAATAATCTACTTTATGAATTATTAATAATTGTCGAAGGACAATTATTAATAACTCTCTTGATAACCTAAAACAGCGCCCCTCTGTGGCACAACACCTGTGGTTCTCAAACTGGATCGCCTCCAGTCCCTGCCTAGAAATCATGTCCATAAAAATACAGAACCAGTGACAAAGGGCAGCCCTGCCGAAGTTTAACATGCACTGGGAACAAGTCTGATTTACTACCGGCAATGCGAACCAAACTCCTGCTCTGATCATACAGAGCGAACAGCCGTTATCAGAGGGTCCCAGACCCCATACTCGCGGGGCACCCCCCACAGAATGCCACATGGGACACGGTCAAATGCCTTTTCCAGATCTACAAAGCACATGTGGACTGGTTCGGCGAATTCCCATGAACCCTCAAGCAGCTTGTGGAGGGTACTGTATAGAGCTGGTCCACCAATATTGTCAGAGCCACCATAATGTTGCATTTTTAGGGAATGTTGTGTGGCGGTGTGCTTGAGTGGTGGCCGACACTCCTCTTTCAGTGACTATTTATGCTCCAACAACTGTGTGTACGTGCAACTGTGCAGCGTGTTGTTTAACACTCCTCTCCAGGCTGATGCGGCACACATCAAACACAGAGGTATGAGATGCTCCGCATAAAGTGTTCGCTGTTTACAGATGCGTTAAAGTAAAGCTGGCTGCTGTGAACACATGAGTTTGGGGACTATCTTTAGTCTCCACTTGCAAACATACCAATAAACAGTGAGGGGAGCCCCCATGGGAGTACATTGTAAACAAGTGGGTATGATGTGCTGAGTACAATCCCACTTTTTGTTTTATAGAAAATACACTCCTTTCATCTGAGACAGAAATGTAGATAAATCAGTGCCTACACTCACGCACGCGGCACATTAATTACCACATTTATTTACAATGTTTAATCCATGTGCAAGCTGAAAATACAACAAACAAACAAAAGGCAGGCCAAGATTTCCTTGTTGTTATTACTTTGTTTATGCAGTGCAACATTTAGGAGTGAATTCTTATCTGCACAAAATTGGAGTACACAACAATGTCCTGGTTTTGCCTCCTTCCATCAGCTCCAGAAAAGATATTTCTGGCTTAATGATCTAGGTTACCTACAATAAAAGAATGGATTTAAATATCTGGCTCATGAACGCATCTGTAAAATTAACAGTGGGGAAAAGTTTTGTTTTGTTTTATTTTGTGATCTTTAGACTTGATCCAGTTCAGTGACATATTGAACATTTAAAAACATCTCTTTGGATCAAAAGACAACAGACAATAAGCAGCTCTAAGGGTAAATTTAACAGAGAATTAATCCTTAAAGTAAAAAAAAAAAGATCATCACAAAGGTGTGTTGCATGGAGAAAGTAATTTGAAACATTTACAGACATTTACAAATATAGCCAAATGCAGGAACTGCTGCTTTCATTTCAGACAAGCAAAAAGCCTCACAACAACCTTGGTCTCCTGAGCTCTCTCAGTCTAACATCAAATCACACAACACATTTCAGCCTGAGGGAAATATGATGCCTGACAGCTGCTGTGTTCAGCCAGAGGGGAAAAAAACGCTAAAGTTTTGCATTTACTGGTGATGGGGCAAAAATTAAACTACAAAATTAAATGATTTAATAAGCAACTGGACGCCTGCTGGACTTTATAGATCACTCTGTGGTTCCATACGACAATGTTCAAAATATGGGATGGCCACAGACGTACAGGTCTACATACTCTGGCTTTGATCAAACTTCTGGTTGAGGAGATGAAAAGGCTGGCAAAGAGCGGCCTCCACATCTGGGGGGGAAGTCCTTTCTACCCAGCACAAAGAGACAGGAAGAAGGAAAAGTACAGCAAAGGAGGCCACAGACACAAACGACACAACATTTCAGTCAAAATGGCATAAACTTGCTACTTCCTTGTTTAAAAAAATAATAACAGCATAGCAGTTGGACTGAAATAACCCCAAAATGTCCCTCTTTTGTTTGAGCGACAACACACTACAAAGGGAGATATGTTAGGATATTTGTAGAGTTACTGAGCTGCACTTCAGTATCGACAGTTGGCCCAACCAGCTGTCATTTTGTAGAGGAAACGGTGTAACCCTCAGACATATCCATATTTTTTTACTCAACATAATTCCACCAACATTACTATTTAATTTGCATTTTGTTAAAAACAAAAAATATATTGTTGTTATAGGACTTTGTTTAGAACATTGTATTGAAGATACTTGAGTGAAACTATTCTGGCATCTCTAACAAACAGAAATTCGACAGATATTATACATGTTGACTAATATTTAGAAAAAATAAATTATAAAGGAAACACTGAACCCCTCAATTGTTCTTCCAAACTACAGATAATTCCAATTTCATCATACCGGAAGCAAAATAAATTGTATCCAGATCTTCACACACACAGTTTCATGTCAAATTCTTCTCTTTAGGATGAGAAAAATCTCTTTGACACATCTGACAACTGCAATCTGAATTTAACATATATTAGACGTGACCTCTGGCCCATATTCCTCAATTCCCAAAACGAGTTTGTTGATTTTAAAAGAACCTATCTTTTGAAATCACAAAGAAAAAAGGAAACAATCTCCACCCCAGTATGCGCAGCTCTTCCCATTGTTCACCCACACATGAATAGGAGTTAAATTAATTATCTTTTTATTACTCAATGGGTTGTATGAGGACTTTTGTGTTGCAGGAGATGGGGGAGGAATGACACATCTAATCTAGCACAGGTTCGTATCTAGTGGAGGACTTATGAAATGAGAGGGAAGTGGGGGGGGGGGGGGTCTTTATCTGTGTGGAATTAGTACTTCTCTTTGCTCCGTCCAGGAAGTGTGTGGAGTGATTCCATTATAGCAGGAGAGCCTTCAAAGAGGCCAGCGCAGCCAGAGGACACCTTGGGAAGAAAGACAGGACCATGTTGAGGAGCAGGATGGTGCCTTGCTGAACCAGCACTTTGCAAAGCAAGATCACAATCAGGCATTTGCAAAGGGCTTGCACAATTACCTCCCAAATAAAGGTCATTTATACATCACTTTAGAACATGTCCTTATTATAAATGTATATGGAAATGTGAAAGTTTTCTTTTTCCTTTCTTTTTCTTATTTACCTATGAGGTGATAAGCAGACAGAATTGTAACCCATGATGCAGAGATAAGAGGTAGTACTCACTGAAAGGATATCGATCAGAAATGAGTCAATTTAAAGTCAGATTAAAGCAAATTCATTGCACAGAAAGGTGTTATATGTATTAATGTCGAAAAACCTTTTAAAGGACTGACAACAATGTTGTCCCAAGTCATAGAGTATTGATTTACTGATCATGACTTTTTATTCTGGCAGGTCTGAAGCCAGGGCTCCAAGATAAGTCAGGTTTTAATGCGAGAAGAAGACAACTCTGCCCCTAATATCCAACTTTGCTGTGTATCTAGCAAATGGCTAGCTTATTACTCTGGCTTCTTCACAAAAATGCATCGTGCCTGAGGCCAGAAATTGCATAATGTGGACTATCCTTTCCAAAGTGGCGAAGAACATTGATATGAAAGATAGGATCCATTTTATGGAAAGCAAAGTCAAAATGCTGCACCACAGATGATGAAGGGTCTCCGCACCAGCTCAAGGGGATAAGATTTACGGTCAACAGACTTAAGGGTAAAGTTAATAATATTTTGTCATCTGTAGTCTACATGGTTACTGAAATCACACACCGCGTAAGTAACATATGGTGGATACATTTTGTGAACAACCAAAAACCGCGCCACGGAAGTCCTTGGCCTACACACCAACTCTGAGAGTCCTGAAGGAATTCCAGATTACTGCCACCACCCACGACATTTTTCACTTGTTAGTTTTAGAAATTTTTACTCACTTCTTCTCCAGCTATCACATTCACTCTGTTGACAGCTCGCTCCACTGTATAGTTGGGAGAAAAGCATGCACCAAATGTATATATTTGTGCTTACAATATTTGCAACTTAACAGCTGTTCACAGCTGAACATTGACTGAAATAGTATATATTTGTAACTTCACATCTTAGCAGCTTGTAGAGAGCACTTGTCATTTTATTAGGATTCTGAAAACTAAATAGTTGCCAATGGTTTTAATATTAAGCTTAGCTGAGGGGTTAATAAGACATTTTTATGTACTGTGGCAAATTGAGTATGTAGATTTATTTCTGATCTACTCAGACCTTAAGTAATTAACAGCATAAATGTAAAGGTTAAAAGAATAACCAAACAAAAAAAAGTAAACCTCTAAAATTTGTCTGCAAAATGAAAGTTAATGTGACACAGCCAAATCAGATGTGTGGTACATTAAAAACAAGGCAAGATACACTGATTTAAGTGGAGCAGCAAAGGTGTCCATTTAAAAAGGTGAACACAATAAATATTAACACAAATATGAAAAATTGAAAAGGCCTCTGGCATCTCCTTTAAATTCAGTTTTGCCTGGAGTGCTGATGAGACATTAGAATGATATAGGAGTTAAATGTCAAGGGGGACTGCGCACTAGCATGCTTCATAAAACATTGCCACTGTTATTGCATTCCAGGACCTGAAGCTCACTATTTCGGCCTCCAAGGATGGATGCTATTTTACTTAAAGAATTAGATTCATGTACATTTAACAGGGACGTGGAACACAGCATCCATAGCACATAATCCTGATGTTTTCCCTGTGTGTATTTCTAAAGAACTTACCAGGCTCACACCAGGGGCTGGAGTCTACTGAAGTGGGCCTACAGGGGCTCTAAAGTTACTGGGGACTGGCTTTGCGGTTTCAATGATCTGGCCCTGTGGAAATGTAGAATTTAACTTTTTGCAGTAATTGCACCTTGCAGGTGGAATAAAAGCAGAGAGAGAACAGTTCACTGTTTTAACGTTTGTGCAAATCACTACACTAATTACTGTATGTGTATGAATACATTTATAATAACCAAACAGGGTGATGAGTATTTTTATTAAATTAAAAAAAAAATGAATTAGGCCAATATAAAAGACTGTGTTTTTCCTTTTTTACTATGCTTTTGTCATGCTGGTTGTGTAGTTTGAGTTGCAGTCCTGCTGACAGGTTTGAGGCCTAGTTTTATTTCACTGGGTGAAGTATTTTACTTTAAAATGTCTTGATAGTCTTCAGATTTAATTACTGCTTACATTCAGCTGCGCCACCACCAGAGGCACTAAAGCAAACCCACAGGATATTGAAACCCTTACCATGTTTTCCCTGTTTCTTTCCATTATTGCCAGCATTTCCTTACCAATAAACAACGTATAGACTGCGTTCCCGAAGAACCCTCTTTAGAACATTATCCTAGATGGACCGTGGCATGTGGTGGTAGCCTCCTCTGACTTAACCTCTGAATCTCTGGTTAGTTCATAGAGAACCGTATGGTACTGTATAAAGTCAGAGGGTGCAGTAATTCTGTCTTCACCTTTGTTGGCCAGAATTTGTGCCTCTTTTGATAGCTTTACCCTCCATTACTTATTAGTTAGGTTGGGTCTTACCAGCAGCCCTGTTTTTATTTTAGTTAATTAAGTTAATTAGGGCCTTTGCACTTACAGTGCGAAGGCCCTATTGTATCTGTAGGAATTTTTCTTCTGACGAAAGTAGGGCCTTTTTGCCCCCCTAAACGTGCCCCAAAAGTCACCAAATTTTACACACAAGCCAGGCCTGGCAAAAAATGTGATATTTAATGGTTTAATGGTTGGTTGCATTAATGGGCATGGCAAAATGGCTCAACAGCGCCCCCTAGAAAACTTTGTGTCTCAAGCCCCACAATACGGTTTGACGTACATTCACGGAAATCGGTACACACCTGTATCATGTTGCAACTTAAAGAAAAGTCTCTTGGCGCCATGGCCTAAACCGAACAGGAAGTCGGCCATTTTGAATTAATCGTGTAATTTTGCCGCAATTTATGCCATGTCTTTGGCCGTTAATACGGCCCGAACCGTAACGTGCACCCAGGTGTGTTATACATCAAAATGTGCGTCTCGATCCTGCAACGACGCGCATTACTTTTCTCAGTCAAAAGCGTTACCGTGGCGATGATAGATGCCAAAAAGCGCGCCCCCCCTTCATCTGATCGGTTCATATGTGATAGTTCCTACTTTCTGCCATAACTTTTGAATGGTTTCACATAGAGAGTCGTGGGTGGTGTCATCTGACTTGGTTTTGAGTTCTAGAACATAATTGGTGCAAATTAGCCCCGCCCATCTGATTGCTCGATATCTGATAATTCCTACTTTCTGCCATAACTTTTGAACGAGTTGTGATAAAGACATGTGGGTGGTGTCATCAGACTCGGTATTGAGTACTTGACCTTCATTGGCATGAATTAGCCCCGCCCCTTCTGCTGATTTGTCAATATTTGATAGTCCCTATTTTCTGCCATAACGTTTGAATGGTTTGACATAGAGAGTCATAGATGGTGTCATCTGACTCGGGTTTGAGTACTTGATGTTCATTGGCATGAATTAGCCCCGCCCCTTCTTCTGATTGGTCGATATTTGATAGATCCTATTTTCTGCCATAACTTTAAAATGGTATGACATACAGAGTCGTGGGTGGTGTCATCAGACTCGGTTTTGACTCCTCCACCAATTGGTTCAAATTAGCCACACCCCTTTTTGGGATTGGTCGATATGTGATAGTTCCGATTTTCTGCCATAACTTTTGAATGGTTTGATGTAGACAGTCGTGGCTGGTGTCATCCACTAAATGTCCAGGCCTGAAGACATCTACATGCAAGTCATACAAGCGCTTCCACTGCAGCACGCCTGAACGTGCACAAGGGTGCGAGAGCCCATCCATCGCTGCTTGCAGCTTTAATTTTTATTGGGTTTGTGTTTAATCCAACTCCCATTGTATAGCTGGTTTGAGGTCAGTATCACTCCCTTTGTTTCTCTTGGCAAGTGATTCCATCTCACTTCTTTGTTAGGGTTTTGTAAACTGTCCTGGAACCATTATTTACCGTAAAATTGTATATTTTTGAAGTCATTTATTCATTTATTTGATTTAGAAACCCTACTGAGGCTTATTTAGATTTCTTAAGTCCTGCAGTGACAGCTATGACAGGAAAAAAGTTGAAACAAGTGATTTCTCCATTGATTTGGTTACTTTGGTGATGAGACCACACCTGGTGGCAGTTTTCAAATGCAGGGCAACAGTAAGACATTTGAAATATTTACTGATTTTTTTCAATAATTAAAAATAGGGCATCTTGAGTTGAAGTCCTGCATTCATCACACTAAAGGAATGATGAGTTTATTTGTCAGTCACAAGTAATGTGCCCACCACAAATTGAGAATTTCTGTCTATCATGACAAACCCATTCGCATGGGATTCAAATTATCTAGGGATTTGCTGCAATTTGTATTAATAACAGAGGATGTCTGTGACTTAAATCTCGTCCAAATGAACCACGTCTGTGATTTGTAATGTAAAAATTCCACTGTCTTTTATTTAACATTTTTCAGCAAACATGAGATAGTTTTAATCCTTACCGAATGAATATGTCTGTAATTCGGTTATGTGACAGCAGGGATCTTAAAAAAATGAATAAATAAATTATCTTGTTGCCTTTTCTACCTCTTTCCCAGTGTAATTACGGTGATTGTGATACATAGTGTGATATTATATTACGACTTTAGCCTATATCCACCTCATATAGTGTAACAAGCTGATATTTTTAGCAGATAAACATACAAAAATTAATCAACATTAAGCTTCAAATGGAGACTTATGAAAGAAGAAGTCCAGATCAGCAGTAGAATAACAATAAGATGAAGATACTTGTGGCTGCATCACTAGGAAACTTTTATCTTTCATCAAGCTTGAATTGTCTCTGGCACTGCAAAACCTTTAGGGCTTCAATGAAAGCCCCGGTCACGTAACTGTGAAATGTACTGTTACTATAGCAATTTAAACACATACTGTATGCCAATATGTAATTTTCCGATTTTGTCACTTGTCAAAATGTGACGTGTAGAGACTGAAATCTAACTCAAGTTACTGATTTGAAGATTTTAATTCAATATTTAAAGTTAATGTTAAATAAAAGGTAATACTGTTAGGGCCCGGCCGGGCGGGGCTTTCCTCCGCTAACCGAATAACCGTGGAATTCTTCCACAGTTAGTCCTGCAGTCCGGGACCCGGTATCCCGGGAACCCTGCCTTGCCAGCCCTCAACCGTACGGGGGTGACTTTGAGACCTGCGCTACCTTCATCAGGCAGTGCGAGTTGGTGTTTAACCAATAACCCAGCCGGTTCACTTTTGAGGCCGTTCGAGTAGCATAGATAATTAACCTGCTCACCGGCCGGGCAGCCCAATGGGCTACTGCTTCCCGGTCCGCGGGGGCCAGTTTCCAGCGCTCTTACAGGGAGTTTGTGGCTGAGCTCTGTAAGGTTTTCCACCATCCAGCCAGGGGTCAGGATCCCAGCGACACAGTTGGTCCTTCGAGGCCCGACCTGTGGTCCCAGGAATCCTACAGGTGGCCGCCCCAACCTCGGCTTGTTCCTTTTCCGGCGGTGGTCCCGGACGTATCAGCCCCTGTTCCGGCGGTGGACCCGGACGCCCCTGTTCCGGCGGTGGTCCCGGGCGCGCCTGTACCTGAGGTGGTCCCGGACGCGCCTGTTCCTGAGGTGGTCCTGGACGCACCTCAGGAACACGGCGACGAGCACGAGCTGGGCGCGCACCGGCAGACAGTGGAGTCGCACTCTGAGCGCACACCTGTATGGAGGATTTTTTGTGCCAAAATTAAATAAATAAATACATCATTAATTAATTAAAATGGGAATGAAATATATTATTGATTATTTAAAGGTTTAAATTACAGGGACAATGCACATTAATAACACATCTAAACCAATGCAAAATGTGCCGGAATTAGCCAAAAGGCTATTTTGCATCCGCTGTCCCTGGACTGATGTAAAAATAGTCAACCTAAAAGAAAGAATTATTAGCTACAATCAATAAAACATTTCTGAATAAAAAGGCTATAACAACATAGAGATTAAGAGGTAAAAACTAAGCTAATATACATAAACACACAGGTTAACATAAACTCAACAACAGACAATTGCTACACACGAAAACAGAACAACATGAAGCAGCAACAGTAACATCAGCATTAATAACACAAGACACTGTAACACACTAACAGGCCAAAAACAAACAAGACAAAAGCACTAAACACAGAATAAAAAGCCATGCACAAAAAGCAACATTATGACTAGACAAACGAACAGGTGACATCAGACAAACACCAACAGGCAGGGCAGCAGCCAGGAAAATTACACACTAAAATTCAATGTTGACAGCCTTGACCACTAATTAACCACTTTTTTAAATAAAATTTAAAAGAAGAATAATGTGATTGGTTTCTAATCTCAGTTGGTAGTATGTTCCACTCACGAGCAGCCCTGATTGAAAATGCAGACTGGCTAAAAGCACTTTTTCTAAACTGGACCACACAATCTCCTCTAGCTGCACTCCGTGTGGATGTTGATGCCACCTTTATAAACTGGTTCAGTACAGGAGGAGCAAGTCCATGAATGATTTTATACAATAGACATAAGTGTGAGTATTTGATGAGATTGTCCAGATGTAACAACTTATATTTCAGTAAAATATGGCAGTGATGATAGTCATTGGATTTCTTGTCCAGTACCTTAATGTTTTTTTTATATAAAGAAAGTAGTGGTTTAATTGCAGTGTTACTAGTTTGAGACCAGGTTGTCAAGCAGTACGTTATATGGGAGAAGATCATTGAGTGCATGTACATTAGTGCAGCTTTGGTTGACATGCAACTGCGAACATGTCTAAATTTTGCCAGTTTAAATTTGATGCACTTAGAAACCTTTTTAATATGTTCTTTAAATTTAAGATTGCTATCAATGACTACCCCGAGGTATTTAAAATCTGAGACAACACATAGTCGCTCCCCATCTACAACCACATCGGGCTCTGGAGAGTGAGTTTTAGTTTTACTAAAACACATACACACTGTTTTAGTGACATTGAGTTGAAGGCAGTTTTGCTTTAACCATATCATTTATTAATTAAATGTGTCGTTAATGTAGAGGGAATCCAGAGTACTGCAGGTGTTTCCGTGCCCGTGCCACGATGAACTCCTCTCTGACTGAACTGAAAGGGAGCCTAAGCTCCCTTTCAGTTCCAATGCTGAAGCCCAATGCTACTTAGGCTGCGCGGTAATCCCAGCCATCTTCGCAGGTAGCTGCTCACCTTCTGCTCAAAACCTTCCACCACAGTCATGGGGACCTCATAGATGAGGAGAGGCCAGAGAATTCTTGGGAGGATCCCATGCTGGTAGACCCAGGCCTTGAATCTTCCAGGGAGCCCAGACCTGTCCGCTGTCCTTAACCAGCCTTCCAGGTCAGCACTGGTTGCCTTGATGGAATCTGCATCCTTCAGACTGCAGTTGAAGACCTTTCCAAGGCTCTTCACTGGCCTCTCAGTGACTGATGGGATCTGATGTACTCCCAGGCTGAAGCGGAATCTGTCTGTGACCTTCCCCTTCTTCAGAACCAAAGACCGGGACTTTGCCGGTTTGTAGCTTATGCGTGCCCACGCCATGACGCGCTCCAACCCCTGGAGGATCCACCTGGCTCCTGGTACAGCTGTTGTTGTCACCGTGAAGTCATCCATGAAGGCTCTGATGGGAGGTTGCCTCACTCCAGACTTGCTGAGGGGACCTCTGCATTCTGGTTCAGGTGCCTTGACCAGCATATTCATTGCCAGCGCAGAGAGGCTTACTGAGATTGTGCACCCAGTGATTATGCCAACTTCCAGCTGGTGCCAGTCAGATGTCATATCGCCAGAGGAGACTCTCAAGCTCAACTTGTTGTAGTAGTCCAGAATGAGGTGTTTCACCTTCTGGGGAACATGGTGTTTCTCCAGTGCCACTTCAACCAGCTTGTGGGGTATCGAGCCATAGGGGTTGGTGAGATCCAGCCATAGCACCGCAAGATCCCCTCTGCCTTCTCTCGCCTCCCTGATGAGTTGGGTTACTACGCCTGTGTGTTCCAGGCAACCAGGAACTCCTGGTATTCCTCCCTTCTGCACTGACGTGTCGATGTACTTATTGCTCAACAGGAAGTTGGAGAGTCTCTTGGCTACGATGCTGAAGAAGATTTTGCTCTCCACACTGAGCAAGGAGATGACACGAAACTGGTCGATGTTCTGAGACTTCTCGTCTATTGGTATGTACACTCCATCAGCATACCTCCATCAGCATACCTCCATGACTGAGCGATCTTCCCTCTCCTCCAGATCACCTTCAGAGCAGCACCTTTTTTCCTCAACAAACTAGTTTTATATGAAGATTGGGGTTAATCGCACCACAGAGAACTGGCCAGCAACTGCGTTTAGCTGGAGAAGAATCGGGAATAAAACCCATGTTTTGATCCGACCCCGGTCTGTGTGAGTGTTTGTTTGTGGTTTACTGTGGAAGGTTATGTTTGGTTGTCTTACAGCCGCGACCCAAGCGAGCCGACAACTTTTTTACTCTTTTACTCTGTTATCTCACATACTTGGTCTCCGTGGTTCTGCCTCCGAGCAGGAAAGCGGTGAAAAGTTAGCGATCTTTTCCCCACGTCTGTTATGTGTGGAGCTGCTGCAGCTACAACACAGCAACGGGTTACCATGGTTACAGAATAATGGAAAGTAACGATTACAAGTACCGGTAGGCTAAGACAAAACGAAGAGGGAGCACGTCTGTACACGCTCTGGTTTTGTTCTACTGCACCTTTTTCCTGTCACGTTTTTTAGAGGGACTTCGTCATAAACTAGTAGTCCAACATACTTACTGACAAAATAAAAAAATACTTTATAACCTGTAAATAACTGAATGCCCATTCCTTATATTTTGCAGATCAGCCCTGCACAATTTTACAGTTCTCATGAAAAATACTAGAACCCAAGACGAATGCCCTGTATGTGAAAACATTCTAATTTTGATTCTTATTGAACATAGAACTCTACATTTACATTTGTATCATAACAATTCTGTCTCTTGTTTTATCCCCATAAATCCCCATCGGTCGGACATCCCTCCTCGTCTTAAATCTCACGCCAGCGAGTGAACGCCGGGCCAATGTTTATTCTTGTCCGGGCATTTTTTTTTTTTGTCCAGGCATTTAGCTTGTTACTCTCCCGCTTTCTTTTTTCGCCTCCTCTGATAAAACTTTTATTTTCTTCGTTTTATTTCGCTGCTTCGGCCATGATACCAGCTTCTGCTGAGCTCTGCGCTCCACGCCCCGCCCCGCTTTCGTCTCGACTGCGAATCGGGAAGGAGGGGGAAGTGACGTATGCCGTAAAGCAGTCAAAGCCGTAAAAATGTGTAGTTTTTTAGTGTGGAAGGGTTCCTACCATGCAGCTCAAAGTTACATAGTGCCAGTGAAGGCGATACAGACCCCCTCAGACCATGAAAGAGGTGTCATTAAACCTGTTGTAAGTTGATGTACCATCACAATGACTCTGGAAATATTATATTGAGGTGGAAAAGTTACATAGTGCTGCTTTAAATACATTTAAAACTAATGTTTTAACATGGGAAACATGACATGCATATCTTCATAGTCTCAACAGTCCACCCATTATGCATAATTTGCATTTCATTATGGGAGGAAGCCAGAGTATCCTGATACCCTGTGTCCAAACTAAAAAAAGAGTGTTCAAAAACTGAACGCAGGTGGCGGAAAACTGACATTTATAAAGAGAGACTAAGCATATATAATATGGAGTTGGAGGAATGCAAGGCAATTTTTTTCTGATATAATTTCCAAAAACAACAATAACGCAAATAGTTTGTTCACTACTGTTGACAGGCTAACAAACCCCCCTGAGTCAGTGGACCCTGAACTTCTATCCAACTTTGCCTGCAATGAGTTTGCCTCTTTCTTTACTGACAAGTTTCAGAAAATCATTCATTCAGTCATTGCCCCCAGTCTAGATGCAGGATATGTGCCACCCCTGTGTCCGATGAGAGAAACCATGACACAATTCTGTCCAGTCACCCATAAGGACTTGGATGACATCATACATCACCTGAACTCCACCACTTGCTGCCTTGATACTCTGCCAACAGGGTTTTTTAAAAGTGTTGCACATTGTATGTCCTCATAAATAAATAAATACATCTCTGCTTTCAGCTATTTTTCCTCAGTGCCTAAAAACTGAGCCGTCACTAAGCCACTTCAAAAAAATAACAGTCTAGACAGTTCACTTATGAACAGCTATAGGCCTGTATCAAACCTCCCCTTTCTTTGTAAAATCATAGAAACAGCTGTATAACCTCTTAAAAATAAATTACTTTTTTGATGTTTTCCAGTTAGGTTTACAGCAACATCACAACACTGAGACAGCTTTAGTAAAGGTCCTTCATCACATCCACTCCAATACGGATAGTGGCAACATTTCAGTCTTCGTCTCACTGGATCTCAGTGCTGCATTCGACACAGTTGACCATGTTATATTAATAGAACAGAAATCAGAAATCAGTTTATTGCCAAGTATGTTACTGGACATACAAGGAATTTGTTTTAGCGTAGTTGGTGCAACAGATTTTTCTAAATATGGAGATATGGAACAGTAATATTTTTATCAGTATAAACAATATTGTCAGGGTTTGACACTTCCCCCCAGTTTGTGACTTTCAGTTTCTGTCTTGCCCCGCCTGTGTCCCATCTGCCCTGATTGTGTCTGCACCTGTGTCTCGTCATGTCTCGTTATCCCCTCAGTATATCTTGTCTTGTCATTCCTTGGTTCCCTGTCGGTCCGTACTGGTTCTTCCTCCATGTCTCCTCGTCTTTTTTCCTGTTCCTGGTTTTTGTGTTAATCCTGCTCTGCAGCGCTTTGTTTTGCCTTTTTGAGAATGAACCCCTTTTTGTTGCAACTCCTGGCTCCTGTTCTCCTGCACTTGGGTCCTTAGCAAAACCAAACCCCAACAGAACGGACCGACCAAATGGACCCAGCGGGAGAGCGCCTCACTCTAGTGGAGTTTTTGCGCCGGGCCGAGGAGGGGGAGTATGGGGACCCCCTTCTGGGAACATGCCAGGCTCGCGGTGGGCCCAGGAGCCTGCAGGCTCAGGGGAGGCGACGACGAGGGCGTCAGCGCCAGCGCCAGCCCCAGCTTGTTCCGGCTCCAGCTCCTGCACCTGTCCCTGTTCCAGTGGTGGTCCCGGACGCACCTGTTCCAGTGGTGGTCCTGGACGCACCTGTTCCAGTGGTGGTCCTGGACGCACCTGTTCCAGTGGTGGTCCTGGACGCACCTGTTCCAGTGGTGGTCCCGGACGCACCTGTTCCAGTGGTGGTCCCGGACGCACCTGTTCCAGTGGTGGTCCCGGACGCACCTGTTCCAGTGGTGGTCCCGGACGCACCTGTCCCTGTTCCAGTGGTGGTCCCGGACGCACCTGTCCCTGTTCCAGTGGTGGTCCCGGACGCACCTCCCCATGTTCCAGTGGTGTTCCCGGACGCACCTGTCCCTGCTCCGGTGATGGTCCCGGACCCCCCCCAGCCAGCTCCGAGGACCCGTGTCCGGGGCCAGCGCCCCGGGCCCGGGTACCCCCGCAGCCGGCGCCCCGGACCCGGAGACCCCCTGCAGCCGGCGCCCAGGACCCGGGTGCCCCCGCAGCCGGCGCCTCGGACCCGGGTACCTCCGCAGCCCCGTCAAGTTCCCGAGTCCCGTCAAGTCCCCGAGCCCAGCCAAGTCCCCGAGCCCAGCCAAGTCCCCGAGCCCAGCCAAGTCCCCGAGCCCAGCCAAGTCCCCGAGCCCAGCCAAGTCCCCGAGCCCAGCCAAGTCCCCGAGCCCAGCCAAGAATCCCCGTCACGCCCCCCCGCCAAGACCCAGGCCCAGGCCTCGGGGACGCCCCCCCGAGCTCTCTCGCCGGCCTGCCCGGCCTCGAGGACGGCCCCCGGAACGCTCTCGCTGGTCTGCTCGGTCCCGAGGGCGGCCCCCGGAGCTTTGGCCGTGTGTGGCCTGGTTTAGTTGCTGTGCTTGCATATCTCTGCATCTGAGTCCCCTCACAGGGTCTATAGGTTAGGCGTCGTTTTTTTAAGTATCAACTGCCGTTGCGTGCATGTTCTTTTTATGACAATCTAGCTGTCATTTCTGAAGCATGAAATTCATGTGTAAATACATACTCGGACCCGTCAAAACTCATGACTCCTTTATTTCAGATCATTTTCACATTCAATTAAATTTAATTAGAAGGCAGTAATTTTTAAAACAGAATATCATTTTTTGTTTTTTTTGTTTTAAAAATGTACTTGCTTTTAAAAGCACAGCTGTAATCAACATTAAAAAAGGGGTCCTTTATTCTAAAGTTTCTCAGGTTCATTCCTAGAATGTGGAACGTTACATTCCACATCGTCAACTTTTGCAAGTGGAGAAAGCTTCTCTCAAAATCCAATTAATAGTAAACACCTGACGTCTGACCAAAACTTTAACAGTGTCATACACAATTCATCCTTCACCATAGCGGCAAGTACCCAATGTACAGGTCCAATGTCATAGCTAAGCCTTTGTACTTCTCCGTTGTTGTTTTTGTAGCACTCTGTAATTAACTCTAAATCACGATATGGGTTCTTTTCTAGAGCACTCTACATTGCAGTTTTCAGTTTCTTTTTGCTAAATGCCTTTGTATTTCAGACATGGCAAAAGAAGAAATGAAGCAGATCTTATATGCGTTGGAGCTCATAAATGCTTTTAACCATCTTAACTGTGAGGATATTGATGTACTGCAGAACAAAAGGACTGCTGAAGTGAAAAGGGACATTATGCCCACCATTAATGCTGTTTGTTGGATGAAAGGACATTATGCCCACAATTAATGCTGTTTGTTGGATGACGGGCTGCACCAACATAAAAAAAATTGATGTAAGTCTCCATTATCAGGAACACCTCCAAAAATAACATCTTTTGGGAACCGCTTTGGCAAAGTAACAACAGGCACAGGAGGCACATAGACAGGAGCCATGATCCATGATAAGACCTGTACCCCCAATCTGCTTCCTGCCGGAACTTGATTGGATATGCACACGCTCCTGTACCACAGCACAACACTCCAGACCACCATCTACCTGCAGCACGGGACTATTTTCCACCGCCAACGTTCCCCAGCTTCCATTTGGAGGGAAATAACATCTGTCTGACGGCTGACTTCCTCCTGCGAATGTAAGGATAACACATCATTGTACACGTCCATGCGTGTTACGTTATGTAATGCAAATAACAACATCTGACTTGTTTTCTCTCCCTCCAACTCAGCTTCAGGAACTGGGGAGTCAATAACATACCTTGCATTTACATTGCCCAACGCGCGTTAACCCCCTAATACCCGGACTCTTGCAAGGCATGCATTTTTATTTTCCCTTTGATATTTAGGCTAATTGGGACCTGATGAGTGTAAAAAAAAAAAGAGAAATACTATGTCCACATACGTGGCCATTCGTTTTAGATTTTTCGGAGAACACAATAACGTCACAATTGAGTAATGTTGAGCAAAACTCTTTATTTGTTGCCTGAACACAGCAGCATTTTTTCTGAGTGCAAAAACAAAATGAGAAGCAACTAATTGTGCCCCCTTGAGCAATATGGCTCATATGAAGTGCTGCTAAGCAACCTGATCTCACAAAAATCAGTGAAATGCCCACGACCTCTTACCACTATTTTCAGTGGCACCAGCACGGAAAGTGGTAAAATTCCGTGTGAGCACCACGGATATTGTACCTATGCGAAGTCAATTGAGATCCCGTTGTCGTGATATATACAAAGATTATCACATTATTCTTTATTATAGTGGCTACGTTATGAGTTTTTAACGCGCAAGTTACTGTTTGTTTTGTCAGTTTGTAAAAGCATGTTTTAAATGCTGTTTTAACAGTGTTTTATTGATGTTTTAAGGGTTTTTTGATTATGTTTTAACAGTGTTTTGACGGCGAGTATCTAACTGTGTTTTCTAGTATTTAACGTAAATTTGAGTATTTAACCGCGTTGTTAGGTTGTGCTAACAGTTGCAGGGAGGCAGGTGGCTGTAAAACAACGAAACTATTCAAAATATTTTCCTTTGCTTCTGTTCTGAACTGTTCATTTCAATTTCTAAACCTGGCATGAAACATGAAACTTCTCACTTACACACCAAAAGTTATCCTCCATTTTTTTCCGTATATGAAAATGTTTACAACTATGTGTGAAATGCTCTGTAACAGTTGCGATCTGCCTGTAAGCAGAGGAACACCTCGCATGTAACGCACAGTACTCGAGTTGTCCCAGAGCATCCTGTTGCTCTGCATCGTGATGCGTTCTTCATGTGTACCACTTATACCACTAATGTATGTATGTATGTATGTATGTGTGTATATATATATATATATACACACACACATACAGTGTATATATATATATATACACACACATACAGTGTATATATATATATATATATATATATATATATATATATACACACACACACACACATACAGTATATATATGCTATATATAGTGGAATAAATCACACATGGAGGAGAAGATTCAGATGCAGCTCATACACATATGAACAGCATTTTATCAGTCATTTGGCTCAGAATTTAGGGAAAAAATAGTGCTACAGATATATACGATGGGTGAAACCATAAAGGAGGAAAGATTTGATGGCACAGTTATTTACTTCTTTAACAATGTAATCTTTCTTATTCCTGCTGTGCATTTCTATAAATGTGATTGCAACCATTTAGACTCTTGGTGCGTTGAAAACGATACTTAAGTGACTAGGACCAATCTTATCCCACTGCCATCACAAAATTGAACAGAAAACCACCTAAGAGTGTGATTCAGAAACAGCATGACCGAGACATTCACTTGCTACCAGATTAAAGGAACACAGTACACCTCTCACTGGTGCTTTTTTCCTAATAGATATCTCTTTCAAGTATTTAGTGCCTAAATGTTTCCAAATACATTAGACTACCAATCCATTCCATTTAATATGATGGGTCATTAAGACAAAAATATTGAAAAAAGTCAGCAGAGAAAATCATAAAGACTCAAATAAAATATATTCCAGGGACTGAGCCAAAAATGAAGCATTTTAAAAATCAATACAAAAGATTCCTTTAAAAACTCTCATGTATCTTATGCACGTTTTTATTACAGTTCTACTGTAATAAAGAACTTTGAGGGTGCCTCTTTCTTATTTGTGATGAACTATCATTATTATGGTTTGATAAGATATTCTTTGAATCCATTCAATGGATGAACATATAGAGAGCAATATCAAAGGCTGTTTCAGGACTAATGTCCATTTAAAGTGGGAGTGGAGACATAGACAGAATTGAAGTGATTGTGAGCACTGGAAACCAATAATTGGAATTGTAGTAATTCCATAAGTATGACCTGAAAACCTGAGAATGAAATATTTTCACTCCTCCACCATTTATGACTCTTTATGACTGAAAGTATTCTGATAGTGAGAATAACCTAGAGCAGGGATATTCAATTGGCGGCCCGCGGGCCACATGCGGCCCGCCAGGAGCTTTTATGTGGCCCTTGGTTATATTTCAAAAAAGGGGGTGTTTGTTGAAGAAAAAAAAAAAAAAAGATTTTTTTTTTTTTTTTTAATAATATTTTTATAACTGGCTACTATGGACTAAAATGGTTGTGCTCAATGCTTAATATAATATTCAAATAAGGAAATTTTGTTGGAAAGTGGTGCTTTGTCATTATGGCATGTTTTATTAAAAGTAGCTCAATATCAACTTCATTAAGTTTGTACAATGCATGGTTTCAAAATGAACTTGCATTCAAAATAATATTTCTTTATCTGAATATTATATTTAACATTCACAATTACTAAATCTGGAGACAATTAATACATAATTCATATGTAAACTAGATTTATTCAAATGTATAATACAAATGTATTATATTTACATAAGTCTTCGTCTTTGAGTGCAAAATACATTTTGAAAACCCCCACATTTTCAAATTGTGCGGCCCTCTCCATACAGTCGTTTTGCAGATGTGGCCCCCGGCCGAATCTAGTTGAATACCCCTGACCTAGAGGATGTACATCTCTTTCTGTTTAAAAGGATAACGTCAACTCTTTGTATGAGCAGCATTAAAAGTCTCTGTTTTCAGAGGAATGAGAGACATCCAAGGAAAGAATAAACGAGCACAGACAGATCCCTGACTGTTGTCTGGATGAGAGAGCATTTATTGATGGAAGATGGAAAAGTTCTTCTTTGCATAAAGCATGTGACCCTCGCTAACCCAGTGCATCCACGCAGGAGCACGGCACAGGTTTGTATTCAATGCAGTATAAAGGACGGACATTAAAAGATGTCTGCACACAAATACATGTATAGATATGAATGCATGCATACATGTGTACTCACAAACTGACAAACACAATTTCCATATTTACCGTTTCGTGAGCAAAAGGGAAACTCATAAATAAATGACAATGCACAGCTTGCCTTGGAAATAGAAGCATAATTTTGTGTTTGTATTATATTCAGGCGGGAAAAATTTAATCTCCCTTTTAATACCCTCTATTGTATAAACAGGAGAGAGGTTGCTGAAATATAAATATTAGAAATATAACCTTACGAAAATCGATTTCCCATTGAAAAATATTATCTCCGACTAGTTGTTTATTAATGCAACTCCAGGCATGTAGAGTGTATCAGTGAGAAATTCCCCATATTTTGCATTCATGTTGCACAGGAGGGAATATATAGGAAGAGGATAAAAAATTACACAATTCTTTCATATACATTTTACAAAAACATTGCTACCAACAGATTGTGATCAAAGTGCATAAATAAAAAGTCCTTATCTTTAACAATATGAAATAATTTGAGCATTTGAAGACAAAAAAATGAAGTGAAAATACTTGTTTTACTTCATATTGCTGGGAAATTATAAATCTGATCAAAATGAAGGATTCAAATCGTTTTTTAATTAAAAGCCTTGATTAGTAAATATGAAAAGTTACTGTTATTAATTAATTATGTGAAAAACCAAAAATTAAATAATGATGATTTAATAACTATATTAATATTTTATTTTATTAGACCAAAAAGCCTGGAATGTTATTCAAACCATCATGTATTATGCTGCAAATGTAATGTGACAGCTGGTTAACAGTGAGCACATTTTTTTTCCCTCTATTTGGCTAAATATCAAAAGCTCTACAGAGGATTGTGTCACGAACTGGATCTGATCTGCTGTTATATCATACTGTAAATGCTTGAGCCACAGAAACCAAACAATTCTGCCAGCAGACTAATCACTCGGGCTGGTAAACCAATCCTCTTCGGACATGCACCGCAAGTATGAAAGTGTGTCTGCAGCCCCGATTATTTATTCATTTTGTTCTATTCAGGATGATGTTCCTCACTTGGATTGCCTCCCCCCTATCTGACGGAAGCGTTGGCACCATGCCCTCTGTTTAAGATATCAAAGATTTGCGGCATCTCGTTGCCTTGTGTTTGCTCGCCAGGGGAGTTTCACTAAACATGAAATAGATAAAGCCACAGAGATGTACTGTTGGGAGGAAAAAAGAAGGGGGATGGAAAGGAAAGAGGGGTGGGGGGTTGAAAAATGAAGACAAAAAAGATGTAATGGGGTTCTGTTTCTGTTTCTCTGTTGAGAGAGGAGCTGTTGCTGCCTCCGGAAGCTGCTACCTTTCTTGGGAAGCAAGAACACAATGGTCTCCAGAGAGCAAGCCTTTGGAAATGATGACTTTGAAATATCACTAGAGAGGACAGGTTAGGCCAGCGTGTTTCTGTAGTCTAGGTATATTAGACACTGGAGATTAATTGATTTTCATTTCACCATTATGGGGTTCAACACAAACAGAGCTGCTAAGTTTAATAAAATATACACCATTAATTATGGATGCCATTCCTTTGGACTTTGTCCTTCCTTTTAATTTTAGTTCACAAAGGAAGGTGTAATCACGCATTAAAGATATTCTAAAGATATACCTATACATATACTAGTTTACACTATACAAACATATTTTCTCATGTAATCCAAATACTACCGTATTTTCGCGACCATAAGGCGCACATAAAATTTATTTATTTTTTTTTAAATGTGCCGCGCGCTCCAATGAAACGGTGTGCCGTATCTATTACCTGTATTACGGTAATGTGAGGTGGACGGCCACCATGAGAACGGTAAAGGGAGAAGGGGGCGTGTGAAGCCGTATCTATTACCTGTATTACGGTAATGTGAGGTGGACGGCCACCATGAAAACGGTAAAGGGAGAAGGGGGCGTGTGAAGCACAGGCGGAAGAAATTAAAATTTTACATTTTCATGGAGGTCCGTCTTGGTGCTTTCGCTTCATGAAACGGGGCCAGCGCAGCAGCAGCGCCCGGCGGATTATATGGAAAAGATGGAGAGCTTCCACTCATTCTGCATCCGACACATCACGAACATGGACAGGTGCTGCTCACGTTAGGTGAATCACACGGTGGAGTTAACGGGGACCAGCGCGGGGGGGAGCGGACCGGGACCCGGGACGCGGGACCACCATGGGGGAGCGGACGCGGGACCACCGCGGGACCACCGCGGGACCACCGCGGGGGAGCGGACCGGGACCCGGGACCAGCGCGGGGGAGCGGAGCGGGCTAATTTGCACCAATTATGTTCAAGGACTCAAAACCGAGTCTGATGACACCACCAACGAGTCTTTATGTCAAACCATTCAAAAGTTATGGCAGAAAGTAGGAACTATGCTATATGGACCAATCAGAAGAAGAGGCGGGGCTAATTCATGCCAATTATGGTCAAGGACTCAAAACCGAGTCTGATGACACCACCAACGAGTCTTTATGTCAAACCATTCAAAAGTTATGGCAGAAAGTAGGAACTATGCTATATGGACCAATCAGAAGAAGGGGCGGGGCTAATTCATGCCAATGACGGTCAAGTACTCAACACCGAGTCAGATGACACCACCCACGACTCTATGTCAAACCATTAAAAAATTATTGCAGAAAATAGGAACTATCAAATATGGACCAATTAGATGAAGGGGCCAGGCTAATTTGCACCAATTATGGTCAACGACTCAAAACCTTGTCCGATGATACCACACACGAGTCTTTATGTCAAACCATTCAAAAGTTATGGCAGAAAGTAGGAACTATCACATATGGACCAATCAGAAGAAGGGGCGAGGCTAATTTATGCCAATGAAGGTCAAGTACTCAACACCGAGTCCGATGACACCACTCACGAGTCTTTATGTCAAACCATTCAAAAGTTATGGCAGAAAATAGGAACTATCACATATTGACCAATCAGAAGAAGGGGCGGGGCTAATTCAGGCCAATGAAGGTCAAGTACTCAAAACCGAGTCCGATGACACCACCCACGCGTCTTTATGTCAAACCATTCAAAAGTTATGGCAGAAAATAGGGACAATCAAATATCGACCAATCAGAAGAAGGGGCGGGGCTAATTTGCACCAATTATGTTCAAGGACTCAAAACCGAGTCTGATGACACATCCCACGAGTCTTTATGTCAAACTATTCAAAAGTTATGGCAGAAACTAGGAACTATCACATATGGACCAAAACCATGTCCGATGACACCACCCACGAGAGCAGCCTGTAGTGAAGTAGGATGTTTAAAAAAAGTTATTTAAATTAAAATGGAACTACAAAAACCTTACTGACCAGACTTCACTTTGACATAGGTCCCCTGCCTTACAGGTGTTATATTGCAGATGTGAACGCTATTTAATCCAATGCACTTTGAATTGCCTTGTTTGTGAAATGTACTATACAAATAAACTTGGCTTACCTTCCCAATGATTTTCTCTCATAATATTCTTTTAGTTGTTGTAATGATGTTGTTGAAAGTGTTGTCTAACACAGTGGTATGCTACTTCAGTTTTTTTAAATTGTGTATCCGCTGCTTGTAATCGGTGGAAAAATCAACATTAATGACTTTTAATCTTGTGGATCAAGGTGCTCTTCACCGAGAACTGGACTGCTTAAGAGCTGTTTCCTCAAAAATAAAATCACCTCTGCATAATGGATTAGAATAACAAGAGGAGAGTCTGGGGCTAATACCGTGCTTGGTTTCTGATTTCCTGTCTAAATCAGCATAAAACAGTTTGCCTTCAGATGGATTACCTGTCGGTGCATTAAGTACAATTTAGACCACATCTGAAGCCACAAGAGACACCAGCATGCTCTTCCTGAGGCGCTTTAACTGTGGCCTCTTCAAAACCACAGAGCTATTACATCTGCCTGTTAAAAGCTTTGAGGGAGTCGTCCAGTCAATGTCAGAGCTTAGTAGAAGCTTGTACCAAGGTGACTAAACTCATCCCTCTAAGTCCAGGTTGCAATTATTCCTGATGGAGCTTGCTTTCGTCTTCAAGTCGCAAACTCAGCTGCATCCCTTTCCTATAACTGTAGTTTGTTTGACTAAATGACAATGATACAGGTGAAAGAGCAAGACAGCACAGATACCTGGAAATACTCGAACCATACCAGCAAGTCGAAGACTCAAAATAATAGCATGCACTTTTGATCAATGGTCTCAATTGAGAGGCATGGATTTTGCTTCATAACACCCATGTTCATTATTAGCTGAGTAAGCGCCTGATTACTGACGCCCCCTCGGTCCTGTCCTGTTCAGTGGGGTGACGAATCGTCTTCACACATAGACATCTACTGAGGTTGACAGACATGAAGCCAATCACTCCAGAATAAGAACATAGTTCGGGCTGCAGAGATCTACGCAAATAGAAAGTAAATCTGCTTAAATGAACAATAGCTCAGTTAAAAAGAGCTGTTCATGTTATGACATTTCTTTTCTTATGCTAATCTCTACACTTAACTAAATGTTTCTCGTATGGATTTTGCGGTTCCCTAGATTTGCGTTCCATTTCATTAATGGTCATGTTTAAGCAGTGCTATGAATTAACTTTCTTTACAACCAATCTTCATAACCGATCACACATCGTGTTCCTCTGATAATAAATGAAAAAGGCTTTGTATTCAAACAGTGGTGCATGGCATTTTGTGATCCTTTATGGAATTATTTGTATTACTCCGTAAATTAAGTAAAATAGCAGATTTTTCCGAGATGGAACTGCCAGACAGAAGCAGGAGGGGAAGACGAGAGAAGAGATTCTGGTTGGAATAAAAGAGGTTGAGGAGATGGTTGATATGACAGAGGATCATCCAGAAGATGAAAAAGGATGACCTACTTTTGTGACCTCTATGGGAAAAACCAAAAGGAGATCAAGATTTTGCAAAGTGCTAAAAGCAGATAAAGTGAAAACAATTAATCAAATGAAAGAAATTAGTAATTTTTATATCAAGAAAAATTTGCCCATATAACACATCTTCAGTTTAGGTAATAAAGGCATATTCTCCTTTCTCTTCACTCATTGGTATGACCCTACTGCACAGCAAAAATTCTAACTTTTAAGCGTGTAAATGACTAGCATTTACATTTTTTTTTAGAATAGTGCTTTTAACATGAGTATTACCAAACATCAGACACAATTAGACATAAACTATGCTACTTTTTGAAGGTATGGCTTAGTTATGGCACTTCCCTGAGTAATTTGACCCACACATCACACAGTGGTAATACACTAGGCCTACATGGTAAGGTGCAATAGGTGGATATGTGGGTTAGTTTAGTCATCCACATTCACCCAGTGTTATCATCATCAGTCAAAGCCAGATGATGGCCAAAGAACACACCAGAAGTGAGTCATGTTTTGCCAAATGGCTTTTGCTGTGTCAGTTGTAATTATGACTGGACGGGCAGTACGGACACCTGGTTCAAATAAAGCCTAGGATAATCTAGTCGGTGCATAGTTTGCCCAGTTTAAAGTCTATTGACGGAGATTTCGCTTCATATCCTCCATATAGACAATGTGAGATTGTGTCAGTTTTTGTGCCACAGATTGTGGAGTGTGCACATACTTTAAACAGCAAATCAGCAAACCTGCCTACCAGATGTGACCTGCAGAATGGTGAAAGCAGGATACACCCAAAGCCCACCACTGTTTTTGGAACACAGTCTATGCAGTTTACAATGTGCCATCAAATCTTCTTAATTATTTATACCAGTTTCAATACAACTCAGGGTTATGGAGACAGGTGTGCCTATCCCAGCTGGCAATAGGCAAATGACAGGGATACATCCTGGACATGTCTGGTTCCTATAGTTTCAGAAGGTTCCTATAAGCCTAGACTTGTGTGGGACTTGTGTGGGACCACTTAATCTGCTTCTTAACTCTTCATTTGTGTATATTACATGACAAGTATCATTAACCTTGTGTTTCTCTTTTTTATTCTTTTTGCAAATATTCCTGGACTAACCTCTTTGTGTTTGTTGGTGTCTTTCCTGTTCTCTCACTCCCTCCATTCATCAAAGCATATGATAATTATTTAAATGCCTGGTTCGGCTGGAGGTTTCTTCCTTGTTATAAGGGAGTTATTTCTTTCCACTGTCGCCTTATACTTGCTGAAGATGGGAGAATGGCAATACAAATGGGTAGGAATATCATTTCATTTCATTTTTATTTATTCCGATCATGGAAAAATGCAAACAAAAAAAACAAACAAGTACAATGACAACACAATAAAAAGCATATTCCATAACCAGAAAGGAGCAGGAAGAAGAAAATCTTATTATACCTGCCCCTCCCTCAAAACAAAATTGAACAATAATAACAGATGGTCTGCACAATTACTTAGTTAATATCACAAAGAAAGAAAAACAGCCCTTTAAATCATAATGTAATGAATTCCATAACTTAATTCCAACAATAGAAACGCTCATCTGCTTTAAAGTTGTTCGGGCAAATAGATGTTTAAAATAAAATTTTCTACGACTATCTTCATTATTTGAACTGGAAGTAAACATGTACTGTATTGTAAGTTTTCTGGTAATGCTTTACATCTAGCTGTGTACATGATTGTGAGTGTCTGTAACTTAACCAAATCATCGAGTTTCAGTAATTTTGATTCAAAAAATAATCTGTTGGTGTGTTCTCTGTAATGCGTATTGTAAATAACTCGAAGTGCTCTTTTCTGTAATAAAAATAAATGATTCATATTAGTTGGATATGTGTTGCCCCAGACTGCAACACAATAAGTTAAATAAGGCAAAATTAATGAACAATATAAAATTCTCATTACTGTATGATTTAACACAAACTTAGCCTTATTCAAAACATTGATATTTCTGCACACTTTTGATTTTACATGAGCTATATGAGCTTTCCATGAAAATGTATCATCTATAATAACACCTAAAAACCTAAATTGTGATACTCTATCAATTAAAACTCCTTCTAAAGTAAGTGATAAATTTGTCTCTCTTCTTGAATGACCAAAAATTATAAATTTAGTTTTTTTCAAATTTAAAGACAACTTATTCTCATCAAACAATTTTTTTAATTTCACCATTTCTTTTTCTATACATTTAGCAAGAGCTTTTCAATCATGACCTGAAAAAAAAAAGTTTGTATCATCCGCAAATAACACAAACTGTAATCATTTTGACACTTCACATATATCAATGTGTAAATTAAAAAGTTTTGGTCCCAAAACAGAGCCCTGTGGGACTCCACAAACAATATTCATATACTTGGATGTATTACCAAAAAAATGCACATACTGTTTCCTATTGTCCAAATAACTTTTTACCCAATTTAAAACCATGCCCCTCACCCCATATGTATATAATTTTGAAATAAGAATTTTATGATCAATGGTGTTAAACGCTTTTTTTAAATCAATAAAAACCTCAATTTTGTGTTTCTTGCTATCTATTGCTGTAGTAATTTCTTCTGTTTAATGAATTTAAGGAGCTTGAGGCTCCTTTTAAGAAATGAGACTCTCTAGCGCCACCCTTCACCACGACGGCCGTTGGGGGTACTGCAGCCAACAGTGAAGCCGGCACGGGAGAACGGGGAGAACGCACATGCAGCGTCATGTGACGTCACATCCGCAGCCCAGCGTGGGAAATTCGGGACCGAATTGCAGCACATTTTGCAGCACACAGCCTGTTCAAGGCAAAGGAGAGATACACTAGAGGGCTCATTCTTTTGGGTTTGGAACGCTTCATCTGACATTATTACTAGAAAACTTAAAATGTATACAGATTTTTTTCATAAATCTTGCCACAATCCGGCCTCAAGCTCCTTTAAAGCAAAGGTTGTGGACCGATTTTTTTCGAAAACCAAATTGATTATCACTTAAAGGTGACCTATTATGGCATTTAATGTATATTTTAAACAGGCCTTGAATGTCTTAAAAACAATCTAAAGCTTGTTTTTTCTACATAAATCATAAATCCAGCCTGTGGGCCCTGTCACTAGTTTTACCGCTTCTAACCTCTTTTTCTGCGCCTCATTTTTAGGGAAGGGGGGGGTATGATAATGAGGCTCTGTGCTGATTGGCTCCCTGAATGACGTGTAGGAGGGGAGGAGAATAAACCCTCGCTCCGCCAGAGCAGCCCGGGCCTGTAAATTATCACAACACTTAATTTTCACAAATGGAAACTTTATTGTTAAAAAAATAAAATATGAGTTGTATATAAATAACATTTATGCACTATTTAAGCCGGATCTACCCGGCGGATGCTGAACGCTGCCCCGGAGCCACGCCGTGCGCCCGGGAGCAGCGCTTCTGGAGCAGCGCGCATCACCGCGGCTTTAACGGGGGAATCTGACCGGTTCCGACCGGCCGGGACCGCAGGAACCCGCCTGGACTGGTAGCAGGGACTCCCGGGGACCGACCAGCGGAATTTCAGCCGGATCTGCCCGGCGAATGCTGCGCGACGGGCGCTGCAACCCCACGGCCGGCACACAGATCGGCTCCGGAGCGCATCCGCGGCGCATCGTCGGTTACCGGGGATCAAACCGACAGATTTGCCTGAAAATCTCGGAGGGTGAAGCTGGTCCAGCCTGGGACAGACCCCCGAGGACCCAGCTCCCAAACCACCCGGGAACCTGGATGATTTAACCCGGATCCGCTCCGCCGCGGCGCCGCGTCCGACTGGCTCAATGAAAGGACCGCTCCAGCAGCGGAGAGAGCTGGTTGTGGGCGTGGTTTCAGCAGCGGAGGCTGAACCTATGGAAATCTGCTCCTGTCGTTACGTAACGACGGGAGCAGATTCTAATCGGCTCAAAAAAAAACACGTGACACTGGGGGACTCTGGCCGGCGGGGGTCAGAGAGCTTGCAGAAATTCATGGTATTTTGTCTCCCCTGTGCTGGCAGGGTGAGGGGAGACCACTTTATATATGTTAAAACAAGAAAAAACGTGTTTTTCATAATAGGTCCCCTTTAACAGTTTATTTTTTTCAATAAAATAATCCAATTTTGTTACAAACAACTTCTCCAACACTTTAGAAAATTGTGACAATAATGATATTGGTCTGTAATTAGTGAAACTATGTTTGTCTCCTGCTTTAAATAATGGGATAACTTTTGCAATTTTCACTTTATTTGGAAAAATACCCGTACAAAAGGAAAGATTAAAAGGTTTAATCATGCAATCAATAGTTTTTTTAATAATGGTCAAGTCGATTCCATCGCTATCCATTGAAGTCTTATTTTTAAATTACGTTACAATAGAAATAATTTCACTCTCATTTACTTCTCCAAGAAACATAGATTGCAATACTTTACCTACCTGTACTGTATTTGGTCCAACATTTACAAAAAAGGAATTAAATTAATTCACCACTTCTTTCAGATTTTTTTAGGACCACCTTGATATCATTAACATAAAAGTTACTAGGTTTACTTGTGGGCTGTAAATTATTGGCAATTACTTACTTTACTTATTTTTGATATCTTTTTTTATTTTGTAGTAACCTTTTATTATAATAATCTATTTTAGCCTGTCTCAATATAACTGTTAACTTATTTTTATATTTTATATTTATTTTCAGATGCTTTGGTTCTAAGTTTAATAAAATCTCTGTAAAGTTTATTTTTTTTCTTACACGAATTTTGCAAGGAGTTTGTAATCCATGGTTTTCCACTATACTTGGCTTTTGATTTATTTGGCATTAATGGACAGTGTTTGTCATAGAGTAACAAAAGACGATTAAAAAATGATTCATATGCAGAGTTAACATCATCTACATAAACATAATTGGATTTTACTGGATTGAAATGGACTGTAATAAAAAAAATCATCCAAAAGCTATACTGTCATAACCTGGGGCCTTATTTATAAAAGAGTGTGTAGGATTCATACTAAAAGTGCACGTAAACCCAAAAGCCGAAAATGGCGGGCGCATAAAGAAATCCGGATTTATAAAACCGTGTGCACGCACACTTGCACGCAATGTTCGATTTATAAATCACAGTCCAGCTGGAAGGTTGCGCAGGTGAATTTGCCTCATAACCCGCCCTCTACGCGCCCACTTCATACCATAAATGGGCAATGCAAAGTAGTTCATGACTGTATTTGCATATAAATGAGCGTGCCGAGCATGTTTCTGCTGCGCGTCAGGATGAATGAGACGTGTCGAGCCAGCCAACCGTGCCACTTAATTTCACGGAGACTGAGATCGAGATGTTGTGGATGAGATGGAGGCCAGGAAAACCACATTATTTGGTGGTCACAGTAAAAGTAGAAAAAGTATATAAATAGTATAAAATAAAGCGAGTGAGTGCCACGGACAGATGGTGCAGAAAAAAGTGGTGGCCAAGAGGTACGGAGCCCCTAAAGGGACACAGATTTTTTTATATATATAAGTTTTACGTGCACACGTGAGACCTTTAAAGGGGACCTATTATGAAAAACACGTTTTTTCTTGTTTTAACATATATTAAGTGGTCTCCCCACACCCTGCCAACACAGAAGAGATGAAATGCCACCAAATTCTGCAGGGTCTGTACACCCCGCCCGGCTGACTCCCCCAGTGTCATGTGACTTCTACGAGCCGTTCAGAATCTGCTCCCGTCGTGAGTCACAACGGGAGCAGATTTCCATTGTTTGGAAGCTGTGACTGTTTCCACAACGAGGGACAGTTTTTGCATCGACATTTACCCTCATATAAGGATCAGTGCCCACAGTACAGACCCGGCAACTGCACACGAGTCAGCGGTAAGTGACGTTATTTTTTCATGTTATTTATATTTGTCTACAAGTATGATCTTTGCATGGGCTAAGTATTTAGCTCAGCTCCGGAGCACCGGGGCCACTCACCAGACGGTGAGCAGCTCCGGTGGCTCCGGTGTTACCTAACGGAGTAACACCGGAGCTGCTCACCGGACCGGACCGGACCGGTGAACAGCTCCGGTGGCTCCAGTGTTACCTAACGGAGCCACTTGTTAGGTAACACTTGTTAGGTAACACTGGAGCTCTATTAGTAATACATTTTTCTTCTGTTTATGGTTTCAGATCTTCCAAGCAATGCACCTGAAGCTGTTCAATGACACCTTCAGAAGACGCACGGTCCTTCCTTGAGCCAGCAATAGTGCATACATGTTATTTATATAAAACTCATGTTCTTTTATTTTTTTAACAATAAAGTTGCCATTTGTGAACCTTCAGTGTTGTGATTTCTTTACAGTTAACATGATTCATTTGTCTTGTAAACATAAGAAATGAAATGATGAGGAATCGGAGTAAAGAACTGTGGTGTACCTGTTTAGAATTCAATTAAATCTTCCTGTGTGAAGTGTGAAGATGAGGTGACCCGGATCCCTTTTCAGGTAACTAAAGGCTGATTTATGGTTCCGCGTTACACCAACGCAGAGCCTACGGCGTAGGGTACGCGTCGATTTAACGCAGAACCGTAAATCAGGCTTTAAGATCCGTTTACACCGTGTAACTGCATGCAAGCGTCCGACTATCGCGTCGAGCTGCGTGACACCGGACGCTCTCTGTCCACATTGAAACCGTTAAACTCGCGGCCAGTTAGGACAGTCCAATACAAAAAAAATAAAGCAATGGAATTGATTTTGTCACTGAAGCTCCCTCGCATGGGACACGCTTTGTGTACAGAGCCGCTGCTCTTCTGCCCGGAGAGACTTTGTTCCCTCCCCTGCTACACGTCATTCAGGCAGCCAATCAGCACAGAGCCTCATTATCATAGCCTCCCCGCCCCTCAGAATCCCTCACAGAAAATTAGGTTAGAAGCGATAAACCTAGAGACATGGCCCACAGGCTGAATTTCTGTTTTATGTAGAAAAAACAAGCTTTAGATTGTTTTTAAGACATTCAAGGCCTGTTTAAAATATACATTAAATGCCATAATTGGTTCCCTTTAAGGCTGATTTATGGTTCCGCGTTACACCAACGCAGAGCCTACGGCATAGGTGCGCGTCGCCGCGTACCCTACAGCGTAGATTCTGCGTCGTTTTAACGCAGAACCATAATTTAGGCTTACACGCGCGCGTAAAGGTTTCCTGCGCACGTAAAATTCATTATATATATAAAATAAAAATCTGAGTCCCTTTAGGGGCTCCGTAGAGTGGCTCGGCACTCATTTGTTCTGTCCTCAGTCACTCTACGGTTGGAAGCGGTGGGTGACGAGGAGGTTCCCGGCACGGCATGTCCTGCACCGCGGCTGCAGCAGCACCAGAGCGTCCTGACTGACGCTGTACTTCAAACACAGAGGGACACGATCAGCGCTATTATATTATAAGTCTGATATGTGATGACATTAAAAGTATGACATGAATCTGGCTTCATTTCACCACCTCACCGCCTGCGTCGCCAGTTCCCCATATTTTCAGACTGTTCGTGTGCGAGGGTCAGGGTTGGCTTACAGATACTCACATTTTTTTCGGTTAGTTTGTTCTTTTTAAATCCCAACCTTTGCGTAGAAGGTGGCTTGCACATCTTTCAAGCCCTGTTTTGTGCGCAAGCAAGCTTTATAAATGAGGCCCCTGCACCTTTTAGTAGGACGTACTCAGAGACTGACTCTCATCTATTCTGGGCTTTTTGCACACACTCAAAGTTTATGGTGAGACATCTATCCATAAATGTGGAAGTCATTGAGACTTTGATAACAAACTAAAAATGTCATACTTTTAAATAGTATTGTGTATAATGCTAAAAAGATTAAGATCCAGAAAAATTAGGTTGTCTCTTCTCCATGTACATTTTACTTCCCTTCAGTACTTTTTTTTTTTCAGAAAAAATAGGAAAGAGGAATGTTCGATGTCACTGGCTAAATGAGCTAAACTTCTATTTTTCTATATAAGTCTAAGTAATTCTTTTAGTGCACTTTGTCACAGCCTCTATCCTTCCACTGCACTCATCTCATAACATGACCTATCTATCATTGTTGTAATCAACACAATGGATTTCCCACGGTGACATAGCCTGTGGAAAGTAACTGAATGATGAAGTGTATGTAGGACCCCACTGCTCCATGTTAACCAGGACACTATGCTTACTCATACTGGTGGGGTGTTTTTTTTTTCTTTTTTGGGGGGGTTTGGTTTCACTGATACCACACAGGTTTACCTTTGAGGAAGGAATCACTATCAATCCGATACTACTAGTACTACTACTATCATTTAGCAGACGCTTTTATCCAAAGCGACTTACATCTGAGAGAACAACACAAGCACAAAATCACATAGGAGGGTACAGCTGGATAAGTGCTGGTCAGACTGCTGTGAGTCCAGTTGGACACAGATGCTGCCATGCCAGTGCTAGATATTTTTTTTCCTTCGCCCAACCCAACAGTCCCTTTATACAAGAAAGCTACGTCTAAAAAGACACCATCTTGTCATAAGTGGATGCAGCTTACTCAGTGCTGAGTCCTTCAAAGAGCTGGATCTTCTAACTAATTCTGATGGGCAGAGAAGTTTACTAGATGCAAAAGTGCTCCTTAAAGAGCTGAGTCTTTAGCTTCCTCTTAAAAGTAGGTACAGACCCTGCGGATCTGACAGAGTTTGGTAGGTCATTCCATCATCGGGGAACAATGGAGGAGAAGAGTCTAGCTACTGATTTCACGCCACGTTGTGATGGAAGCACCAAGTGTCTTTCACTGGCTAAGCGGAGCTGTCGAGAGGTAGTGTAGCTCTGAATGAAGGAGTGAAGGTAGGCAGGAGCTGGTTGGGTAATTTTTTGGTGGGCCAGAAGCAGAGCTTTGAACTTGATGCATCCTGCAACTGGAAGCCAGTGTAGAGAGATTAGCAGCGGAGTACCTTGAGCTCTCTTGGGTTGGTTGAAGACCAGATGTGCTTCTGCATTCTGGATCATCCGCAGAGGTTTAAAGGAGATTGAGGCAGGATTTATGAAAAAAATTTGTATACATTTTAAGTTTTCTAGTAATATTGTCAGATGAAGCGTTCCAAACCAAAAACGAATGAGCCCTCTAGTGTATCTCTCCGTTGCCTTGAACAGGCTGTGTGCTGCAAAATGTGCTGCAGTGCTGGGGCCGAGTTTCCCGCGCTGTCCTGTGGATGTGACGTCAAATGACGCTGCATGCGCGTTCTCCCCGTTCTCCCGTGCCAGCTTCGCTGTTGGCTGCAGTACCCCCAACTCCACTCATGCCTCATCATCCAAAAATGAAAATCCCTGTGATAAAACACAATTCTCAGACTAGATCTTAACACAATTCTTTTTTTAAAATATTTTTATCCCAGTTTTTTCCCCATTTTTATCACCCAGTGCTCCTACCTAACAGTCCTGGGCATTGCCATCCTCTACCAACCCCGGGAGGGCCCTGCACTGAGCTCAGGTCTCCTCCTTAACCTGAGGGGTGAGCAGGCCGCATCTTTTCACCAGACAGGGTGGGGTTTCTCCGGCCGGACGTAGCGCGTGGAAGGATCACGTTATTCCGGCCGGATCCTCCCCACCCCATCTGGCGCCCCGGTTGGCCAGAGGGGGCATGTATAGCCCAGGACTGTGTGCATGTTTTTGTGAGGGTAGCTCCCATTAGCTACCCAGGGGAACACGGGGAGAACATGCAAACTCCACACAGAAAGATCCTTTCGCCAACCCCACCCAGGGTGTGGGCACTGAAGTCATGGGGGAACTAACACGCACTTCAGCGCCCACAGCGTCCCCGGCGGGAATCGAACACAATTCTTAAACCAATCACAACATTTGTAAAAATAAAATGGGAATACACATGTATTATAAACAAAAAGGCAGCCTTTGGCTTTTTTTCTCTTTCAAATACTGTTTTCTTCCACTTAAAGATATAACTGACAACACTGCACCACCCCATGTGTTTCCATAAGGTGCATACATGTAGCTATTTCTGTCCCTCAATGAAGTACAATAAAATCATTGTACATAAAACACACACCTTGTGCTGATAATATCACACCCTCCAGTTAATTTATTTTACCACTCTACATGAAATATCTAACAGTACAATTTCAATTAAAGCTGCAAGCAGCGATGAACGGGCCCTCGCACTCACGGCCACTGCCCCCCATAAGCATATCAGAAATGACACCACCCATGACTTCCTATGTCAAACCATTCAAAAGTTATAGCAGAAAAAAGGGACAACCAATCAGAAGAATGGGCGGGGCTAATTAAGGCCAAAGCAGCTCAAGGACTCAATACAGAGTCAGATGACACCACCGACTACTCTCTATGTCAAAACATTCAAAAGTTATAGCAGGAAATAGGGACAACCAATCAGAAGAAGGGGCGGGGCTAATTTTCACCAATTATGGTCAAGGACTCAATACCGAGTCCCATGACACCACCCACGACTCTTTATGTCAAACCATTCAAAAGTTATGGCAGAGAATAGTATTCTAGGGGGCGCTGTTGAGCCATTTTGCCCATTAATGCAAACCATGAAATATCAAATTTATCGCCAGGCCTGGCTTGCATGCAAAATTTGGTGACTATCAAATATGGGGAACTATCAAATATGGACCAATCAGATGAAAGGCAAAATCATGAACTTGAGGAATTTCAAGAGGTTATTCAGTGTGACAATTAACAGTAAATGTCCCTCTTCTAGATGCCTTTCTTCCAACATCTTGAATTACTTTTGAACTTTACTTTTACAGCTATGAGCACCTCAACCTTCCTGCTTGGCTCTCTTGTGAAGGTGTTGTGAGAGAGCTACCATGCTGCCACGAGAAATACTGCCTAAATATATATTCGCTGAACACACAAGTGGAAATATTCAAGTGGTACTCATATTTAGCACTGACATATTTCACAAGAAACATGTTATTTACTGAATTCCATTGCAACCAACTGGCTGAAAGTAATGCAAGTGCATAATGTATTTCAAAATTAAGAAGAAAAAAGTCAGCTACTGTCATACATTCCTCTAAAGCTTTAATTATATTGAAAACCTGAGTTGAGAGATTGAATTTCAATCATGTTTACAATCCAAGCATAGACATTCGTCTACAGTGCTACTGTAAGGGAAAGATCCAGATAGTGTTGAAATATTATTTTTTCCAGGAACAGTCTGATGCATTCAGTCTCTGTGACGTGCATTAGGTTTTTCTCTATGGAAAAAAGCCTTGAAGATGGCAGTTGTATGAATAATGAAGCTAAATGAAATGGTAATTCACAGTGAGTGTCAGTACAAATTATAATTCACTAAATTGGATATAATTTAAATCCTGATATGTAAACTTTAGAAATGAAATAAGGGTGTGTTTTCTTTTTCATTCACTGTTTATTGTCACCAACCTAAATGTACAAATCATCTATCCAATCTCATTAAAAAAAAGAACAGTGTTTGAGTTTCTCTTTGCTGTTGCATTTACAGGAACACTGTCATCAAGTACCTGATGAAAAACATTTAAACAACAACAGTATTTGTTTATTCATTCAAATATACCTCAAAAGTATATTTTTAAAACCAAATAACTAATACTACATCAAGTGAAACAGCACAAAGTGTGAGATAAAGACGTAAACACTTACTGCTTCCGTAGAAATTAAGAGCCACCCAGAGTAACACCCAGATGCTGTGAACTGATCATCAGCAAGTGTGACCACCTACATAAAAGCAAACATTTTGGTCAGTTTGCTGATCGTTAGCATTCAAGTGCATGTTAACAGATGTCCAAAGAAGACATTGGCAGTGATTTTTAGCCACTTTCACACAGATTGCGATAGAAAGCAAAAGATCCCATCTTAATTCTGCCTCCAGCTATGCTTTCACGAAGATCCCACAAAGGTGGAATATTGCCCACTCAAGGCATGCTCTCACAAAGCATTACAGAAAATTGTGTCTGTTCCAGGTTGGTAAGCAAAGCAACAGTGATTCCAGAGTGGCTAGCATGCCAAGCTGAGTGAAGAAGTTTATATTACAGCCTGACTATCTGGCCCCTACCACACAAACTATTGTTGTTATGCAGTACCTTTGGCTTGTTTGTCACATGGGCTTTGTCCCTTTTTTGTAGCCACACTACTAACATTTTCAGGGGGCAGAGGGCAAAGGGGTCGTCTCTCATGTACCTGTGATCTGCTCATTTATTCAAACATCCCTACAGAAGTTGCAATCATCATCATGACTCATTGAGGGGGGGGTGCGTGCATGGGGGTATGTGTGTGTGTATGGGGGTGGGTGGATGGATGTGTTTGTGAGTGTAGGTAGCTGTGTGTGGGTGTGTAGATGAGGATCCTCTTACAAAGGATTGGTAGCATATATAGGTAGGATAGTTAGGCTATATGCTGGAATAATTATAGCAGTAGAGTTGTGTGTGCAGATAGGCCTTTAAATCAGTTACTGTGCCTACAGTTCTTGTGAGGTCATCACAAGAGGCATTGACATCATGTGAAACAAGTGATGCCTTCAACCTTTTAACTGTGGAGTTCACGTCACATTGGAGCTGTTGTAACTCTCCTCGGGCGTCCTCCATGAATGATGTAATATTGCTTAATTTGGCCTGTTTATATCAGGGAACACTAAACTTCACTGGTGTGTCAAACATCTCACCTTAACAGAAACATCACAGATCAAGCTGTGCCCTAATAAAGTATTTAGTAATGTATTATGTAATGTATTGTATATTCATGTATTATGGTCGTTACAAAATCAAACTAAACCACTACAATTATCAACTTTGTTCCAAAATGTATTTATTTGTCACATGTGAACAGAACAAAACCTGAAACTCCCCTAAGCTTTTTTTGACCACAGACCTTTGAGGTATTCCACCAAAGTCACATTCAAAAAACGTATTGACTTCTAGAGTGAACTGGAAGTGCTAAAAGCGCTAACGGATTTACTGGCAGACTATTGGTCTCTAACTGGCAGACTCTAACTGGCAGACTATTGGTCTCTAACTGGCTACAAGATAGCGTAGCATGCAGTAGCACATGGCTACTTAAAATGCAGAATGATGTCATTCTGCATATTAAGTAGCCATGTGCTACTGCACGCTACCGAAGCTTCTCTGGCCCAACAGAGGAAGCTCTTCTTTCTTTCTTTATTCATTTAAGGACAGTTGTGCCTATTATTGACTCGATAGCACCATATACTGGATGAAAATGGAACACAGAGAAACTACACAACACGCTTAAGTGATGTGTCTGCTGCGCACCGAGGAAATGTACTTCCGGTTGCGAACAGTCAGGGAATGCGAACGCACGTGTGTGTGATCGCGTAAAAGAAAACTTCTAACAGTGACAGACAGACATGCACACGCTGTTAGTGTAGTACGCAGCTTCTTGTTACGTGTGATGTAGTCTGCGTACGTAACAATGCACGCACGCACATGTCTCAAAAATGTTCTATCATCTTCATGCGTGCGTTCATGCGTGCGTTCATGCGTGCGTTCGCAAAAAACGTGTAAATGTTACATGTAGTCACTACGCGTACTGTGATCACGCGTGTGCAGGAGTCATTACGCATGAACGTGCGCGTACACGCGTGACCGTTATAAATCAATGGGGAAACTACATTACATGTTACCCGTTGCTTTGCTGCACAGGCGTCAAAGCACGCGCGAGTGACACGCTCAGTCGACAGCTGCGCACGCATTATGACTCGCATGGAACTTCATACACGCACGCACGCACGCACGCACGCACGCACACACACACACACACAGAGTATGTATGAACACAAGTGTATAAACTAAGCACTAACAATGCCTGTTTATTTCCATTTTAAATGGTGCAACATTTGTAAGGAACATGTATTTATGGGACTAGCAGCAGAGCTGAGTACAGTATGTTGGTTGTGCCGATTAAAATGTACCGAATATTCTCTACCAATGCCAAACAGCTTATTTTTCCATCAACTCTTATTTGGTGTTAGGTGCTTTTGGTTATTGAAGTTTGAAGAAACATCACATATCAGTAATTTAACAAACTGGAGCGTCAGTAGCCTTGAGTGGTGCTCTCAGTTATTGTTTATTTGTTTATCCATCCATCCATCCATTTTCTATACCCGCTTTTATTCTTTGCAGGGTCACGGGGTCTGCTGGAGTCTATCCCAGCCAATTTCAGTGAAAGGCAGGGGTTCACTCTGGACAGGTCACCAGTCCATCGCAGGGCCACATATATAAACAGACAACCAGACACACTCCCAGTCACACCTACACGCAATTTATAATCATCAGTTAACCTACTATGCATGTTTTTGGACTCTGGGAGGAAGCCGGAGTAACCGGAGGGAACCCATGCAAGCACGGGGAGAACATGCAAACTCCACACAGAAAGACCCCTGCCGGGCCAGGGAGTCAAACCAAGAACCTTCTCGCTGTGAGGCAGTAGTCTTCAACCCTGGTCTTCGGAACCCAGTGTCCTGCATGTTTTAGATGCTACCCTGCTTCAGCACACCGTGATACAAAGGACTTTGTCATTAACACAATTGTCCAGACCTGGATGAGAAGCTGATGATGACCATTAATTAGAATCAGGTGTGATGATGCAGGGCAACATCTAAAACATGCAGGACAGTGGGTCCCGAGGACCCGGGTTGAAGACCACTGCTGTGAGGCAACAGTGCTAACCACTAAGCCACCGTGCTGTCTGTTTATTTTTTTATTTATTGATTATTATAAGTATTAATTTATGTTTTGTCAGGACATTGACTCCACCTGTCTGAGAGGCGTGGTTAATAAAAGAGCCCTCCTGCACACAGCTGAGAGCGGTTGCAGTGCTGAGTGCCATGTGAGACAAGCTACGTCTCTTTCGTCTTTCCTTGCTTCTCCTCCGTGTTCGCTGCTACCTAAAAGCGGGTTTCACACCAGTAGCCGCTGTATGGCTGCTCTGCCAACAAGTAGCATGTGGAAGAACCATGCACAGCCACAGCCTGGCACCTCCTTCTCATGCTGGCGACCAGCCTAGTCGCACACTGCTGTGGGATGGCATGCCATTCTTCAACCAGCATTTGTTGCAAGTAAGCCAACGTGATTGTGTTAGTCACTCTGGCATGAACAGCACGCCGAGGCTGATCCCACAAGTGTTCAATAGGGTTGAAGTGAGGAATGCTGGCAGGCCATTCCATCCTCTCCACTTCCAAATTCTGGAGGTAGTCTCTGATAAACCACATTCATCATCTTGGATGATTGAGTTCGGTACCAGACTATGGAGATATGGGATTGCCACTGGTTGCAGAATCTCATCTCAATATCTATCTGCATTGAAATAGCCTCCAATGATGCCTTGTTTTTTCCAGTGAGGGAGATGCTGGCCCACACCATCCCACTACCTCCACCAAAAGATCTTACTCTATCGGTGCAGCATAACGTTCCTCCACATGTTCAGGTTCAACGTGTTGCCGACACCAGCGCAAGAGTTAATGGCAATAGCAAAATAAGCTGTTTGGCATTGGCAGAGAAGATTTCGTACATATATACGTGTGTGTGTGTGTGTGTGTGTTTCATGAATATGTCCTAGTAAAAATGTTTTGCATGTTTTTTTCACTTGTGTGTTGCAGTGACTTACGTAGAAACATCTTCATTACCTTCTACAAATGGCTAATGTGGAGGAACGGATTAACTAGGCTCCCATTTAGGGCTATAGAGAAATGGATATGTCCACAGATTTATTAGCATTTATTATGGTTGTTCTTGTTTTAAGTGTAATACCCCCTCTTAACTGCACCACTGAAAAGGCTGTTGCTCTGCTGCACACAAACCATTAGTAGGAGAATTTATGCATTTAATACATTAGAATAGAAAATGAATCCAAAAAAGAAAATGCCACGAGCGAGCACATTATCCTCCCTGTCGGCAGTTTTCTGTTTCAACATTTGGCAGCCTCTTCAGTAAATGAAAGAATTATTTCAATTATTGTACAGCATTAAATTACAGTTTTGGGGGGAAAGCGGTGACAGGTCTTCAGAGATACAACACTTCCACCCGTCTCTTGCTTTTCAGTCACTTTTAATGAATAACCCTCGCTACACCAGGGGTTCTTAACCTTTCTGACCTTGAGGCCCAATTTCTTTCAGTACAGAGCGGCCCAGGGCCCAAGCAAAAACCTTGTCAAATAAAATGACATAATAAAATGATCATCACAGACTTTTATGAAACATGTCAATGTTAACATGCACACATATCAGGCTTGATTTATAGGACAAATCAATCAGTTCAGGCTTATTAATAAAAAAAGATCAATAATTAGATTTTACTTAAATAAAAAAGGAAGGACTCAGAATAAAAAAAAAAATATATATATATATATATATATATATATATATATATATATATATATATATATATATATATATATATATATATATATATATATATATATATATATATATATATAAATCAATCAATGGGCGGCAGTAGAGCGGGTCGTTTAAATTAAATAAATAAACTGTAAATAAAATTGAAATAAAGTGCAAATAAAACTATATTTGTGCATGGCAGAACCAGAAGAATCTTTATTTTCTTTCATATGACCTTCACCTCTTAATGAGACACTTGGGCCTGCCTCTGAGACACAATCAAGTCCAGTCTGGGTGGAATGGGGGAAAGGCTCACTCTCAGAGTAGCCTCCAGCGTTGCTCTGAGTCTGTTTCGGGCTTTGGTCTTAGTTGTGGCCACGATGGAGAATCCTGACTCACATAGGTACATAGTTGTAAATGGGAGGAGTTGTTTCACAGCCCTCAGTGCAAGACATGGGTACTCCTTTGAGACAGCAATCCAGAAGAGCCCAGGTCCAGTTTGCCCCACTGCAACTTTAAAGTGCTGTCGGTGGAAACTTCCAGAAGCTGGGATTCCAGATGTGAGGGCAAAGCAACATCATTTGCAGTGGGATCCACAGAAAACGGGTCCAAAATCCACATGTGTCCCTCTCTGGGATCCTCAGGAAAGTAGTCATCAAATTTATCTGCCAGTTGTGAGAGGTGCTGAGAGACTGAGTCACTGAGATTTACATGGGGGAAGTCTTCCAAAATGTCAGACAAAAGTGGAAACATGTCCATTCTCTTTTCCTGGGTCCTCTTGGTCCACAAAGCAAGTTTCCTCTTGAAAGCTTGAACTTTGTCTGCAACAACAAATATGTTGCTGGTTCTTCCTTGAAGTGAGATGTTCAGCTGGTTCAGTATTGAAAAAATGTCACAGAGGTAGGCAAGTTTTGCTGTGAACTTTGTGTTGGCAAAGTGATGTGCAAGAGGATATTTTTTCTCAGTGAGAAATGAGAAGACCTCATTCCTCAGTTTAAACAGACCAGTCCTCTTGAGCGCCATCGTACTTCACTGTGATAGAGCAGCTGGATGTGATCTGCTTTCATGTCCTCACAAAGTTTAGCAAAACATCTGGAGTTCACAGCATTGTTTTTAATAAAGTTGATGGTTTTCACACTTACATCCATCACCTTGTGGAACTCTGACATCTTTTTTGCTGCAAGGCTTTCACGGTGGAGAAAACAGTGTGTCCATTTAGCTTCTGGTGCACGATCGAGAATCTGTCTGACGCCGTGATGCTTGCCAGTCATTGATGCTGCACCGTCACTGCACACCCCGACACAGTTCTGCCAGTACACCACACAAAGTTACAGTAGCAACACAGAGAGATTTCAGGTTTTTTCTTGATATTGTATGTGAGACTGAGAATTTACATTTATATATGTTTACTACAATTGAAGGTCAGTTAGAGGTGCAACAATTTTAACTAATCCAAAACACAAAATGAAACCAGATGAAAGAAATATATTCTCTGGACAGCTAAAAACGAAAGTTTAACTTACTAACAGAAGCTTATCCCATCAATAGCTCACATATCTTACTTTGCAATAGTTTGCCACAGGGTTTGAATGTCAAACCTGACTTACTTTAACTGAAACGCCCTCAAATTACCCTGGAGACTGCTATGTGGGGAATATATATTGCTGTTACGACTACAAAGAAATATACCTTAGGGCAGGTGTATCCTCCTAATGCTTGTCTTAGCACACTGCTACCTGCTCTATCCTTCTGCACATAATGCCCTCTATAAATAGACTGTAAAAGAATAGGCCGTTTTTGAAGCCAGTAGTTCATATACTCTCCTGTTATGCCATCCCATCCATATAGATATCAAATGCCTGATCCCTGCAGCATTTAACCAAATTAAATGCCACCTTCATTAGTTAGCCAGCACCTAGCGGAGGCATGTGAAGTACCACAGCCCCAAGGACACACCAATAAATGGACTGGCAGAGCTTAAAATAAGTCCACACACCACAAAGACAAGTCTTCATTTGTATGTTCCTAATGTGCCAGCTTCACTCACCGTACATGGCCCGCTGCTCCGAACACATGGTGAGTAATTGCCAACACTCGACCTCCACACTGCACTTCATCAACACAGCAGTTCCATGGGGATAAATCCACAAAGAATACAGCCAGAATAATTCACATATTGGTCAGTAGAGCTGATGTGTAAAGTGGTATGGAAAGTGAACGTGTCAAATTACTCAATGCCAAGGTTACTGGATGATATTAGAGAAAAATACCATTGGAGTTGGGGGAAGAAAAAGAAGATTCTCATAACCCAAAATCTAATCTACGAAATGTATATTCCATTTAGTGAACGCTTCTAGTACTATCTAGTTCATTTTTGACATCTTTTTACTAATATATCCAAGTGTCTATTATGCCTTTCTGTAATTTTACAGAAATACATTTTCCATTTGTTTGTAAACACCAGCAGTTACCATAAGCTTCTTTACCTTACTCATTATTTTCATAAAAATGTATTCACCTTTGCTGTTGGCAACTGAAAAATGGACCATTGGTGTCAATGAACTAAATGTCCATTTCCAGGTTCAGATGCACAGTTCATCATTGTACAGTTGGCCCATTTGTTTCCATTCTCACCTTTGACCTGCAGGCAAATGGTGATAAAAGCACCCTTCACTGCATTTGACAATAAAAGCAATAGGCAGTTCTTGAGTCAAGCAGCACAGTAAACAAACATAAATAAAAGAGAGTGGGAATCAATGAAACAGGAAGCATTTTAAAGCAGCATACAAACCTAGAAGCTCATACACTCAGGTATTACTACCACTACAGCAAAGGCATAAACACAACGAAGGAGATGAATTAGAAATACAACATGTTAATGCAGATCCATGCAACACTGTACACTGTTATGCGATAAATGCCAACGCATACAATTACAAAATTCAGACTTCATGCCTAAGAGACTTATTATCCACCAGACACGGCAGTGCTCTTGGATTACAGGCGTGGAAGAGGACAAATTAATTTCACTGCAAAAACATTTTTATTTTAGTATTCCTAATTTTAAGAACTATATTATATGTATTGACATTAATTAATGTCATATACACATCACTTCACAACAAGTGTGTTGTTCTTGAACTTGAAGTGATCACATGATGTACTTGGAGCAGCTGTCAAGGTGTCCACCTGAAAATGGTAGAGATGAAAAACTAATACTGGCTAACATAAATCAAAACAGGAGGCAGCTCAGAAACTGGGAGAATAAGGTGACAGATGTGAAGCTGGCAGAATGATGGTAAAGAAATATGGGAAAGTTCCAGGAAAATGTGTGTGTGTGTGGGGGGGGGGGGGGTATGTCAATGAATTAATTTTTTTATTTTGTTAATCTTCATAGTTTTTGCATCAGTAACAAGTTTGGCAGAAAGAAATAGGTGAATAAGAGCCTTGTAGGAATGCATCTTGAAGGACACATATTATGCCTATTTTTTCTTCTTCCACAAGTCGACACAGCGTTGTGAGGCATTAACCACTTCGTAAGTAGATCTTTTTCGGAAATTCTGACTGATAAATGGCATACCTGATTTTAGCAACTACAAATATACTATAAATTTGGTATGAAAATGGTAAAACGAGGCATTAATCCACAGAAGTGCAAAATTAAACATATACTGTATATGGTAATCTGTTGACTGACCTTCAGTAAATTCTTGCAAAAAGATGACATTATATTAAGTACATTGAACAAAAATAAAGGGACAATCAATAACTTTAAATAGATTTTAAGCCATTTGGTACCAATAAGAAGTTGATTTGAACAATGAATTTACATAAAGATAAATATCAATAATAGTTGAAAAGTGTTGAATTAAATGAAATTGTTCCAAGTTGTGAGTTGATGAAATCATTCTTATCTAGATATTTAGACAAATGGCATCAATATCATTCAGATAATTAGTAAATATAAATTTCCAGGCAAATTCCAAGCAAACACAAAGTCAGGGCTCCGGGGTTTTTGGCACCAGGTTGGGCAGACCGGCAAGACAGTTCAGGGGCCGTCCAAAACGGCGAGACAGTTCAGGAGGCCGTCCGGGAGACCAGGCCGATCGGAGAGACAATTCAGGGAGCCAAACTCAGGACCGGGCACACCGGCCAGATGGGTCAGAGGGCCATTCTTGGGACTGGGCAGACGGCCGTTCTCGGGACTGGGCAGACGGCCGTTCTCGGGACTGGGCAGACGGCCGTTCTCGGGACTGGGCAGACGCCCGTTCTTGGGACTGGGCAGACAGGATCCGCGGCGCCGGCTGAGGTGCCTCCAGGACCACCTCGGGAACACAGGAAGGTGCGTTCAGTGCCCCCCTCAACGAACCCCACCCGGCGTTCTACCCGGCCTGTCCGAGAAATGGTGTAGGCGGAGTGACCAACAATGAGTCAGGTGGGAGGCGGGGCGATGAGCGGAGGGCTGAGCTCGCTTGAGCCCATGGGTCTCAGCAGGGAAAGATGGGGAGGTGTGTCCGGAACCACCTCGGGAACAGGATGAGGTGCGTCCAGGACCACCACGGGAACAGAAACTGACGCGTCTGGGACCACCTAGGGAACAGGAACTGAAGAGTCCAGGACCACCACCGGAACAGGAACTGATGCGTCCAGGACACCACCGGAAGGCTTGGACCAACTCTCCCCAACAGGCTGTCAAACTGCTCCCTGTTCAGCCTGAAGTAGATCTGGAAGCGTCATCATGGAGGTGTAGCTCCCGAACAAGCCTGTATTCCCCCAAATCCTGTCTTCTCATGAGGATTTCATGGACCCATACCCTCCTTGCTGCTGCTGCTCGTCTCCTCCTCCTCAGAAGAAGAACTAAAGCCAGGGCTTTTCTTTGAAGCAGGGACAGATACATTTTGCAAACCGAGCTGTAGGCTACTGTACGTCCAAACGAGTGGGAAAACGGCGCCAGACCGGAAAAACACTGGATATCTCAAACAACAATGTCACGTCAACCGTGACCCCTGCCTGACCCCCGGAAGGGTATATGTTTCGGCGTCGGCAAGTGATCGGCTCTTAGAATCTTCTCGCGAGAGCCTGAGGATTCTGAGTGACCGGAAGGCCTGACGGTCATCCGGGACTCATAGAACCGTAGTTACAGTCGCAACTTTCGTTCTATTTCGTCCCTTAATGACCGCCAGGCGGTGCTGTAAGCAGTGGATGACAAATACCAACAACGTCACGAAGAATCCCGGTCACCTACCTCGCTGACCAGGGGCAGAAGAACCTGGGTGCAGAACCACGGCCAACAGTTGGGGAGTGGCGACGTTGATCCGGTAGAATCTGGAGAACGTGTCAGGCGACGTCCGCGAAGCCGCAGTGCAGATGTCCTCCAGAGGCACCCCCTTCAGGGCAGCCCAAGAAGCTGAGACGCTTCTAGTCGAGTGGCACCTCACTCCCATTGGCAAGTGGCGGCCACTGACCCTGTAGGCATGCTCGATGGTGTCCACCACCCAGTGGGACAGGAGCTGTCTAGAAACAGCATGACCTCAGCTAGGGCCACCATGGCAGATAAAAAGCTGCTCCGACCGTCGCACAGGCACAGTAGCATCAACATAAGCAGCAAGGGCCCGTACGGGGCACAAAGGGCTTGGCCCACTCTCCGCTGGCTGGGGGTCGAGCTGGGCAAGCTGGATAGGCCGATTAGCATGAGTGCGTGGCAGGACCTTGGGCAGGAATGCCACGTTCGGCCACAACGTAACCCCTGAACCATCTGGGTTCCATCTCAAGCAGGACCCGCTGACTGACAGGGCATGTAATTCAACAACTCGCTTTGCTGATGTTATGGCGAGGAGAAAAGCTGTCTTCATCTAAAGCCACTTCAGGTCCACCTGGGCCAAGGGCTCCAAAGGTGGAGAAGAGAGGACACCGGGCACCATGGCCAGGTCCCACACTGGGGCCCTCGGGGTCTTCTCGGGGCGCAGCTTCAGAGCCCCCCTGAGAAAGAGAGAAACCAACCGGTGATACCCCACGGTGGCATTCTCAACCCGGGCATGTTGCGACAAAATGGCCGCTACGTACACCCTTAAAGTGGACTGAGCACAGCCACCATCCAGGAGGAACTGATGGAACTGAAGGAACTCCAGGATCATGGCCACGGGGCAAAGCACAGGGTCCTTTGCCCTGTCTGCACACCAGGCAGAGAATCTCCTCCACTTGCATTCATACTGGAGGCGGGTGGATGGCGCACAGGCATTCAAGATGGTAGCCCTGACGGGCTCAGTACAGCTCGACACTAACAGGTCGGACCCTGCAGTGGCCAGACCCAGAGTTGAAGGCGACGGGGGTCGGGGTGCCACATCTGACCCCCCAGCTGGGACAGAAGGTCCCTCCGGTTGGGGAGGCGCCATGGCGGGCTGCAGCAGAGCCTCCGCAGCAGTGGAAACCATGGTTTCCCTGGCTAGAAGGGGGCTACCAAGAGGAGCCTGTGACCCTTCTGGAGGACCCTCTGCAACGTCGGCAGGATCAAAGGTAGTGGGGGAAATGCGTACAGGAGCCTGTCGGGTCACTCGTACCCTAGGGCATCCTGACCCAGAGGACTGGTCTCCTCTGTCCAAGAGAGGCGAAGAGGTCCACCACTGCTCTGCCGAGGAGGACCCAAATCGTCTCCACTACCTCCGGATGAAACCGCCACTCTCCCGGGGGAGGTTTGGAAGGAATTCCGCCACCTGATTCCTGTCCCCTGGCAGGTACATCGCCCGTAGGCTGAGCAGGCGAGGAGCGGCCCACGTTAGAAGGCCCCGGGACACCCGCAGCAGCTGTGCAGACCTGGTGCCCCCCTGGTGGTTGATCTGGGACACAGTGGACATATTGTCCAACCAAACCAGCACGTGCCTCCCCCATAGGTGAGGTAAAAAGTGTTTGAGTCCTAGGTGCACAGCCCGGAGCTCCAGCACGTTGATGTGGCATGCACGGTCCCGGACAGACCACTGCCCTTGGGCATGCCTGCCGCGCCAAACAGCACCCCACCCCGAGAGGGAGGCATCCGTGATGACAGTCTCCCGAAAGGAGGGAATAGCACCTAAGGGCACACCCCCCAGCAGGAATGCCCTGTCTATCCAGGGTGCCAGGGCATGGACACACACCTGCAACACACTGACCAGCCTGTGCCTGTGCCTCTCGACATCCAGGCGAAAGCTGTTCAGCCACATTTGCAGGGGGTGTAGCGACAGCAGGCCCAAAGGTACAACAGCCGAGGCGGCTGTCAGTTTTCCCAAAAGCTGCAGGAACTGGATGTAAGGCAGCCACCTGCCCCTCCTAAATCGGGGAAGGAGCTGCAGGATGTCGCTCATGCGCCGCGGTGAAAGACAGGCCCTCATGGTCACCGAGTCGAGCACCGGTCCCAGGTAGGCGACTCGCTGGGAGGGAATCAGACAGCTCTTTCATCTGTTCACTGTGAGCCCCAGCTTGGCCACATGTGACAAAAGGTGGGCTGTGTCCTCTACCACCTGGTCTCGGGATGGTGCACATACCAGCCATTCGTCCAGGTACGGCAGAATTTTCATACCCCGTGCCTGCAGAGGAGCAAGGGCTTCCGCCAGGCACCTGGTGAAAACTCTCGGGGACAGAGAGAGCCGAAAACGGGAGCACACTGAACTAATAATGGCGGCCCTGGTAGGGTAGGGTCAGGAATCGCTGGTGATGTGCCACGATCGGCACGTGAAAATAAGCGTCTTGTAGGTCCACAGTTGTAAACCACTCCCCCTGACCGACCACACGCAGAGCATCTGCTGTGGTCAGCATCCGGAAGGGCAGGGCCTTCATGTACCTGTTGAGGCCTCTCAGGTCCAAGATGGGACGAAGTCTGCCGTCTTTCTTGCTGACGACAAAGTAGCTCGAGTAGAACCCCCGGGGCTGCAGCAAGGGGTCTACCAGCACGATGGCCAGTAGGACGGACAACTCCTGAGCCAAAGCCAGAATGTTCACCGGGTCTCTGATGATGGTCATCTTGACCCGGCCGGAGGTAGGGGGCCGGTGTCGGAACTGCAATTCGTACCCCTTGGTTAAGTTGGAAACCACCCAGGGGTCCGATGAGCAGGCAGCCCAGTAACTGAGCTGCTGCTGGGAAAAGCAGCCGGCGACCGGCGCCAGCAGTGTACTGGAAGCGGGTGCTCTCCTGTGAAGGTGCACCAGTCGCTGCCTGGTCTCATCAGCCAGGGCGGTACGGTTCAGAGCTTCCAGAGCAGTTGCCCTAAACAGCTCCCCCGGTTCCGCTGGTGCCTGACGAAGAACCTTACGAGCAGTCTCCGTCAAAGGAGACTGCGCCAGCCAGACATGACGGCGCGTATGCACCAGGGTGGACATCAGCCACCCCAGCTCCCTCGTCTGGGAGGCAAAAGTCTGTAGGGAATCATCCACCTGTGCATCCTGCAGGGAAGTGGAGAGAGCCAGCAGAAGATGGGAAAGTGGGTGCGGCAGTAGCTCAGGTGGTAGAGCGGGGTAGAGCGGGTCGTCCAATGATCCGAAGGTCGGCGGTTCGAATCCCGCTCTGTCCCAGTTTGCTGTCGTAGTGTCCTTGGGCAAGACACCTTACCCACCTTGCCTCGTGTGAATGTGTATGAATGTGTATGAATGTGTATGAATGTTGGTGGTGGTCGGAGGGGCCGTTAGGCGCGATATGGCAGCCACGCTTCCGTCAGTCTGCCCCAGGGCAGCTGTGGCTACAAACGTAGCTTACCACCACCAGAGAGAATGTGTATGGATGAATAATGATTTCTGTAAAGCGCTCTGGGTGCCTAGAAGGGCGCTATATAAATCCAAGTCATCGCCATCATCAAGGGTGTTCCCGCCGGCCAATGCGCGCCGCTGTGTCATAGGCCTTACAGATATACCCATCAGTAACTCTACACTGGGTAGAGGGGCACTTGGGATCTGGCTTCAGAGCCTCATCAGGAGCCACTATCAGTGCTGAGACCAGCCACTTCTGTGTCCTCCATTGCCGCCAGAGCGTGGTCATCTGATGTCGGCCTGGAGAGGGCTGTGACATGAGTGCAGCTCCCTCAGAAAATCCGACAAAGGCTTTGTGAACTCCACCGGAGAAGGGTTGCGCCTGTGGAAGGCGCTAGAGGCCACTTCCGCATGCGGTGTATCCAGCTGCAAGTGCGCTAGGGCAGTGCGGACAACGCTCCCCACGGAAGAGTAAGCCGCCCCCCTCCGAGAACTCTGGGCAGATGAGTGCGAGGAGAGCCCCGAGCCCTGTGAGGCTGGGCCCCCTGAGGACATATTGAAGTGGCTCGCCGAGGCTGCAATGGAGATGGCGTCCTCTGGCAGCGGCGACCACCGAACAGACCCTGGCATGGCAGGTTCCACCTGGCCAGCAACAGGCTGCAGATTAAAGGGGAGCGCCTTCATCTGCTCCATGTCGGCGGCCAAGCGATCTACTTTAGAGGAGAGCTGGCTCGTCAACCTCCGTCGTTTGGGGGCACCCACCATTCTCTTCGCCGGCCCCCGCTGGCTGGGATGAGGGGAGGCTGGCTGATGGCTCCAGCTACTCTGGGCCAAGGCAAGAGATGCAGAGGTCATGGCCATCCACCGGATCCAGGGCGGCCATACAACCTGTGCAAGACCGCTCCATCACAGCGACCGGTGGGACAGGGGGGGGAAGCGAAATGCTGCCTTCACCGAATGTAATGCAAGGAAAAATTAAATGTGACAAGTGGGAGAGGGAGCGAAACGCTGCCTTCACCTTAAAAAATGCACGGAATGTTTAAGTAACAGGAGGCACAGCTGACAGCTTACCTCCTGTCAGCAATGCTGGGGGGCGGGGCGGAGACGCCGTCACCACCAGCGACACCATTAAATAACGCGCCGGCCACAGCTTCTCGGAGGACGAAAAAAATCGTTACTCCTACCTCAATAGCACGAAGCTGCACAGGGCCGGCAGTGTAGGGAGGAAAGGAAAAAGCTTTAACCAACCTTCTATTTCCGTCCTGCACTTCAGACGCGCAAAGCGAGAAGAATGATCACCTGCCGACACCGGAAGATATACCCTTCCGGGGGTCATGCAGGGGTCACGAGTGACATGACATTGTTGTTATTTGTACACGACATGCGCATGCGCGAGCGGAGATATCCAGTGCTTACAGCACCGCCTGGCGGTCATTAACGGACAAAATAGAACTGATAAGGCAACACTGAAACTGCAGCTGCTTGGCCCTGTGGGAGCAAAGAGGCTTAACAAAGCAAGATCTTCCGTGGATGACACTGAACAACCACTCACCAACCTATTCAACTTATATCTGCGAAATAGAACAACAAATTTGGTACTGCATCGCATCGAGTACCAGCAACTCCCATTCACCCTTAATCTTTTATAAGACCACTGGCTAGCAGATCCATTTAAATAACAAAGGAAGGAAAAAAATAACATGACCGCCTGTCCTTCATGTTTTTATTGAAATGGCTTTCAGTTGGTTGAGCTACTTTTTGTGTTGAGCATGTGGTTGCAGGGTGAAAGTGTTGCTTTTGTAAATAAAAATGTGCAGGGAAAAGGATAATTTGCATGTGGGGGAGAAAAGAGAGATCTCATCACAAATGGCCACCAGAGACGGATAGAGACACATTCAAATGCCAGGTGAGAAATGACATACTCAGTTAGAGCCGTCTCCTACTGATCACCCACGACACTGATTCATGTTAAAGGGCTGGGAATTGAGTGCCTGTCAGCAGGTAGACCCAGACAACAGAGAACCAGCTGCCTTTTCATATAGTTCTCAAAGACAAGGCAAGACAATTGATACATTTTGATTAATTTGATTTGGGAAGAACATATCAAATCTAAACCTGCCACAAAGCTGTTAAACATCTCAGCCACATGTTGAAAATGGACGCTTTGCTTATGTATCTTTTCAGTCTATTTTGGGATCAACACACTCACTTTAACACATAAAACTTTAACCCGCACGTAGATCATTTCATCAGCATCTTCCCTGATCCCTGTGCTTACCCAACATCCACAATCTTTGAAGCATTTGATTTAGACTGAATGTCTTTACAATTTCTGATGTGGAAAATAAAACAGTCAAGCTTGACCTTCTTCTTCTATCACTTTCTCTTTCCTCTACTCCAATCATCCACCCCCTAACGGATTAGCTCAGAGGAAGACCCATTTCCTCCCTGAGGCTGCTAAAATATTAATCAAAACACAGAGGAGTGTGCAGCAGCTCCCAAGATGCATGTCTTCTAATGGTAATACATGGGGAAGGCAGAGAGGGAGGAGTGCTGCCTGTAATAGTCTCACAGAGGGGGTGGAGAAGAGGAGGGCCAGAGGTGACAGAGGGGCTTTCACAAGGGACGAAGAGAATGAAAGAGAGGGACAGAAAGGCAGAGTGAAGACATGAGGTGTGTGGAGAATTGACGGACAAAACGAGCCGATGTGGAGCATTCCAGAAAAAAATTGTGAAGATCAAAGAAGTTTTCATCTCGCTGCACAAACCATTTTATGTTCTTACAAGGGTTGGAGTGAAACTTCAGGGTATGAATATTAGATAACAAACCATACAAATAGCAAATTTAGCATAATCTTTTTCATGTTGGCAGGGTCGTATTTCTTTGGGCTGTGGCGCCCACAATCGTGTCAGCGTAAGAGAGATAGAAAAGGCGAGAGGTTTGGATGAGAGGTACACAGGTTACATTAGCAGCAAGTGCTCCATTCTCTAAAAGACAGAACATGGTAGACAGAGGTCTGTATACCAGGTGAAAGACATCTATCTTGTTGTCCAGTAGCGAACCCTTCCACTGGCACTGAGCCACTGCTGGTGGGGGAGAAAAAAGATGAGTGTCTATTTTGGCAACACAGTAATCATTCAACTAAGCTTTGTCGCAGTGAGGGGAGACTAAAGCGGTTATTTCAGCTAATTTTCCACACTTGCATTCTACTTCTTCTCTTATTAGATTATTCATGCTCACTGACAGTTGTCATGTCTTTCATGAGAACATTTGGGAAGCATGTCAGGCTCATGAAAACTGTGAAATTAAGGCACACTGATGTGGCAGGCAGTCTCCTGTTACTACTCAAGAATGATTGACGATTTAAAGCTGACTGATATTCAGAATACTTAGTCTGTAAATAACAACAAAGGTGATTTTACGGAAAATGCTAAATTGTATATCCTCTTAGGTCATCTTCAACTAACCTGCAGACAGCTGTGACTACTCCTCTAGCTGGTAATTAGGTAGATGCAGAGCCCCTGTGGGTTGCAGACAGACAACGTGCTGCCATACTCTGACTCCTCCATTCAACAAAATCCCAGAAGGGATGGCCATTTTGTGAAAGGTGACACAACTCGGTGACCGCTGTCTGCCTGACCATGTCAATAATGAGATGCAACTGGAGCTTTGCTGTATTCAAATGAGGCTGCGCGTGACAATAATGTTGACAAGACTCAAGTTGAGACTGGGGAATATAATTTCTCAGACAACAAGTTGTATTAGGGTGGAAAAACACAAAAAGAGTGTATATGAACAGGCAAAAGGATTAAATAACATAATCTCTTTGGCCGCCCATCTTTTTTCTTTCTCACAAACATGCATGTGAAAGGTTACAACTGATTTGTCCCAGTCATGGGCCCTTTGTCTTTTGTGTTGCTTTGCTTAATGTAAACCAATAAACCTGGCTAACCTTGTGCGCCCAATCAATGCTTATTTAGAATACCATTGATTAACAGTTCTGATTATTGATTATGTCATCCCACTCAAGATATGCCAATGTCTTTGATAAGGGCTTACCCTGGAGTAGATAGGTCTGTCCACACACACCACATGGGTTCTTTTCCTACAACATATGTGTAGTTGTCCTAGGTCCTTCTCTCCAAACGCACACCGTATACTGCTCTCGGTTATAAAAACACGAGAGACTGAAAAAGTACTTCTCCTTAAACAATAACGCTGTCTGTTGACACAAGGTAATATCTGCGAATCTGAGACCTAAACATTGAAATTAACACGCCATCTGTTCCTACAGTGTGCCCGGTGGGCATTTTGAAAATGTATCATCTGTGAACATAGAAAGAACATAGCGACCAGCTACATAGCAGCTTTTCCTAAACCTTAAATTGGATTTTGTCTTGCTGGCAACAGTAGGCAGTTATATCCATCACTTTATCAAAGTAGGTGTGTGTTACACCATGTTATTTTTTAACAAGATCTATGCCAAAAATGTAAAAGCAGTGTATTAAAAACAAAAACATATAACATAAAAATAAAAGTACCATCATTCAACAATATCTTTAGGATTCATATGTCTCACATTGTTCTGGAGGAAATTTGACCTATTTTTTGTGACCTTTCATTCAAGTTTTTGGACATTGGAGCCTCTCTCAGGTTCTCAGGAGAGCATCTAAGTGGAGGCAATATCTATACATCAGGTTATTTCAACACTTTGAACATTTTTTCAACACCTTTCTTTAACTGCCAGATTACTAGTGTGCCCCATGCAAACTCCTGATTTATACAGGTATATCCCGGAAGACAGCTGGGATAGGCTCCACCAGACCCTTTGAACCTGAAACTTTAGGTATAGATCATGGATGGAAATCCTAAATTGAGCAAAATTTTTGCCATCTTACATATGGTGGCTCATGTAGTTTTCTCCGGGGGGGGGGGGGGGGGGGCTATACCAAATTCCAAAATGAACATGTACCAAAACTCAGGCAAATATTGTGCTAAAGTATTACATCTGTGTATTTGAATAAATGAAATTAACAATAGCAAAATTATGATTGGGGTCGTCAAGGCACCCCGCTACGACTGCTACCCAGTCCACATGGCACCGGCCTCTAGTGCCATGTGGATTGATTTTCGTCCCGGTCGCGGAACAATGGACCAGCTCTACACCCTCCGCAGAGTGCTCGAGGCTTCATGGGAATTTGCTCAACCAGTCTACATGTGTTTTGTGGATCGGGAGAAGGTATTTGACCGTGTCCCTCGTGCCATTCTGTGGGGGGCGCTCAGTGAGTATGGAGTCCGGGGCCCTCTATTAAGGGCTATCCGGTCTCTGTATGATCGGAGCAGGAGCTTGGACTTGTTCCCGGTGCATGTTGGACTCCGGCAGGGCTGCCCTTTGTCACTGGTCCTGTTCATAATTTTTATGGACAGGATTTCTAGGTGCAGCCAGGGGCCGGAGGGGATCCGGTTTGGGAACCCCAGGATTTCATCTCTGCTTTTTGCGGATGACGTTGTCCTGTTGGCTTCATCGGACCGGGACCTTCAGCATGTACTGGGGCGGTTTGACGCCGAGTGCGTCGCGGCAGGGATGAGAATCAGCACCTCCAAAACCGAGGCCATGGTTCTCCACCGGGAAAGGTTGGCGTGCCTTCTCCGGGTGGGTGGAGAAGTCTTGCCTCAGGTGGAGGAGTTCAAGTATCTCGGGGTCTTGTTCATGAGTGAGGGAACGATGGAGCGGGTGCAGCGTCCGCAGTTATGCGGTTAGTGTACCGGACCGTCGTGGTGAAGAAGGAGCTGAGTCGAAAGGCGGAGCTCTTGATTTACCGGTCAATTTACGCACCTACCCTCACCTATGGTTAAGAACTCTGGGTAGTGACCGAAAGGACAAGATTGCGGATACAAGCGGCCGAGATGAGTTTCTTCCGCAGGGTGGCTGGACGCTCCCTTAGCGATAGGGTGAGGAGTTCGGTCACCCGGGAGGAGCTCGGAGTCGAGCCGCTGCTCCTTCACATTGAGAGGAGTCAGCTGAGGTGGCTTGGGCATCTGTATCGGATGCCTCCTGGACGCCTCCCTCTGTTGAGACTACTGCCCCCGCGACCCGGGAACGGATAAGCGGCGGACGATGGCTGGATGGATGGATGGATGGATGTATGGATGGAAAATTATGATGACATGCAGTGTTTTATTTTTTATATATAAATTGTGTCCTATCATTGAGTGAAGCACATTTCTCAATGACTCTGTGGTTAAAGAAAGGAATGTTTTTGACAAGTTTTTTCTCCATTGAGAGCATGTTCAATGAACATTAAGACGATGCTGTGTCATTGTGTTCCTGAGGAAGGTCTTGATTCTCTTCAGTGTTGAGAAGCACCTCTCAGATTCAGCTGTAGTCATAGGAGTTGTGATGATGATTTTAAGCAGAGCCACAGTCTCTGAGAAGGTGTCCTGAAGATTATTCCCAATAAAGAACTAGTACAGAGCCACAGCACCACTGCAGCTCTTGAACTCATGATTGCTGTAGATGAGGACCAGTTCAGTTTTCAACTTGTTCTTCTTCAGCAGAGGATAAACATTCAAGGTGGTGTTCAGTGCTGCTTCAGGGAACTGGGTATTGTACTGCTGGAATCTGTCTGCTTGTAGCAGTGTAATAAGATAAATGTTAAATTCAAGCATCACAAGCAATAACACTATGGCCAACACATGGCCAACGTTCCGGGGGCCGTCCTGTGGACTGGGCAGACCGGCGAGACAGCTCGGGGGGGCGTCCCCCAGGCCTAGGCCTGGGTCTTGGCGTGGGTCTTGGCGGGGGGCGTGACGGGGACTCTTGGCTGGGCTCGGGGACTTGGCTGGGCTCGGGGACTTGGCTGGGCTCGGGGACTTGGCTGGGCTCGGGGACTTGGCTGGGCTCGGGGACTTGGCTGGGCTCGGGGACTTGACGTGGCTCGGGGACTTGACGTGGCTCGGGGACTTGACGTGGCTCGGGGACTTGACGTGGCTCGGGAACTTGACGTGGCTCGGGAACTTGACGTGGCTCTGGAACTTGACGTGGCTCTGGAACTTGACGTGGCTCTGGAACTTGACGTGGCTCTGGAACTTGACGTGGCTCTGGAACTTGACATGGCTGGGGGGGTACCCGGGTCCGGGGCGCCGGCTGCGGGGGTACCCGGGTCCGGGGCGCTGGCTGCGGATGTACCCGGGTCCGAGGCGCCGGCTGCGGGGGTACCCGGGTCCGGGGCGCCGGCTGCGGGGGTACCCGGGTCCGGGGCGCTGGCTGCGGAGGTACCCGGGTCCGAGGCGCCGGCTGCGGGGGTACCCGGGTCCAAGGCGCCGGCTGCGGGGGTACCCTGGTCCGAGGCGCCGGCTGCGGGGGTACCCGGGTCCGAGGCGCCGGCTGCGGGGGTACCCGGGTCCGAGGCGCTGGCCCCCCCTCAAGGGACAGATCCCACAGTCCACATCCAGGGCGGGCGGGGGGGGCCTGGGCGCTGGCTGGGGGGGGACACGGGTCCTCGGCGTGGCTGGGGGGGGTCCGGGACCATCACCGGAGCAGGGGCTGATGCGTCCGGGACCACCACAGGAACGTGGGGAGGTGCGTCCGGGACCACCACAGGAACATGGGGAGGTGCGTCCGGGACCACCACTGGAACATGGGGAGGTGCGTCCGGGACCACCACTGGAACATGGGGAGGTGCGTCCGGGACCACCACAGGAACATGGGGAGGTGCGTCCGGGACCACCACTGGAACATGGGGAGGTGCGTCCGGGACCACCACTGGAACATGGGGAGGTGCGTCCGGGACCACCACTGGAACAGGGACAGGAGCAGGAGCTGGAGCCGGAACAAGCTGGGGCTGGCGCTTGCGCTGACGCCGTCGTTATAGCCTCCCCTGAGTCTGCAGGCTCCTGGGCCCACCCAGAGCCAGGCGTGTTCCCCAAAAGGGGTCCCAATACTCCTCCTCGGCCCAGCGCACGTTCTTAGCCGCTTCTCGGCAGAGAAACCCCAATAGTGTGAGGTACTCTCCCGCTGGGTCCATCTGGTCGGACCGTTCTGTCATGGTTCGGTTTGCTGAGGACCCAAGTCCAGGAGAGCAGGAGCCAGGAGTTGCAACAAAAAAGGGTTTATTTACAAAAAACAAGAACTAAAAGCGCTGCTTAGCAGGATCTAAAAAGGCTGACCAAAAACCAGAACTTAAACAGGATCAAACTTGACATGCCACATGGAGGGAGGAAACAGTACGGTCCGACAGGGGACAAAGGAATGACAAGACAAGATATACTGAGGGGATAACGAGACATGACGAGACACAGGTGCAGACACAATCAGGGCAGATGGGACACAGGTGGGGCAAGACAGAAACTGAAGGCTGGGGGGAATGTCAACCTTGACAGCCTTGTTCATATAAAACAGTGGCTCGGTGCAAATTCTCTGCAGTTGAACTCAGATAAAACTGGTGCTGGGGATTGGCCCTGATGATGTCATTCCAGCTATCAGCCATTTTTTAGGTGATTTGAGTGTCTCATTTAAGTCCAGCCTAAGAAATCTTGGTGTTGTCTTTGACAAAGACATGTCATTACAACGCCACCCCAAACAGCTGACGAGGAACTGTTTTTACTATTTAAGGAATATCTCCAAACTAAGAACAGTTGTTTCAAAAAAATTATCTTTAGCTAATTATTCATGCTTTTGTGTCATCTCATTTGGACTACTGCAACAGTTTGATTTCTTGTTTAAACAAGAAAGAACTGTCTCGTCTTCAGCAAGTCCAAAATTCTGCAGCAAGGCTGCTGACCTGCTCAAATAGAAGGACTCACATCCCCCCAATTTTAAAAACTCGTCACTGACTCCCCGTCCCTTTCGTTTTAACTTTAAAATCTTGGTCCTGACTTTTAAAGCTCTGCATGGTCAGGCCCCCTCCTACATCAAGGACCTACTATGCCCTTACACTCCATCTCGGAGGCTGAGATCATGTGACCAGAGCCTGTTCCTGGTCCCTCGTACCCGCTGTAAGACGTGAGGAGATCGCTCCTTCCAGGTCGTCGCACCGAGGCTCTGGAACGATCTCCCGCTGTCTCTACGTCCTCTGGACTCCATCGATGCTTGTAAAAGTTGCCAAAAACGCCTATCCAAGGCGTACCCAAAGTAAATTGAAAGCCATTCTTGAACCGTTTGACGTACATGGATGGTTCTGGTCTCTTTTGAAAGGTAACACTCTGAAGTTTTGTCTCCAACTGTCAGAATCACTGCAACTGCTACTAGAATTGAGTAATCTAACTTTGAACACACTGAAATAGAAGGTTTTTTCTTTCCGCCTGAAATTTGTTTGTAATTACATGTCTGCAGATGAGTGAATACTTGGCTTATTAGCGGGAAAACACAATGGGACCACAGCCTGAACCCTTATCTAGTGCAACATCAAAATTGATAAAAATAGCACAGAAAATGAGTATTTTGCACTTGTTTTTGTCAGACTATGTCTAGGCGTTTCCAAAAATGGCCATTTGGAGACGCTCAGTTTTGCTCACTGAAAGTTTTCAGATTGCGCTCAGCGCTCATGCTGCGGGTTTTTATACAGACCCCGTGGTGTCATACGTCGTTGTGCTCAGGATCTCATTGGCTATAGAATGTGCCTGTCATCAGCATGATTGGCTGCAATTGGCTCATTTTTTTCATGACAAAAGGGGGGCATGAGCCTATTTCCAACACAGACGGTTCTTGGCTGTTGATGGCTGTGGACGGCCAGAGGAATGGTCCGATTGGTCCAAATAGGTGTCAATCAATAGGACACGACACAGACTCCATTTTGAGAATATGAATTGTATTGGAAAGACTTGCGAACCAGAATTACAATGAATGAAAGTTGAAAAAGTGGCACATCAAGCGGCTAATTTCTAATGATGCAGCGGCTGTTTGTGGATTTACTGTTATAATGATGTATTTTGGACTAAATAATTTACTGGATTGGATATACTGAACCTTCCTGAATGTAACAAGACCGTTTTTGTGGGAATATTTTTCAACATATGATTTCTATGAAGATAAATAGGTGAGTTGCATCATTTGCACAAATCTTTGTTTGTTTGTTTGTGGTGTCGATATGTACCAGCTGCTTTGATTATATCCTGAAATGGTTTATATGGCTGTAATCACAAGAATCTTAGCTTTCCAAAGTTATGTGGCATGAATAACTCACTTAACAAATTGAACTGTGTAAATGACCAAGTTATGTAAATTAGGTCAGATGGCCCGAGTGCGGGCCCCCTCCCAACATGAGGTTAGCAAACTTTAAACCCACCTGTTTCTCCAAGCTTTTAAACATTAGTAGTGAGAGGGTTGTTTTATGACCATCATGTTGATTTAATGTACTTTTATTCTAGGAGTTTTTTATCGGTATTGTCTTGTTTTTATCGTATTTCTACTTCTATTGTAGTGTTTTATTCGTGTTAATATTGATGTTGTTTTATTTTTTGTGAAACACCTTGTGACATTCCGTTGTCTGTGAAAGGTGATATATAAATACATTTTACTTACTTACCTACTTTACTTACTTCCTCGGATTGATGAGTAGCAACATTTGCTTCTCTGAGATCATTGGGGTTTTTTTCTCTCTCTCATCAGCAATGTGTTAATAAATGTAATTGTTCAAGACCATAAAACTGCCAAAACTTCTGCTTTTATAGACTTGGTCACACTTATTGATGATCAGTTAATCATGTGTATTTGATTAGCAGCACTTGCCTGCTACTTAACCTCTTAATTTCTCTGGAAGTCAGCAAGGATGCACATAATTTATCACACACTGTTTCTGCATTTAAACTTTATTGATGTTAATTGAATAATCACTCAGTCTAATGCCTTGTGTGCTGAGGCTGTATTTTACCTAATTTAAGATTTGTCAAAGGCCACGTTAATTTTTTTTTTCATTATGCCCTGATTCACAAAATCTTAGACATGAGGTTGTAGTTTATTCAGTTTATTTCAGTCTTCTCTGAATCAAATGATTTTGCAAATTAAAATATTCTATTGAAGTAAAAGATTATGATCTAAGTGGTTAAAAAAAATTGTCATCCATCTACCTTCTCCTATCCATTTTCCCTATTTGTGCATCCTCAACTTATCTGTGTGCCTTTGTCCCTCCCACCAGAGATGTCTGTGGACGATGTGGGGAAGAGACAGTCACTGCAATACGACTTTAACCAAATGATGCATCTTTGCTTTGGGGCTGTTGTTATAAATCGACTTCAAATAAATATGGGTTGACACATGTGTAATCTAACCATTATCTTGTGGCAGTTTGCCAGTATGTTTTATTATTTTTGCTAGATTATTACTAAAGATGTCTGATGCAAATTTCACACTAACTAACAACATTTGGTTTGTCATATGAAATATTGCATTATGCCCCTTTAGTCACATACAGTACAAGTATTTAGTCAGCCACCAATTGTGGAAGTTCTCCCACTTAAAAAGATGAGAGAGGCCTGTAATTTTCATCATAGATACACTTCAACTATGAAAGACAGAATGGGGCGGAAGAATCCAGGAAATCACATTGTAGGATTTTTACTGAGTTAATTGGTACATGGCATTGGCACAGACCGGGCAAACCCAAACGGATTGTGAGGGTCTGTTGGGAACATCTGGCTGAGCCCTCTGTCAGGGACATCTTCAACTCTCACCTCCGAGAGAGCTTCTCTCAGATCCCGGGGGAGGCGGGGGACATTGAGTCTGAGTAGACCATGTTCTCTGCCTCCATTGTCGACGCGGCGGCTCTGAGTTGTGGACGCAAGGTCTCCGATGCCTGTCGTGGTGGCAATCCTAGAACCCGGTGGTGGACACCGGAAGTAAAGGATGCCGTCAGACTGAAGAAGGAGTCCTACTGGGCTATGTTGGCCTGTGGGACTCCTGACACAGTAGATAGGTACCGGCAGGCCAAGCAAGCCGCGGCTCGGGCAGTCCTGGAGGCAAAAACTCGGGTCTGGGAGGAGTTCGTGAGGCCATGGAGGAAGACTTTCGGTCGGCCTCGAGGAAATTCTGGCGGACCGTTCGGCGCCTCAGAAGGGGGAAGCAGTATTCTGCCGGCACCGTTTACTGTGCAGGTGGGGAGCTGTTGACCTCGACTGGGGACATCGTCGGACGGTGGAAGGAATAATTCGAGGATCTCCTCAACCCGACTGACATGCCTTCCATTGAGGAAGCAGAGAGTGTGGACTCGGGGATGTGCTCATCCATCACCCAAGCCGAGGTCACTGAGGTAGTTCGTAAGCTCCTCAGTGACAGGGCACCGGGGGTGGATGAGATTCGTGAGATTCCTGAGTCTAAGTCTCGTAGGGCTGTCTTGGTTGACACTCCTCTGCGACATTGCATGGAGGAAGGGGACAGTACCGCTGGATTGGCAAACCGGGGTGGTGGTCCCTCTTTTTAAAAAGGGGGACCGGAGAGTGTGTTCCAACTATAGGGGATCACACTTCTCAGCCTCCCCGGGAAAGTCTATGCCAGGGTACTGGAGAGGAGAATACGGCCGATAGTTGAACCTCGGATTCAGGAGGAACAATGCGGTTTTCGTCCCGGTCATGGAACACTGGACCAGCTCTATACCCTTCGCAGGGTGCTCGAGAGTTCATGGGAATTTGCCCAACCAGTCTACATGTGTTTTGTGGATCTGGAGAAGGCATTTGACCGTGTCCCTCGTGCCATTCTGTGGGGGGCGCTCAGTGAATATGGAGTCCGGGGCCCTCTATTAAGGGCTGTCCGGTCTCTATATGATCAGAGCAGGAGTTTGGTTCGCATTGCCGGCAGTAGATCAGACTTGTTCCCGGGGGATGTTGGACTCCGGCAGGGCTGCCCTTTGTCACCGGTTCTGTTCATAATTTTTATGGACAGGATTTCTAGGCGTAGCCAGGGGCCGAAGGAGATCCGGTTTGAGGACCTCCGGATTTCATCTCTGCTTTTTGGGATGATGTTGTCCTGTTGGCTTCATCGGACCGGGACCTTCAGCATGTGCTGGGGCGGTTTGAGGCCGAGTGCAACGCGGCAGGGATGAAAATCAGCACCTCCAAAACCGAGGCCATGGTTCTCCACCGGGAAAGGGTGGCGTGCTTTATCCGGGTGGGTGGAGAAATCCTGCCTCAGGTGGAGGGTTTTAAGTATCTCGGGGTCTTGTTCACAAGTGAGGGAACGATGGAGCGTGAGATTGACAGACGGATCGGTGCAGCGTCCGCAGTTATGCGGTCGATGTACTGGACCATCGTGGTGAAGAAGGAGCTGAGTCGAAAGGCAAAGCTCTCGATTTACCGGTCAATCTATGCACCTACCCTCACCTATGGTCATGAACTTTGGGTAGTGACCGAAAGGACAAGATCGCGGATACAAGCGGCCGAGATGAGTTTCCTCGGCAGGGTGGCTGGACGCTCCCTTAGAGATAGGGTGAGGAGTTCGGTCACCCGGGAGGAGCTCGGAGTCGAGCCGCTGCTCCTTCACATTGAGAGGAGTCAGCTGAGGTGGCTTGGGCATCTGTATACCTGGATGCCTCCTGGGCGCCTCCCTAGGGAGGTGTTCCAGGCATGTCCCTCCGGGAGGAGACCCCGGGGAAGACCCAGGACGCGCTGGAGAGACTATGTTTCTCGGCTGGCCTGGGAACGCCTCGGACTCCCCTCGGAAGAGCTGGAGGAAGTGTCTGGGGTGAAGAAAGTCTGGGCAACTCTGCTGAGGCTGCTGCCCCCGCGACCCGGGAACGGATAAGTGGAAGAAGATGGATGGATGGATGGATGGATGGATGGATGGATGGATGGATAATTGGTACATGTCTTGATAAAATAAGTATTTGGTCACCTACAAACAAGCAAGATTTCTGGCTTTCACATACCTGTAACTTCTTCTTCAAGAGGCTCCTCTGTCCTCCACTCGTTACCTGTATTAATGGCACCTGTTTTAACTGGTTATCAGTATAAAAGACACCTGTCCACAACCTCAAACAGTCACACTCCAAACTCCACTATGGCCAAGACCAAAGAGCTGTCAAAGGACGTGAGAAACAACAAAATTGTAGACCTGCACCAGGCTGGGAAAACTGAATCTGCAATAGGTAAGCAGCTTGGTGTGAAGAAATCAACTGTGGGAGCAATTATTAGAAAATTGAAGACATACAAGACCACTTATAATCTCCCTCGATCTGGGGCTCCATGCAAGGTCTCACCCCGTGGGGTAAACATGATCACCACAACGGTGGGTAAAAATCCCAGAACCACACAGGGGACCTAGTGAATGACCTGCAGAGAGCTGGGACCAAAGTAACAAAGGCACCATCAGTAACACACTACGAAGCCAGGGACTCAAATCCTGCAGTGCCATGCGTGTCTCCCTGCTTAAGCCAGTACATGTCCAGGCCCGTCTGAAGTTTGCTAGAGAGCATTTGGATGATGCAGAAGAGGATGGGGAGAATGTTATATGGTCAGATGAAACCAAAATAGAATTTTCTGGTAGAAACACAACTTGTCGTGTTTGGAGGAGAAAGAAAGCGAGAAAGAGTTACATCCAAAGAACAACATACCTACTGTGAAGCATGGGAGTGGAAACATCATGCTTTGGGAATGTTTTTCTGCAAAGGGACCAGGACGACTGAAATGTGTAAGGGAAAGAATGAATGGGGCCATGTATCGTGAGATTTTGAGTGAAAACCTCCTTCCATCAGCAAGGGCATTGAAATTGAAACGTGGCTGGGTCTTTCAGCATGACAATGATCCCAAACATATCGCCCGGGCAACGAACGAGTGGCTTCGTAAGAAACATTTCAAGGTCCTGGAGTGGCCTAGCTAGTCTCCAGATCTCAACCCCAGTGGAGGCGCGCGCCGCTGCAGGGGCTTTATCGAGCCGGGACCCGGGTGGGCATAGCCCATGGTTGCCCAGGGGTGGTTGTTTTTTTTTGTATGTTTATTTGCACTAATAATTATATTAAATTGTATTAGATGTGTGGGCATTATATAAAGTGTTTAAAGTATAATTATAATTGTTGATTATATTATATTTTGGGTGAGGTTATACAGCAGTTGGATACCGTTATGTTGTCGGTGTTCCCCTCAAGTAATGGTTTGGCCCAATTAAGTTTGGCAGGCTGCTGTACAGTACTTGAAGAAGCCGCATTCAGCCCTTTTCGGCTCTGAGTGGAGGTAGCTTGCTGCAAGGCTATGCACAATGTGCCATTTTGAATTTTGCTTTTTCAGCTTGTGTGTCTTTGTGCTTTTTTGCATAAAATAAAAAGCCTTTTTTTTTGGCATTCCACGCTCTGCGTGTTCTCTTTTACACCTCATCACCCAAGTCCAGTTTGCCTTATTCACTTGATTTTATCCACTAAAGAATGGTTGAAGAAGAAAAAATAATAATTTATACAGATCTCAATCTCATAAAACTGCCCTGGTGTGATCTAAGTAAAAGTATGGATCAACAAATGCCTATAAATCTAAATGAACTGATACAGCACTGTAATTAATTATGGGTCCAAATTTACCACGATGTGACAAACTGATAACATCACTTAAAATTAATAACAAAAGAACAAGTTTCGGGAACTTTTCTATCAAAAAATTATCTGAAGCCTGCAAGGTCCTTCAACAGTGCTGTAAGGTTTGACGATAAAAACATTTACAGTAAAGCTGCTACAAAAGGGAAAGTGAGTCAATCAAAACTGTCAATAACACAGAATCCATACCTTACAATTACCTGTGCCACCACTTGCACACTGAGGTATGCTATCCAGTTTTTATAGTCAACATGGAAAGGTGTAAACAAATGCATATAAATTGCTTAGACTAATTGGAGCTACAACTACTTGAGTCTGTTTTTATTTAGATGTTGTTTTGCACTTTGGGGAAAATTTTACTTTTTGGGGTGAGAATGATGGTATCAATCTCATATCAGTACAAAAAAAGTGCTCAGTGCAACACAACTTCTACAGACACAATAGGATGAACCTACTTGTGACCTCTAAAGATTTTAAAATGGCAGAAGGGGTGGGAAAAACAAGGATTCACAAAAACATTATGATCCTTGTGCTATACATTTGATATGTGATTGACAAAAGCAGAACTCAGAGAAAGTATTTTCTGAATACTTATTCCTCACCTGAGGGGTCATGCTAAAGCTGTTGAGCTACTTTTCTTTCAGTGTCCAGTCTGCCAGGAATAGTTAACTGGCTGCAAGAGTTTTTTTTTATGATGATAAACATGAAACGTATCAGTTTAACTTATCTAAATTCCATGAAATGTTAAACTTCTTTTTTATTTCAAGTTCGATGGTCACTCAAGTTTGCATCTCTGTTTAAATGCGTGATTGCAGTGACCTGGAAAGGAAAGTCACAGGGCTCTCTTTTTTTTATTAGACTGTGGTCATCTTAACCTCTAAGACAGCTGCTGACCCGTGCTGATGAAAGATGCAGGACAGTGCTGGAGCTGTGTTTTTGGGAGGTGGGGATGGTCCCTGTTGTCTTATTGTTCGGTCAGCAGTGCTAGGCTAGCCCCTGTCAGCCAGCCAGTGTTGAGCTCTGCACTTTGCATATGGGGGCTCTTCCGTAATGAGCCTCTATGTATGGGTATCATGTGGGATATCTGAGCTAGCGCTTACTGTTCCACAGTCAAGGTCAAAGCCAGCCCACCCCTCCGCCAACTCCCCAACGCTATCCACCACCTGAGAACACAGACCGCAGCTAAGCTCACATTCCAACCTCTGTAGACAATTCTCACACCAATTTAGATGGAGTGTATTCCTTCATAGTTATCCGTGTTTACTGTGTCGAAGATATTATCCAAATAAACGTTCACATGTTGCAGGACAAAAGTCTCATTTCTCAATTTCTAGAAGACACAGTGAAGGAAAATGATATGAACTGTTTTCTCTGCCCACAAAAAGTGATAAAACATAATAATAATTATGTTTTTTTTATCTTAACAGTGTAATTTGTAACCATATGTTTTTTGGAGACTGTTTAAGGCAAATTCTTTTCAGTGTAACACAATCGTCCATTTATCTTGTCTTTCCCGTGTACAAGTTTGATGTTTGCTCTTTTCCAATAAGCACTTGCTATCAACATGTCAAAAGTGGATACCTTGTGTGGGTCCATATGAGTAAGACAGGGGCTTAAGTGCACAAGACCCTGGAACAATCTGGCCATACACCACCGTAGTAATGCTGAAGTCCCCACAGCAATCAATAAACTGCCCTCTAGAAGATCATATATCAATTGCTTGCTGAACTCAGGGGTGGAATAAAAAAACGTGTACCTAAAGAATTAACGACCTCTGGGCTGCTTTATGCATGTGTATGAAGCCAAACTGCTTTGTAACAGTTCATCCTTTAATCTGACACAAGCAGTGAAGAGTACATTTATGTTGACGGGAAACAGAATTATAATATATGTTTGGATGGAACTTGCAGACTGACTTACTGGAGTGTAATATTCATCCATGGTGATTTGGTTTTCTATTTATGATGTTATGGTTTATACTTAAATCAGAGCTTGAAACCTCACCTCACCTTTGTACAGAACATTTTGGATTGAATAACCAGTTTTATCAGAATTGTTAACACCTTCAATTGGCTGTTCAGAAGCAGATTTAGCGATGCCCCAATCTTCACATTCAGCTCTCAAAACCAGGACTCAACATGTTTTGTCAGTCAGTCGAAAAAAATAAACAGAACCAACAGCTATTATTACCACAGACAAAACAGGGACATGGGAAAGGACAGGGGCAGCCATTTCCTTATTTATTTAGATATGGTCACCAGATGTAGGATTTTAAGCAGATCACTGGACTGTATCCACGTGTGAGAAAAGTCTTGGTGGGAGAGGAGACAAATAAAAAGGTGAAATGAATAAGGAGAGATGGATTTCTTGTCATTTGTGATCTACGACCAATTGGCTGTCTATGTTTAGATTCACTGTTAATGGCTATTGGCGGAGATTTAAATCCTTTCTTTTGTGTTTTCACCTTAATCGATAAATTGGCAACCATTTGATTGATTGCTCATCCATTGTGTCAAAATGAGCGCGGACTAGTTTTGTCTTTTTGAGCAATGAGTTTATTCTCAGCACAGCTTTAGAAATTTTTTCAAGAATTGAGCAATTTAATCCTCCATCTGTGAATAACTTGATGTCTTTCTCATTGAATGTTCCTCAGCATTAATTAATTTGAACTGAAATGTTCAAGTTGAAACTTAGGATCACTATATATCATAATTGTTATGCTCTTTTCACAACTCTCTGTATAATTCTAAATGATCAATACATGTTACACAATATGAATTATCATAAGCACCACCGATGCAGCGAATACAAACTGTGCTCTTAAAAGGTCAAAGAGAAAAATTGTGTCAAAGATGTATCGAAAAACTTCTACAGGGAAAGAAAGTAAAAGAAAAAAGAATATCTATATGTGCCTATATGTGTTTGTGTAATTGTAAACTGTCTGGAACTACAAAGAAACGCGATAAAAATGGCCATGCTGCATGTTCATCAGTCTTGCAGATTTGATCAGATCTAAACTGTTTTAACTTCATGCACGCAGATCACAGTTCATGCACATAGAGGTACAAGGCCTTTTATTTTTGTTAGCACGCCAACAACACCTCACAAAAAAATCTCTACAATGCTTTAAGAATTTTAAGGCTTATTTAACAAAAATAAAATCAGATACGCGTGAACATACAAAATATATTTCATGTTTCCTCTGCTGACATTTTTAGGCCCATTTTTTAATGGAGAAATGCATGTTTGTCATGTAATCCTGAATTTGGACCAATTATAATCAAGATTTCATTATTCAAATTTTGGCTTTGACTTACACTACAATTAAATAAAAAGAAATGACAAAATCACCTGATTTTACCTAAATTTCTAGAACAGTCTGCTAAGATCAGACTTTTTATATTGTTTATGTGTCTTCAGAAATGAGTGCCCAGAGAGTATGTGAAAAAGAATCACTTTTTGTTTTACCATATAGAAGAGAATTGGCTGGAGCTTGATGAAATGGCTCATTTTAATTTGCATCTCATATAAAATCATAATAAAAGGTAATTTCAATAGGTAGAACGAAATGAAAGATTGAGTGTGTTTAGTCAATGCATTTGCTGACAGGATATGGAAAAACACAACACTGATAGATTGATGCTTAAATTAGTATTCAAATAGTACCTTCAAATTCAGTCAGCTTAAGTGGAGAAGAAAAAAACAACTGCACCCATGGATACCTACATAAACAAAGACTAAGCTCTCATGCCTGCGGTTGAACAACAATGCCCTCTATTGGTGTGACACTGCACATGTTTCCTCAACAAAGGCCATCACACTAAAAGCGCACTGATGTATTTTCCAGCACACTCAGCAGAAACATCACATTGAAGTGCAATCACCTCAAACCTCAAAGACTATCCTTATTAACCCACTAACTACTACTAAATGCTTTGTTGCTAATGCACAAATCTTATTCAACTGTAACAGCTATTCCTGCCATGATCAGTGGGCCTTATTAGGGGTTTCAAATATATTAATTAGAACAATAATGAATCAAACCATAGTAGGTAAGCAAAAGTGTAGCTAGAACCCCTTAAGCATAAAGTGGCAGCAGACTCCCAGACAAGCTTCTCTGCTGTATGTGTGCAAACGCGGATGAGGATGGTTTACAGGATCAGTGAAGGAGTTCTTGACAGGAATGAGCATTGAGCCTCTCGTCTCCCTGTTGCGCTCTCTACTGAACCGGAACAATAGTGTAGACAAACAGGGGCGCCCTGGAGAGTGTGGCAAGCTAAGTGAGTGAGCACAGAGGTTTAATATGACAGCTACACTCGTTGACTGCTAGTTCAGGGTGAAGAAAATGTCCTACACTGTACACGAGTGTCAAACCGTGCTATTTTGAAAAACTGAACAGGATTCTAAACAACTGACTGAGTGCTGAATTGTGAGTCATGAATATGATTTTGCTAATATTAGCCATGGACTCACAGGGCCAGTGTCACTACTGTAAAGCAGCTGGTGTACAAGTAACAAGTATAGTCCCAATGGAGTAATGAAACATAGGGTCTGCATTATTTTCTGATTGACATTAAATTCCCATCTTGCAGTCAGATATAGCAAATAGTTACACGCTAATTTTCAATTACACAGCCACACAGATGAAAGACTATTCTTTCCATTTATCAGTTGTGGAAATTCATTATTCTTGTTATTTTAATTTCAAGCTTCTTTATTTCAAGACATTATAAAGAACACAAAAATATACCGATCATAGCAGGTGTTAAATGAGGCAAGTGCAACCATACATTCAAAAAAGAAAAACAAAATACATCAATATGTTTCATCATATGCATTTATTTAAGGAGACCTAAGCCAAAGAAAGTATTTGGCTTAGTTAGTGTAGTTAGTTTAGTGTGGAAAAACTAAGTACACCCTTTCGGTGTCCAGCAGCCAGGTGTAGCTGATCATCTGCACTTCATCCAGTCTCTTTAAAAGCAAACATTATGACTGTTTGCTGGTCTGACACATTTACTGTAGGTGTGTGCTAACACAATGCTTAGAAGGAAAGACATCAGCAGCAATCTTAGAGAAACAACTGTTGCAGCCCAACAGTCCCGGTAGGGTTATGAAACCTTTTCCACGCAATTTGGAGTCCATCATTTTACAGTGAGAAACGATTAAGAAAATATTAAGACGGGTCCCTACTTCTAAGAAATGGGCACCCCAGGAAGTTCTCTATGAAGCCAGCCCACCCCCTTCTATTTTAATTTAACCTCTTCTTTTGATTCAGAGGCATCCAAATCTAAAGTGTCTTTGATCTCTTAACTCAAGGACAGAAAGGGAAATAGTAGTTTCCTAAAGGTGGGCGGAAAAAAGATTTTTAAAAGGTTACATCTTATTTCCCTGCTGAGTCTTTCAGTGGCTTATGGGCACTTGAAAGACCTCACACCTCGTTTAGCATCAGTGAACAAAGCAGAGGGAAAGAAAGGGACTGGAGTCTAAAACACCCACAGAGAGACACAGAAAAATATAAAAGTTGTACATAATGGGAATAAAAATCTTATTCATGGTATCCTGACCAGTGCCGTAGAAGTTATGCTCAAATAGCATTATTCATTTTATGGTTTACTGCCATGCTCACTTAATTTGCAGTATTGCCCAACAGGACATGCAGGGATGGCAGCAGCATTACAATGTGAGGAATTGTGGGTACTTTTACCCTTCACAGAGTGAATTATGGATCACCAAATGCCTTTTTAAAAGAAAGGAAAACATCAGAATGCACTGTGTTGGATCCCCGGCCAACAACAAATGCTCCCCTGATGCTCGGTTGCTCTCTGATGTGCTGCTGAGCTGTCTGGGGACCACACAAAGTAGAGACATTGCATCAGTCTTCTGTTAGAGAGGGATCAGTCGGCTTCAGAGCGGGAGGGGGGTCACTCAACACTCACCAGAGACAGAGGTGCAGGCACCAGGGGGAGATGCAGAATTCACTATCTTAAGGCTTTTTTCATACTTTATCTTACAGTTTTCCTCTCTACTGTTAATTCCAATATCTCCTAAATGTCCTTTTTATCAGAATAAGGAAAGAATTACCACACAAGCCTGATCAGTCAACAGTTTGTAAACTATGAATAATATTAAGTCCGATCAGTGTACTATGGTCTCTTCTACGGCTCTTCTACACACCTCTCAATGTTTCACTCGGCTCTTTGTATGATCCAAGTATGCATATTAAACCAAAGCAGCCAGCTGTGAAAACAGCTTAATTAGTAGTAATCACTTCTGATGGAACATGTTGCCACTATTTGCCTCCATTAGGGATGTCTTAATTCACTTATTACATCAGCCAACTGCTGCCACTCTGTGCCAGGTGAGTTTGGTGAAATAATGGATGAGTCCCAGGTGCTGTGCCTCATTATATGCTTAACAATGTAAGTTTGTGCATAGTTTCTCTAGATTCCGAAAAAGATCACCATAAAGGCTCTGCCAAATGATTGATGATTATCCGTTTAGTAAAACATGACATCAGCTTGTCCAACAAAACCCAATCCTGAGGTCAATATGATCACAAGAACTAAGCAAATATTTCAAACATTAAAAAAACAGCAGGTAACAGGGAGCTTTCAACCTTAACAAATCAAACTGGTTGCAATCTGAGGAAGAGCCAGGAGAAACTTGTGATGGAAAAAGGAACAATCAATGGCATTAGCAAATCGTTGATACCCAAGACAATTGGAAACTCCTGTTTATTTGAGGCCCTGAAGTTTGATTTGTGGCCCTTTATCTTCCCATCTCACCTCAGACAGCTGAATCAATGGTAGCAGGTGGTTGGTAATATTTGTCATTTTACTGAAAGTCATTTGAAAAAAAGAGGCTTTGCTTAGAGGGCAGGGTCAACACTGTTGAGTATGAGGCCAGAAGTACCCCATAGACTCATGCAAGCATGGAATCGCCACACAGAAAGCCCAGAAGCCAGGATTTCAGCATGAACCCTTCTAGCTATGAGCCAATGGTGTTGACTATAAAATCACAGAGCATTGAGAGTTCTAGCTTTCCAAGTTCCTAAAATTGAAAATGAGAAAGAAACAGAGAGAAAATACAAAAAGCACAAACTGAGGTATAACATTGCCTTTTATTTTTTCGATTACACAGAAAAAAGAAACCAAAGACGAGACAAGTCTGAGAGACAACACAGTTTATTCAAACAGATCTGCAAGAGGTAGGACAAACTGGTGAGAAAGTTCTGGCCTTCAGCCTGGAGGCGGGACTCATCAAGAGTGTGACCTGGAGGTCGGGGAGGCTGGGGAGGCCTCTCTGAAAGCCAGCCCGGAGAATTACACAGGAACACCTCTGGTGGTATAGATAGACATGACTGGTGGAAAAGAGACTTATTTTAAGGCCTAGGTAAGTTTCCTAGCTCTAGTTCTGGAGCTGAAAGAACATTTTGCAGGACTCTCTACTGTATTTGTAATTACATTGCTTCATTTTATATTTGTTAATCCTTCTACCTATAGCCATTTGCAGAGTGAGCATGTTGAATATATATATATAGCACCATAAAAGTCAATCTGCCACGAGTGTTTGACAAGCTGCCAGTAGTGCTATTACCATGAAATGCAAATAATTACATCTCTTACAACTGCACTCAGTGACCACTGGACAGACAGAATGGACTTGCAGTCACTCTGTAACATGCTTAAGCATCCATTCAGTTAGCGTTCAGTCAAAATGCATCAGTGTAAGGTGAACATCCACACAAACACGCATACACATACTGTACACACATTTACTCCCACGGCCATAAAAGGTACAGATGCCCAAAGGAAAGGACAGCATTCAAGTCAATAAAGTTAAACATTTCTGCTGAGTGGACATTATGTTTGGAGGATTAGCACTTGGCCCAGAAAGAGATAACTAAGGTTATTGGTGTGCCTGTGTGTGAGTGGGTGCCTGTATATTCAGGAAAAAATACCAGTTTGATTTGAAAAACAATTCTCAAAATCACATAGTTTGGATCTCTTGTTTGTCTCATCCTTTATTATGGAAGTATTATAGCTTATCATATGTCACCTATGATTAGTGAGGCCTTATTCATTGAAAGACTGGCAAGATGTGGGCTGAAAAGTAATAAATCATTTTGTTTGCAGATAAGGTAGAAAACAACAAGGGGACCGTGACACATTTTTTACAATCAATGGGGGCTTTATAGTCACTTTAAATTTTATGGTAACAAATAATTCTCTTTTTGGTTGTGAAGCAGTAGCCACGAAAATGACTTTATTTTCAAGGTTTGATGCATGCCAGCTGCTGTTACATCCTCCACAGAAATTCAGTCGAATCAGCAACGTTACTACATGTGTCATCACTAAGAAAATCAAAATAGATACAGCGCCTCCCTTCTTTTCTTGGTGTGCAGCTGAGCCGGAAGGCGTGTTTGTCCACAATGTTGCAGTAACTATACACTCATGATATTAATAAGAGAGGCCTCTGATTTTTGTGAATAACTGAATTATCATGTTAGTGAAGCTGCGGAACCAAACCTAAAGGTCCACTGCTACTTAAAATCCAACAGGGATGGCTTCAAAGAAAGCTTTATTTGAATCAGGATGATAAACATGACCACGGCCAAGATAATTTAGCCAATTCATTTCATGATAATTAAATTTTCTTTACCCCCGTATCTCTCACATTCTCCTTTTGTATGTGCTAGCCAGTTTTCAGTCCTGCCTTGCGGGCAGTAAGTATATGCACCATGAACACATTTAATTTTCCCTGTTAGTCAACAGCATGGCCAGAGGTGAGTTTTAATAAGGATCAATGGCACTTTATCTGGGACAGCACCAGCTCCCGTACATGCAAATCAAAAACCTGCAACGGATTCAATTAAAAAAGACGAAAAAAAAGAACTTCCAACCACCAGCACTGGAAATTCAATTAAAGGATTTATGCAAAGGTTCACTGCCTTTTTTGTACTGCTGTTTCTGTTTATGTAATGAGCTTTTCATATCAAGAATCAATATGTAATCTGGAGTGCAGCCATAGGGAGGATGGTGGACAGCTTTCACATATGCATACTGGATTTAATTCAAGAAAGGGCATTTCAATGGAGTAGTTAGCGGGACTTTTCACAATGCTGTTCTGACCAATATGCAAGAACTGAAGTATCAATACTGTGTTGTTTTTCTTTTGGTACTATAACATATCCTATACCCATACACCCATACACATATGAAAGAACATTAAGTATTAACTGGGGCACACTTTAAAGTACAGTTATTCTCAGGAAAGCCTCTTATAGGACTGCCCTTCTCAATCAGCCAAGCATCAAAGCTAAAGGGCTGAGGCCCCTGCAGCAGCCCCAGTGTGCACCCTCAGGTGTGGGCTTTGGCCTAATGAAATGGGATCTCAATGGACAATAATCCTTGTAACAAGATTGAACCAGGACACCCATGTCAATATTAGCAAATGGGATTGTTGGCTTCTCAGGTCTGCGTGAGCACACATGCAAGCTGTCAGTGTTTAAAAGTGCCTTCTTAAATTCTTCTCCACCTAGGCTGGAAGTGGAGAAGTATTCTGGCTGTACCTCAAGGCTATGGGTGAGGACCCCTAACACGTTCCTACACCTTGATGACACCATGATTAGAGCTTTAAATCTACTGCTGAAGTTCCTCAGATGTTTTTGAATGAATCTGCTATAGATGTGCCAAGAGGGGTTGCTCTAAGATAGAGGTATAAAAATAATTTGAAAGAAAAAGAAAGACAGTAGTGACACTGCTACTTGACATCTGTGAAACACAAGATGTGTGACCACGGTTCAGTTTCAGGGAACTGTCGTGAAACGTCACGTTCAGTGTAGTATCAACCTGATCTCACAAAAATCCGTGAAATGCCCACGACCTCTCACCACTATTTTCTGTGTCACCAACACGGAAATGGTATAATTTCGTGTGAGCACCACGGATATTGTACCATACGAAGTCAATGGGCTCCGTTGTCGTGATATATACACAGATTATTACATTATTATTATTATGTATATATTATTCTTTTTTCACAAAAAGTTTTTTTTATTTTTATCCAGCTGGAGCTATAAGTGTCAGAAACTATACCTGACACATGATGTGACCCAACAGGGGTAAAAATGAAACTTAGTCCTATGAAAAAACCAAATACATTTCTGGAAAGGCCTTGACCTGTAGATTAACATAAGTCAGAATGAAGCTCATACATGTGTAGCAGGTATATAATAGTATATATATGTTATGCATTCCATCAAAAATCCCTCACGCCACGTCTTATTTTGTTATTTTTCTCTTATTTTGGTGGGGTCCTCACAAGCGCGGTGACGTCATCCACCTGCTTTCGCGGGGTTTCTCCCTCTTGCCACTGACAACCGAGGGGGAAGTAAGTGGATTACTTTCCAGCTGTTACAATTTTGCTTTATAAGTGTCTTTAAGTGTTACAAACGGGGGAGTATTGTTGTAGTCTGAAGTTTTGTTGTTATGTGTTTCTTTTGTGAGCAGTTTTGGCGTTTTGGGCGATTTTCTTTTAATTGAGTTAATTTGTCGGAGGCTTGTTTTAATAGCATTGTGGGGACCCCCCAGCCCCCGGGTCTGGCACTCAGAAGGCGCGCCGATTTTTTCCAGTGGCCAACCGCGGTACTGCAACCAAAAATCCCATGCGGCCCAGAAAGCTTTTTTCCCATAGACCGCAATAGTAAAAGAGAAGCCTCTAAAACTGTTCACAGGACACCTCCAGCTGTAATCCCCGGCAATTACTAATCTTTGTATTCTATATTTTTAAGTCATGGACTTTATATCCGTCAAAAATGTTTTATAACGGCCAGAAAAGTAAAAGAAAAGTCTCTTTCTGGGCGTGACGTCACGGCTGACGTCACAGCCGTGTCCGTGCATTCCACGGATGTTTTATATTAATATATATTATATAATTATATTATATTAATACATTAATAATATATGTAATGCTATACATGTAATAATATACATTAATTAAGATATTATATTAATACATATTATATTAATACTCGCGTCATTGCCCCGGGGCATGATGGGAGGCCCCAGAGCATCATGGGAGGTGACTCAACTGCGCATGCTCTATGGGCCGCTGTATGCGGAAGTAAACCCGGAAGTCAGAGATTTTTTCGGCTTATGCGCTGGCTGAGCGAATGCATTGAAATGAATGGGCGGCCATTTTTAGTCTCCAATCCAGTTTCTATAATACATCCATGGGACCCCCCCACTCTGCTCTACACTGACACACACACACACACACACACACACACACACACACACACACACACACACACACACACACACACACATACACACTCACAAACCACTCCATTTGTTGACACATTGTTTCCCTTATTGCAGCTGGTGTCGAGGCTCTAGTGTTGTACGAGCAAGCACTAAAGCCTAGTTTTTTCCCGTTTATTTCAGGTATGTTTCTGCTGGTCCCACGTTTTGTTGTATTTTAATTTACTCTTTTATTAACTTTATATAAAATATGCTGTTCAGCTAGTGTTGTGTTTATTGTGAAGTGTGTTATATGTATTTGTATTTATGTATTTTCTGTTTGAATTTGTCATGTACTGTAGTCTAAGTGTGGCTGCAGGGCTCTTGCCACTGACAACCGAGGGAGAACTGGTGTCGAGGCTCTAGTGTTGTACGAGCAAGCACTAAAGCCTAGTTTTTTCCCGTTTATTTCAGGAGAAGAAATAAACTGGCTGAACAGTATTCCTGAGTCCCCGTGTCCTTCCATACAAAACACAACGCAGAGCCCAAACCGGCAACACATGCCTCCTGCTTTTAAATAATAATAATAACCATTGAACCTTGACCTTGATGCATTTTTAAAGGCTTATGATTCTGCGATAAAAGGGACTATAGACATGAAACCAACTGTTATGGAAAGCTTTTGATCTAATGTATCATGCCAGAGTAGTCATCACTAGGTGGCGCTATAATATAACAGTAAAACACATTTAACACATTTAACAATTATATATTTAAAATATATTTACACAAATGTGTGTATCATGCCCTTTAACTACTATGTAAGCTCTTATTTTAGGATTAACAACCTCCATTTCTGTGAAAAAAATAATATTTGTTAAGAACTACATTTCCCTAGAGTCATGCTATACAGCTTTATGCTAATCAGCGCCATATTTGTAGTCACATTGGTTTGGGTTAACCCTAACGTATAAAAATGTTTTAAAAAACATCAAGTGAATATATCTATTATGTAGTCCATCTGAAATAGTAACTACATTTTATTGAGGTGATGTATGTTAAAGAATTGTAAATATGTTTGTTTTATTTAGGATAGCTTATTTAACGTCATGTAACTGACTGATGTATTCACAGTGATACAATATAAGTTGTAAATGTACCTGTGTACGGTTTATTTTAATATTTACCGTTCAAAAGCACAATATATTTAACAGTTTATTTCCACGTGCATAGCATCAGTAATCAATGACCACACATCCGTGATGGAAAAAAACAAAAAAAACATCTGCGATCGGGGCACTCGTCACGTGATCAGGATCTCCGCTCGTCACTCTATGACGTAGAGGGGATGCCCAGGGAATTCCCTGTGGTGAAGAAACGGGAGAACAGAGTTAAAACAATGAATTTAAATATCGCCTGTCTCCACTTCCTGGTTCAAAAGCAATTAAAAATGATATTTTGTGGCTGGACGACGCTCTGTTTATTTGTTTATTTGTTTATTTGATTGGATCCCCATTAGCAGCTGCTAGGTCTGGTTAGGTTATTGCACCACTTCTGATTGGTTAGAAGAAGGAAACGCTTGTGGTTTTTGCTCAAAATAATAATTTCACATCACTTACGCCACCTCCGTCGTCATAGCGACAGCAAGCAACATGGTTAAATACTCGAATTTACGTTAAATACTAGAAAAACACGGTTAAATACTCACCGTCAAAATACTGTTAAAAATCATCAAAACACCATTAAAACACTGTTAAAACAGCGTTAAAAGCATGCTTTTACAAACTGACAGTAACAAACAGTAACTTGCTTGTCAAAAACTCATAACTTAGCCACTATAATAAAGAATAATATATACATAATAATAATAATGTAATAAAACGTGTATATATCACAACAACGGATCCCATTGACTTCATATGGTACGATATCCGTGGTGCTCACACGGAATTATACAATTTACGTGTTGGTGCCACGGAAAATAGTGGTGAGAGGTCGTGGGCATTTCACAGATTTTTGTGAGATCAGGTTGGTAGTATATATAAGACAGAACAGAAGTTAGAAATTACAGTAGTGTACATTTGGACATTGTCCGCTCCTGGCTCCAGTAATTGGGTATTATTCCACCACACTCTGCCTGCTGCCACACCCCCCTCACAATCACAGCCACCTGCATCTTGTTACCAGCTGCTCTGTGTGGGTATTTAAGGCACAGGTCTCCAGGCATTCAGTTTGTCTGCGATTCAGCATGTTCCTGTTCGTTGGGTTCCCTCAACTGATCCCAGTGCTTGATCCAGCCTGTTTGACCCGACCCGTTTGACCCGACAACTACTGCTCTCCTGCCCCGGAACATGCTGTCTGTACCTGCCAACCCCAGCTCCAGCTTGTGCTGGTTTGTGCCGCTCCTCGCTCCACTCAGCCTCTGATGGACCCACTCCAACCACTGGAGCCACTGTCTCCACTCAGACTCTCACTCTCCCCATCCCCTTTCCCCATAATCTATAAAGAACCTTCTGGATCTCATATTTGACAGACTTGTAAAAAAGATTCAATAAGAATCAAGAAATACACAAGGCATATATATATATATACACAGAAGAACTGTATTCAGTTGTTTAAAGAAAGAGGAAAAACCTCAATTAGTATCAATGTGGTAAAGTGGACCAAAATTCATCAAGCATAATTACAGACTGTTACCATTGTATAAAAGATTATTACTTTAGCTTATTGTGGCTAAAATCTATTCTAATATTAACTATCTATTGGATGTACTTGTTTTTTTCCACTGCCTCTGAATTTTCTCTTATATTTGTTCAATAACTAATCACATAATGCAATGCACTGTGTGGTTTGTTTTCTGAATTTGCAGTTTCCTAATTTAAAGCTCTGGGGCCTCATTTATAAAGCTTGCGTGCGCACAAAACAGGGCTTGAAAGATGCGCACGCCACCTTCTACGCAAAGGTTGGGATTTAAAAAAAAAAACTAACAGAAAAATGTGCATATCTTTACGCCAACCCTGATCCTAGCGCACGAACATTTTGAAGATATGGGGAACTGGCGATGCAGGCGGTGAGGTGGTGAAACGAAGCCAGATTCATGTCATACTTTTAATGTCATCACATATCAGACTTATAGATCCATGTACACCCAAGCCGGTGTTCTGCCGAGTTGTCCTACCTCCGCGAATCGTCCTACCCGTAGGATGAAATGATATAGTTCGCTGCCGAGTTGTCCTACCTCGGCAGAAAATACCGTACAATCCCTGTTTCTTTTATCTCAGTTTTTTTTTTTTCAAAGGCTTTTTCATGCAAATAGACAATTTAACAGCAGGAAGTCAGAATGTGCTTCCACATAGATCTATGTGTATGACGCTTCGGCGGAAGAAAAAAAAAGTCAAATAACGCTTCCACATAGATATTGGCAGGTAGGATGATTTGACAGATGAAAATACCCTGTCAGATCACGCGGTTTTATAAATCAGGATTTTTTTGTGCGCACGCCATTTTCGGCTTTTGAGCGCACATACACTTTTAGCATGAATCCTATGCACTATTTTATAAATGAGGCCCCTGGTCTGGACTAGTTTTTTTCTCCTTCTTGTTCTCTTTTACTGTTATGACATGTTAATCCTTTAAATCACCTTCTCATTTCACCTAAATTTATTATGCTTAGTTTGACTTGAGATGAATACATTTCTTTTTGACATCATGTTCAAATGTGTCACTGTATGAGCAAATCAACAGACAAGAATCATAGCTTCCACAGAAGCAGTCTTGAATAACTTGAAAAAGGAAATATCAATAATAACTAAAACGTTGACAATGGGCAAGCTGCACTAAATAGACTAAATAAAAATACTAAATATTTTATCGCACAGGAGTTTGTCCCCTCCTTTTAGCCATTCAGACGATAGCAAAAAACATTTATTCAAATAGAACTCAAGCATCAGTTACAAGCAGGTCTATGGATCGCTTCTGTTAAAGGCAAATAAATTAAGTACAACAAAATAGAACACTATAAATGGAAAGTGTTGAGTGCTCTATCCTTCATCCCATGAGCCCTCTCAGTGAAGGAGAAGACTGAGACATGGAGCAAAAGAAGACTAATATTACCATCTATATGAAAAGTGAAACTAGACAGGCAATTCACATCCTGGCCTGGCTATAAATAGACTAACACACACATCGTAAATGTGGTGGATTAGTACCAGGAAGCAGACAGACAGTCATCCCAGAGCTTGTTCTCTTTAGCTCACCAGGTCCAGGTCCCAGCAGACGTCACACTATCTACTAAATGAGTATCAGCCAGGGACTTTTCCCATTTCCAAACGTAGTTCTATGCAACTCTCAGCATCAGTGTGTCATGCACAAAGTAGCCAATGGGTCTTGTTTCAGAAGCGGATATTCTGTCAGGATGTTGCACATCCTTTTTCTCCTCACTGCACTATATCAAATGTGTAACACAATCCACACCTTTTTTCATATTTATATTAAGTTTGATAGCAGAAGATCAGGGCTAAAGTGCCTGTTTACTCCAAGATTCACTCACATAATGTTGACCCAAACTTTGTCTCTTACAAAGAGATCTGATTGATGGACGGTTCTGGGTGCTTGTTGGTATGGCTACAACTTAATTAGCTTCACACAGCTAAATAAAAAATAACAGCAATTAATATATAAGATAAAAATATTTTTGAAAGTCTTGGTCCATTTATCATGCAAGACAAAATGTACTATTTAGTCTGTAATTTTTTCATATCACTGCACACTCTTAGCTGCTGCTTAAAGGTGACCTATTATGGCATTTAATGTATATTTTAAACAGGCCTTGAATGTCTTAAAAACAATCTAAAGCTTATTTTTTCTACATAAATCAGAAATTCAGCCTGTGGGCCATGTCTCTAGTTTTACCGCTTCTAACCCCATTTTCTGTGCTTCATTTTAGGGGCGGGGAGGCTATGATAATGAGGCTCTGTGCTGATTGGCTGCTTGAATGACGTGTAGCAGGGGAGGAGACAAAACCTCCGGGCAGAAGAGCCGGCTGCGTAGCAAAGCGTGTCGTGTCCCATGCGAGGGAGCTTCTGCGACAAAGTAAATTCCATTGCTTTATTTTTTTTGTATTGGACTGTCCTAACTGGCCGCGAGTTTAACGGTTTCAGTGTGGACAGAGAGCGTCCGATGTCACGCAGCTCGACGCGATAGTCGGACGCTCGCATGCAGTTACACGGTGTAAACGGCTCTTAAAGCATGAATTACGGTTCTGCGTTAAATCGACGCGTACCCTACGCTGTAGGCTCTGCGTTGGTGTAACGCGGAACCATAAATCAGCCTTTAGTCACCTCGTCTTCACACTAATTCACACAGGAAGATTTAATTTAATTCTAAACAGTTACACCACAGTTATTTACTCCAATTCCTCATTTCATTTCATTTATGTTACAAAACGAATTAATCATGTTAACGGTAAAGAAATCACAACACTGAATTTTCACAAATGGCAACTTTATTGTTAAAAAAATAAAACATAAGTTGTATATAAATAGCATGTATGCACTATTGCTGGCTCAAGGAAGGACCGTGCATTTCTTCTGAAGGTGTCGTTGAACAGCTTCAGGTGCATTGCTTGGAAGATCTGAAACCATAGACAGGAAAGAATTTATTACTATTATAGCTCCGGTGGTAACACTGGAGCCACCGGAGCCCGGGGCTCACCGGTCCGGTCTGTGAGCAGCTCCGGCAGCTCCGGCAGCTCACAGACCGGACCGGTGAGGGGCCCCTATGAGTGGCTCCGGTGCTCCGAAGCTAAGCTAAATACTTAACCCATGCAAAAATCATACTTGTAGACGAATATAAATAACATAAAAAAATAACGTCACTTACCGCTGACTCGTGTGCAGTTGCCGGGTCCGTACTGCTGGTACTGATCCTTTTATGAGGGTAAATGTCGATGCAAAACCTAATTTTTACTGTCCCTCGTTGTGGAAACCGGTGGAAACAGCCAGCGCTTCTAAACAATGGCGGAGCTCCAGCCGGCTGAGTTAGTTGTCGGCGTGGTTTCAGCAGCGGAGGCCGACCTATGGAAATCAGCTCCTGTCGTGACGTCACGACGGGAGCTGATTCTGAACGGCCCGTAGAAATCACATAACACTGGAAGGACCCTCCGGGCGGGGTGTACAGACCCTGCAGAAATTCATGGGATTTCATCTTTCCTGTGTTTATATATGTTATATATGTTTATATATGTTAAAACAAGAAAAACTTGTTTTTCATAATAGGTCCCCTTTAATACAAAAAAAAAGTGTATGCTAAAAAATGCTAATTGCTGTTTTTCTAATTTATTTTCTTTAATTGACTTGGTGAATAGCACAGCTTGCTTCATGCTGCTAACAGCCCCCTTCCAGTAGACACTCCCTCACCTTTCCCTTTCTCCTAATCACCAATTAGGACTCCATTAGTCTGGCCTGGCAGCTCATTTGCTCTAGAGGCGGTGGCTGAGGCGGCCTATGATGTCGGACCTCTGTCCACAGTGTTTCACCCCAGTGAACATGGCCCTGCATGGCTGTCATGGTAATACCGTCACTGTGACTCCCGGTTTCCCTGTTGTACGAGCGAAACTCCCCTCCCTCCTCCCTCTCCGCATCCTGCCTAACAATGCTTTGCCAAGGGAATCCTCTGCCACACTGGCAGGCTGCGAGCGATTCTATCCCTCTGAGGATCGAGGGAAGCAGGTGACGCAAGTGAAGGGTGCAACTAGAGGGCAGTCAACATAAGTCTGCAGAGCCATTTGTTAGGCACTTCATTAAACGTCTGTCCCTTTGGTGAACAGGTGAAGTAGGACCCTTATTAACTGAGCAGGGAGAAAACCTTCAAGAGCTGGGAGGTGGTTTCTAGAGCACTGGCTGCCGGAGCAAGCTTGTGCAGAAAGCAGGGGAATCAGAATCAGAATCAGAATCAGAAAAAGCTTTATTGCCAGGTCAGACATAAATCAGACGAGAGAACTTGACTCCGGTTTAAACCGAATACATGACAATACATGACAAATACATGACAACCAGAGGAAGAGGATGGCTGCAGGGCTTGGGAAGGGATTTGACAAGACATAGAGCAGGGACTGAGTCACATTCAAAGCACTTAACACACCCTCAGCAACATTAAGTAGGACAGGGTCCCAAGCTCTTAAGAACTTGACTCCAGCCCCCCAAACTGCACTGCTCTCATCTGATGTTACACATGAGGGACTTGGTCTAAAGGTTCAGCATGCATGCATTTAAAAAGTTATACAGGTTCAAAGGTAGCAAACAATGAGATGTTGAAAAGACAAGAGTGGAGTGAATAATCTCAAGGTGGTAAGACATATACTGAGGCTCATGAAAAAAAGTTAAATTCATAAGGTAAAACTGTCAATACTGTCAATATAACCAACTTGTCCTGTTAGAGAACATTAACCCATTAAATTACCCATAAAAAAAAAGACCTGACACACAATACAATCATAGATTTGAAATATGCCATTCTTAACCTGCCTGACCATCATAGGTTTCTTGAATGCATTAAGGTAATGCATTGTTTTAGGCAATTTTGTCAAGTGAGTGCAAAACAAATCAAATATATCTAATGTACAGTTTGGCTTTCTTGAGTTGCTTTTTGTGATCCCATTTCCAATATGCTGCATCTGCACTCTCTGTAATCTCCACGGATCCCAGGAGCATGTACAAGCAATTAAAACAATAGCATCTTTACGCCCCTGCAACCAATAAACAAGATAATGTCACTGCTGTGTAAAGACACTTAGCGTCAGGGGCAAAACCCCAGCTGGATTAGAACAGAGCTCTGTGTTTTTAATACCGCACTATAAAGAAGGTTTAAAGAAATGCATGCACTTTATTAAAGAGACTCAGAGGAAATAATATCAAATACATAACCATGGCAACAAACTGAAGCTCTGGTCTAAATTTACAGAGCATCCCATTTAAATGAAGTGCATCACTTTATCAATACTTTTTCTGCATTCTTAGTGTCTTAGGATAACTCTTTCCTCTTGATGCTTTCTATTTTTAAGATAAAAATCAAATGTAACTTTCAATTAATAATCAACCAGAGCACAAATAGAAATTAGTATAATTTCCTGCACTTTACCATCATACAGTCTATAATCAATTGTAAAAAGGATCCAAAGTAATCCAGCTGCCAAGGGTCAGTGGTTATTTATGGACGACACCTAAAGGCTAAATTTCACCTTCAGTTTAAAACCAGGGATCTTGCCTGAAATTATTTTTTTACTTTTGCGGTGCTGACTGGGCATTGGCAAGGAAACATTGAACTCAAACCTCTGGAAGAAAAACAAGAAAGCAATGGGAACCCACGCAGCCACAGGTGCCATATGGGTATGAACCTGAGAACTTCCCTTTACTCAAATCTCAAGGGCAAGGAGTCAATTCCACACGTCAGTACATTTCTTTGCTGCTTAATCCTGACATTTTCTTTTAAAGCATCAGTGGCTGTAGCTATTAAGTGCAGAATGTGGAAATTAAGAGAGAAAATGGAAAGAAGACCGACGTAGGTGAGAAGTGTGAGACAAGAGAAGGGCATGTGGGACAATGTCTCAGACTCCTAGTATACTGTTTTCGTTGTCCGAACAGTTGAAGAGGGCTGTCCTGGGAGCAGTCCAGTACCTTCAGTTTCCTTTGACTCTGGCAGAGTGTGGATTACCATCATCCGTTTCTGTTTTTTTTTTTATTCCAAAAAATTCTGATGGGACTTTCCTTACTCGTGGTAAATAAACCATGCAGCTGGGCAAACAGAGCCCCCACCCATCACCGCAGTCTGTGTAAAACTGAGGAAGAATAGAAAGGAGAGATTTAGAGAGGAAGGGTTAGATAAAGGAAAATAGTATTTGTGAAATTTTGAAATAACCAGATTGATATGCTATTCTCTCTTGCGCTCTGTCCTCTCTCTCTCTCTCTCTCTCTCTCTCTCTCTCTCTCTCTCTCTCTCTCTCTCTCTCTCTCTCTCGCTCACACACACACACACACACACACACACACACACACACACACACACACACACACACACACACACACACACACACACACACACACACACACACACACACACACACACACCCCAACACCAGGCTCTGCTTTGGGCAAAGAGACAGGCTTTATAGCCTCTGAAGCCCAGTTATACAATCTTCAGCTTGAGTGAGAGGGAAGAATTGGCCAAACTGAACTCAACATGACCTTCCAGTACTGAAAAGAACGAGACACTAAAACTACAGCTAAGACCGACAAGAGAGAACATGTTTAAAAAAATAAAAATACAACCCAAAAACCTCCATCCAGACAAGAAATGTTAATGTAATACTCTTAATTTTTCAAAATTAATGTCCTTTAACGAATGATGTGTATGGCTTTCATTATGTAGTATTCGTAATTGTGCCTATTTTAATATGTATTGAAAATATGCTGTTTTGTTCAAATGTTCCCTGGTGGTGTAGTGGATAAAAGTTGTCATTGCCTCACTGACATTTGAAACCTCAATGTCAACTATACGTACATGGAAGAGTTTGAGTATCTTTCAATTATTGTATGCATGTAATCATGCAAATGCCAAATGTGATGTTGTACCACACAGAAAGACAGACAGTGGGGAATGGTTAAGCAGCATTACTGCTTAACCAGATTTATTTGTTTTTCTCAAATCCAGTTCCAGATTTTTTGAGTAGCACTATAGTGAGGCAGCAATGAGCTGCTATTAAAAGAGCTAAGAAGAAAGTAAGTTTGGTTGAACCATCAAGCAAATATACAGAGACTTCATCTCATGTTGCCTACATAGCCTTTATACATATTCTTTGTAGAACTGGTTCAATCATATGGAGGATGCAGGAAGCTGAAGAAAGAGGGCCAGACCGGCTCAAATTTGTTTGGGTTCTTTGGTCTGGTGAGACCAGTCTTTGGAGAACTATTACATGTGCAAAACCTCACTTTAGTTAAAATATACATTAAAAGCTGTTAGTTGTTCTTAACAGAAACCCTTCCAAGATGCAAGAGAAAGAGCAACAGTCTCTTTTTCAGAGGCCATTAGTATACTGATGCGCCAGATAAACAAATAAAGAAAGATAAGAAAAATTAAAGCTGCAAGCAGCGATTAATGGGCCCTCACACTCACGGCCACCGTCCCCCATAAGCGTATCAGAAATGACACCACCCACAACTCTCTATGTCAAACCATCCAAAAGTTATGGCAGAAAATAGGGACAACCAATCAGAAGAAGGGGCGGGGCTAATTGTCACTAATTATGGTCAAGGACTCAAAACCGAGTCTGATGTCACCACCTACGACTCTGTATGTCAAACGATTCAAAAGTTATAGCAGAAAATAGGGACAACCAATCAGAAGAAGGGGCGGGGCTAATTCAGGCCAAAGAAGGTCAAGGACTCAATACAGCATCCGATGACGCCACCCACTACTCTCTATGTCAAACCATTCAAAAGTTATAACAGAAAATAGTAAGAACCAATCAGAAGAAGGGGCAGGGCTAATTCAGGCCAATGAAGCTCAAGGACTCAATACCGATTCAGGTGACACCACCCACGACTCTCTATGTCAAACCATTCAAAAGTTATAGCAGAAAATAGGGACAACCAATCAGAAGAAGGGGCGGGGCTAATTCAGGCTAATGAAGCTCAAGGACTCAATACAGAGTCCGATGACACCACCCACAACTTTCTATGTCAAACCATTCAAAAGTTATGGCAGAGAAAAGTATTCTAGGGGGCGCTGTTGAGCCATTTTGCCACGCCCATTTATGCAAAACATGAAATATCAAATTTATCGCCAGGCCTGGCTTGCGTGCCAAATTTGGTGCCTTTTGGGGAACTATCAAATATGGACCAATCAGATGAAGGGGGGGGCGCGCTTTTTGGCGTCTAGCGTCGACACGGTAAAACTTTTGAAAGAGAAAAGTAATGCGCGTAGTCGCAAGATGGAGACGCACATTTTGATGTATAACACACCTGGGTGCACGTTACGGTTCGGGCCGTATTAATTGCCGAAGGAATGGCATAAATTGTGCCAAAATTACACAATTAATTCAAAATGGCCGACTTCCTGTTCGGTTTCGGCCATGGCTCAAGGAGACTTTTCTTTAAGTTGCGACATGATACACGTGTGTACCGATTTTCGTGCATGTACGTCAAACCGTATTGTGGGGCTTGAAGCACAAAGTTTTCCGGGGGGCGCTGTTGAGCCATTTTGCCACGCCCATTAATGCAAACCATGAAATATCAAATTTATCGCCAGGCCTGGCTTGCATGCAAAAATTGGTGAGTTTTGGAGAACTATCAAATATGGACCAATCAGATGAAGGGGGGGGCGCGCTTTTTGGCGTCTAGCGTCGCCACGGTAACACTTTTGAAAGAGAAAAGTAATGCGCGTAGTCGCAGGATGGAGACGCACATTTGGATGTATAACACATCTGGGTTCACGATTTGGTTCGGCCGTATTAATTCTCGAAGGAATGGCACATATTGCTCCAAAATTACGTGATTAATTCAGAATGTTCAAAATGGCCGACTTCCTGTTCGGTTTCAGCCATGGCGCCAAGAGACTTTTCTTTAAGTTGCGACATGATACAGGTGTGTACCGATTTTCGTTCATGTACGTCAAACCGTATTATGGGGCTTGAGGCACAAAGTTTTTTCTGTCTGAACCAATCGGATGAAGGGTGGGTGCGCTTTTTGGCATCTAGCGTCGCCACGGTAACGCTTTTGAAAGAGAAAAGTAATGCGTGGTGTCGCAGGATGGAGATGCACATTTTGATGTATAACACACCTGGGTGCACATTACGGTTCGGGCTCGGAAGCGGTTGAAGAAATGGCATAAATTTCACCAAAATTACATGATTTATTCAAAATGGCCGAGGACTCAATACCGAATCCGATGACACAACCTACAACTCTCTATGTCAAACCATTCAAAAGTTATAGCAGAAAATAGGCACAACCAATCAGAAGAAGGGGCGGGGCTAATTCAGGCCAATGAAGGTCAAGGACTCAATACAGCGTCCGATGACACCACCTATCACAACCCGTTCAAAAGTTATGGCAGAGAAAAGTTTTCTAGGGGGCGCTGTTGAGCCATTAGGCCACGCTCATTAATGCAAACCATGAAATATCAAATTTATATTTATTATATAATTCCTACAGATACAATAGGGCCTTCGCACTGTAAGTTCGCGCGCCCTAATATATTAATCAACAAATGAATAAGAGCTGACTAGCAAAAGTAACCCCTGATGTTGAAACACATTCTCTACAAGAATGTTATGCTATTAGGTTTTTTTAAATGCAAAGAGTAAAAAAATATTACAGGTGGGTGAGAAGGCCTAAAACCCTTGAAGTTATGTTCACACTTGTAGTTGTGGTCAAAAATGGTGCAATAATTGAATTGCCAGTCTTTTGTAAATTTAAAAGTCTTTGTAAAATATGGAACAGGGTTGCACAATACACTTTTTCGCAATGGCATTGTAGCTCCTCCCGGTAGTAAAGGATGAAACCCCAGCTCGTTTAAAAACAGGGTTTATTCGCGGTCACCGACCGATCCATGAGAACTAAAGAAAATAAAAGTGAACAAGCAATCATGTAAACACACGTGCAAATTCAGCGCTTGTAACTTAATGTAATTACACAGACACACAATTAACACACCTCGTAGGCTGCACACTACCAAAGGGGCTGAATCTTGTCTTTTCTTCTGTCTTCGTCTTCTTTGTGTACAGTATATTTGTTGTTGTTACTATTTATCTTTACATTAATTTTATCGCGTGTGGAAACAACCGTCCGTATGCTTTCTCCCTTACCATGCTTTGCCAGGTGGTGTTGCTAAAAGTGGTACCGTCTAGAAACAAAAATACAAACAATACGTCCGCCACAATAATGGGCAGGTAGGAACCAAAAAATATATAAATAAATGAGAATATTAAACTGACATGTGAGCAGTTACAGGCATATGAATTTAGCACAAAAGAGACAATTTGCAAAAGAACATATTGACCGGCCTAAAGAAAAATGGAGCCGCAGACAGTTTGTCAGACGACCCCAAAACACAGTACACTCTGAAGACCGTGAAGCATGTTGTTGCAAGGAAACAAGAGTCTATAGTTAAAGAAATCTAACAAACACAAATGTCTACTTTTTGTGCTAAGTCAGTTTTTACTTCAGTAACAAATTGAGGTGGTGATTAGATTCATTCATGTGACAGTGTAGTTCCCTGTTCGATCTTTAAGTTCCTGTTTGACTCAAGTTTCTCAGTCCAAGAGAAATTAAGAGTCCCTAAATCACTTCTGCACGGGCAGCCTGTACTTCCCCACTTGTCTCACGAGACAGGATGGTTGGGCTCATTCTGTCCATTTGACACTTCCCTTGTTCTTACCAAATGTTTGAGCACATCTGTCGCTACCTCTCACTTATGTTGACATAACTCTGTGAAAGAGCTTCATTTTTGCCTTGAAGCGCCATCTTTTAACGGGAACATGTGCATGGTTCCCTTCAATTGCAGCTAAAAAGGTACTTTTGGAAGAATCTTGGCCCTGAAGAAAGTGGCTATTGTGTATTACCCATCCCTTTAATAAAAGATAAGAATTATTGTCTTGTGCCTAATCTTCCACATTTAAAGGGGACCTATTATTAAAAACACGTTTTTTCTTGCTTTAACATATATAAAGTGGTCTCCCCTCAGCCTGCCAACTCAGAGAAGGAGGAAAGCAACCAAATTCTGCAGTGTCTGTACAGCCGCCTGGATGAGCCATCCTGTGTGATGTGGCTTTTACGAGCCGTTCAGATTCTGCTCCCGTCGTTACGTAACCAAAATGCGATTTATAGAGGTTGGCCTCCGATGCGTGGCCTCCAAGCCCACAACTAACTCTGGCGGCCGGAGCTTCCGCCATTTTTTCATAGCGGTGTATCGCGTCATTCAGGCAGCCAATCAGCACAGTGCCTCATTATCATTGCCTCCCCGCCCACTCAGAATCCCGCATAGAGAATGAGGTTAGAGAATGGGAAGATAAAGACATGGCTCAGAGGCTGAATTTCTAATTTATTTAGCAAAAACAATCAAAGGCTTGTTTTTAAGACATTCAAGGCCTGTTTAAAATAGGTATTAGATGCCATAATAGGTCCCCTTTAACTTTTTTTAAAATATTTTTTCTAAATCATCTATCTTTTCAGTATTTCTATTTACATTGAAGAGAAAAGTTGCAGTGTTATTTTATGCATCTTAATGTTGCAGCTGTAATACACAGGTGTATTTGTTTAACGCAAATAAGAAAGCACACAACAGGCAGAGTTGGATTAATGACAGGGAATACCAGGGACAGCTCAGCTTTTTGCCCAAGTACTGTGCAAGTAATGTTTCTAACACAGTGAGCCTTTCCAGGGAAAATGTAGTTATTATATACAGTATAATAACACTCTTAAGTAGCCGCTTGCGTTCCATTATAATTCATCTTTACAAGGTACCAGATAGCTGACCTATTGATCAAGTGTGTCATGTATGAAGGATAGACAGCTGGCCCATGTTCAAGTCCCCTAACCCTTTTAAATAATATGGTTATTTCAGAGTCTAGGTTTAGAGTATTTACAGAATATATTTGAAGAAATGTCAACCCTGGAAAAAGTACAACAAACTGTACTAAAGACACAAGTCACAGACTCAAAAAACTGCACGTGTTTGTAACAAATGTATCTACTAATTAGCTCTATGCTTCACTTGCTTACAATATGGGTTTAGTGAGTGAACAAGAACAGATGTTAAGCAGGTATGACCCAACAGTTAAAGGCATACTTTTAAAAAGAAACAAACTTGAAAAAGACTGACACTAGCGCTGGTAAGTAAGCATAGCTACATGTGATGTTTGAGCAAACCTCTAACAAGCTACACACACCACTCTGTTTCTGCAGAAGCTGCTATCTGACAGGTGTTAGACAAGGCCCCTTGGTAGAAAGGTGAGGATGCTGTAAATATGTGCCCATGATGGCACAATGTGCATTTGGAAAACAAAGACATCACGCGATTTTGTTGTTGTTGTTGTTGAAGAACAGTTTATCAAGGCAACACATCTGGCACCTAAAGTTTAATCTGATAATCATACAAATAAAACAGTCAATCATTTGACAAACACACATGTCAACAGTTAAAGTTCCCTGCGTGACAGCATTTTATGTGTCTGAATCAAAATAAGTGAAAAGCTCTGCTACTTCTGAGATGCATGCAGATAAAGTGAAAAATACCCCTGCCCCTTTTTGGGCCAGCCAGTTACGACTTCACTAAATCATCAATATAGCTAAAAGTGTTAAGTCGATTTGAGTAAGATAATGCTTCATTCAGACATCATTCAGAAAGGACAGACAATACCACAACCACTAAAATTTGTACTTTCAAAGCATCTGTTATTTCCGTTTGTTTAATTCGCTATATCACATCTCCCGGCTCCTGTTTCCATCCCCTCACAATCCCATTTTACAGACAAATGCATGTTAGTTTTATTAACATTAAAACTACAGTCTAGTGTTTGCATGTGTAATTTCTCCACAGAAAAGATTCTCCACCCTCCATGTTCTCTGTGTGGAAACCCCCGGCTTTAATCGCATTGCCCCTTACGCTAGAATAACTGTGAGTACTTTCTTGGCAAAGGCGTCCAAAGCTCAAGGGTTACTGCATGGTCGATCCCCCAGCAAGGTTCTTTCCATTCTGATTCAATCAATCTTTATTTCATCCACTGCCAAAATCAATTCCACTCCGCCTGGTATGCCTGGTTAAAACGTTGGGAGGCACAGAGACACACATGGTACTCCATGCTACAGCAACTGTATATGTATATGTAGGTGTTCCCCACTCATTGAGTCATTTGCCAGATCACTCCCACATCTTTCATCTAACAGTTGAAGTAATATTCCCATGCTGTCAAAGGCATTTACCTTTTTTTCTGTATTTTTCCCATATTTTCATTGAATAAAATATATTTTTGTAAATATTTTTTTTTTTAATAAATATTTTATTGCTGGATTACATTTTTTCACAAGACCATTTCAAGTGAAACTGAACAGGAAGTCAACTAGCTAACTGTATTTTTTGTGAAGACTATTTCACTAAATCAAATTTACATGCCTTTTTTTTCAACCAACAGCTTTAGCCTTTTGCTGAAGATTCACTTAGCATAAAAGCGATGAGCTGTTGCAGGTTTCTGAGTTGGTTATAACAATCTTGAAGGTTTTTCACATTATTATTGGTTTTCTGCATAAAATTCCCAAGGTTAAGACCTCAGATCTACACCAGAACATCAACATGTATGCGGAAGCTTGGACCAAACTGCACATAGTGGGCTGTGCTAGAGCTCTGAACCAGAGTCTTGAGCTGAAACATACATTTCAAAAAAGAAGAATGGATAGAAAGATCAACAGGTAGATTTGTGTTGTGTATGCAAATTATAAACCAATCTGTTATGGTAAGAAAAGAGTTGAGCCAGTTGAGAAATTATTGCATCCAACACTCCCGGCATGATTCTGCTGCGAAATGCCGCATATGTCTCCAATCTCTCTCTGAAATGTTCCGGTGGACAAACATCCAGGGTGGACAGGAGCTGGATGTGACTGGGATGGATTTGTAAATCACGGCATAGATCCATCAGAATGTTTTTGGGGAAGGGGTACCTGCTGAGAAGCCGCTCCGTGCTCTCGTCGGAGTTGTGCTTACATTTACACGCGTTTCTGCGCACAGGTACATGTTGATAAATTCCATACTTTCCGTGGGAATGCTCGTACGCACGCTTTACAGTAGTAGTAGCAGCAGTAATTTGGTTATTCATTTATTTATGACCACAAAATTTAAACAATTTCAGCAAGTTGAACAAAAACGTTGCAGTAAATAGTGATAATATAACTGAAATATTTAGCTCAGGATACCATCAGCTTACACGCTCTTACAAAAATGAAATTACTCGGCAATTGAGCCTGGCATACTGGTGGTGCTGGTATGGGTAGATTGAAAGAAAGACACTACATTAACAAGGAAATACATATTGTACTATGTGCATATTTAAATTGCGTTCTTTGTTGAATTTTATGCTCCTTTATACAGGCTACCACTTTGTTTTCAAACATCCGTAGGATGATCATTCCCAAACTTATAATACCGGTACGTAACATTTTGATCTGACATTTTTCCGGTTTCTGCTAAATGCTGTCCCATTCTTATTTCTACCATTTGGAGCCCTCACACCCTCTCACACTTGATCACTTCCAGCTGACGTCACTGAAGTCTGTGAGGGTTCAGGGCTTGAGGGTTTAGGGCGGAGATTGGAATTCAGGGTCAGTGTTCATCTGCGGCCCCCTCTGACCAGCTGATTGCCTACCATTCTGACACTGAACAATCTGATATTCCACTTACAGACTCTGGTCCTTCATGCTACCCTGGAAGACTTCAAGTTGGACCTCCACAATACTTAGGACTATGTTACCAAGTAAGACTGTTGCTGTTTGTTTTTTAGTAGCTAGTTGTTTCTCAATACTATGTTGAAAGGAAGGTGTTTCTTATGTGAGAGGGGGAGGAAATGTACATTAATATGGTATATGGTAAATATCTCGTTTGAGTAAAGTCATTAAGTGTAAGTTTTAAAGTGTTATCCATTTATATATTTGTGTTCACAAAAATAATATTTAAAGGTTTAGTTCTTAACATTGATAATTTGAAAAAGAGTGATTGTCTGTGAATCTGCTTATGTGTTTCTTTCATGCATTTACCTTAGTTGAACCCCCTCCTGGTTTCTGATTGGTTGCCGCTGTCACAGGGGAGTGAGAACAAGGAAATGGGGATTGCTGTGGAGTTTTGGAAAAGAGTAAAGTGCTGCTGAACCAGAAATCTGTCTCCATCCTGCTGTTTAGTACTGTTCATTTTTATTTACCACCTCATATTGAAACCTCAGCTTACACTTTTGTCTACATTTTTACTTTTACGTTTACATTTTATGTGGCAATTAAAATTCTCATGCATTGGACAAAAGGACAAGTTCCCAGCTGGAAAGAAAGTGTAAATGAAGAGTTTCTGAATTGGTCCATTAACAAAGGACTGAGTCAACAGACGGCAACTTACTGTAAGTATCTACTGTCATTTATCACTTACTTAGATGGTTGCTCTAAATCCATTGCTGAGACATTTTATTTTCCTCTCTTCACAAATTGTCAATTATTTTGTCATAGTAATGACATAAATTAATTCACGAGAACTTAAACAGCTGTAACTATGGAGTTTAATGCTTATATACAGTGGGTTTTTTTTTTACCCAGTTTATTTCTCCCCAGTTTATTTCTCCCCTCCCAATCCTGAAGCTTCCTTGTGGTAACCTTGTAGTTTCCACCCTGCCTGGAGTGAACACACTGGCCTCTTCATCCTGCTCCAACACCACCTGCAGGCACCTGGCAGCTGAAGAAATATAAAGCTTTTTTAATGAGTTAATTAAGAAAGTTAGATGAGTTAAAGCTCCAATATTCAGAGTTATGGGTTAACTATTCAGAAGCAGGCCCTACACCATGTGCTGAAATTCAAAGCCTGCAGCTTTGAACAAATTCTGCAAACTTTCTACCTATTTTAAATATTAATTCAGTGTCCATTTGTAATAAACAGACAATGCACCTATGCAGCCCACATCAGTTAACCTGGTCAAAATTATTCAAATACAATTTTTAATTGTGCATGTAAGCAAGGCTCAGCAGGGGTCATATTTTGATAAAATAAAAATCTATAATACTGTCATGTATTTGGAAACAAATTAAACCTCTTGGAGGAGTGTTCAAAACTGATGGTTTATATTTCTGTGATTCAAAGTTCATGTTCTCTGTTCATCTGTAATACCCCCTTAATGTACAACAAAGGGCCATATGGTTAATGCTGTATGCATTTGACATTTTTAATTTTTTTTTATTTCTTAGAACTAATATACACAAACTGCTGTACTAGATTAGATTAGACTATTTGAACAAAATCTAAAAGCAGTCTTAGACCACCAGAACCATATCAGGGGGACAAAAAAAATCCTAAATTACTTTTAGTTTTTTGCAGAAACTAATTGGTCTTTCAAAAACAGATTGACTAACTAAAATATTAGAAAACATCTCCTTGAAGGAGTTTTTTGGATATTTGGAAAAAATGTCTAAACGTTTTTGGATTTTATTTTTCTATTCTTATATGCTTTGTAATGGTTTTAGGCTTAGAAAACTGCATTTATTCTACACAGCTTTACAGAATTACTTACAAAACTTGGTTGCATAAAATATAAGGATCACTGCTGAAAAAAGTGTGGGTAGAACTATAATTATACTAGATTTATTATGCATACATATGCAATACATGCAATACATTTAATAATGCAAATTTAATAATGCAACAGCATTGTCTCTGTCAACAAAATGATAACATTTCATAAAATAAACAAAAACTGCACTCATGCAACCTTATAAACCAGGTTCTAACTTAAAATAGTGCAGTTCTATGAGAATAACCTGGAAAAGAGGTTAATTAATAATAAAAAACAACACTCCATGTACATGTTTTCTTCCTGAGTTGTCTGTCCAGTCTGTCACTCTCCATCTTTGGCAGTTTTCTGAATAAAATGAAGAAGAGCGAGAGGAGACTATTGTTTAGATTAATTACATATAACATGATAGATGACTAGAAATCTTCTCATAATGTGCATGAAACAGTTTAGGCCATCAGCTATGCTAGTTAAATAATTAATTATGCTTACCTTAAGGTTCAATCTCCAGCTTTGAGTCACTGTCCGAGTCTGCTGCATCCTGCTGGGTGGGGGCAGTCCTTTTCCTGTATAGATTTGATGTTGTCATGGATCGCAGCATTGTGGTTGTTGGCTTGAAATTGGCACATCCACCTGCCATCTTCACGCACTCTGATGTGTGCATGAGCCCATTAAGTGTGCCTGTGATAATTCGGTTTCGTGGTTTTGTTTTGATAAGATATACCTTGGAAAATACACGTTCACAGGATGCATTTGAATGAGGTACCACTAGTGCGTCAAGGGCAAACTCTCCCAGTTCCCTGAACACCCTTCTTGCTCCAGAGTCCTCCAAAGTGGAGAGATGATGCCAGAACTCATCTACAGTCATTTTTTTTGTGTCTTCGTTAAGACTCACGAGAGGCAATCTCCTCCACTGATCGTCGATTACCTGCAGACGGTCAGCATCTGCTGAATCAATAAGACGTGGTAAAAGTCTCATCAGTGGAACCAGAGAAGGATATTCTTCTCGTGCTCTTGCATCGGTTGCTGTGACAGGGGGCAGGCATGTGATGTGGATCAAGAGGGCATCATCGAAGTCAAAGCGTTTCTTAATTTCTCCACAGGCAACCCGGATACATTTTTGACAGCGCAAATGGAAATCTGTCAGGGTGGCTGCTGGGAATTTTGAATGCTGGACTTTCTGCATGACTTTTACACCCAGGTACATTGTGTTGAGTGGCAAAAACTTTGACTCATCATTCAAATCGATCTGACTCAGGGCTGTGTGTAAAACATAGTCTCATTGCATGAAGGTAAGAAGGTAATGTTTGTAGGTCTCACACATCTTGCTCCTCAGTGATGTAATGACCACACCTTCACTCTGGAAATATTGATTGAGGTCTGTGAATTTGGGCAGAGCCCACTCCAGAAAGAGGTAATACAGCCGGAGAGACTCATCATTGAGTGCATGATAAATATTCTCAGCAGCATTTAATCTGGCATCAATCCACTGGTCAGTGAAAAAAAACCTGAGGGCTTCCCACTGGGCCTTTTGACAACTTCAGTCAGTGACGGCCATCGTGTCTGGGAAGGCTTCAGTATTTTGTGGGGTTCAACATGGCAAAAATCCTGAATTTCACAAAGTTCAGCCATACGTTTAGCACTGTTTTTAAAATATCCATAAATGCCTCTGGCTAAATCTTCGCACTGGCGAGGAAGCTGCTTGCAGGTTTCATTGGCACACAGATGTAAGGAGTGACAGATGCAGCGATGTATGGTGATTCCTGGCAAATCCTTTCTTAGACGACTGGATACAGAGTTGTGTCGTCCCATCATGGTATTACAGCCGTCAGACCCAAACCCCACAATGTTTTGAAGTGGGACCCTGCCTCTGTGAATGATTTCATCATTTCTTCAGTCTTTCTGCAGTGGTGCCTTCTCTGACAAGATGTCTGTTTTCTTCTGAGAAGATCTGCACCAGCTTCCAAAAGCGGGTCTGAACCCTGTTTGTACCGTCATCAAAAAAACGAAAAAAAAAAACGATTTTTGTGTTGGCGCTAATATCTTTTCTTTCTCTTTGTGTTTTTTTGATTTGCTGTGGTTTTTTAACACAGTTATTTCGGCCACCAGCTCTGTCTTGCAGCACCGGCAAAAAGCTTTGCTTTCTGAGCCTGAAACAGGTCTCAACCACCCGGCGAATTGACTCTCCTACTCTTTTCGATAAGTTTGTGGGCAATGCTGCTTACTTCGACTCTGCCCTGAAATCGGCGGGGCCCCCGCCATTTTCTTAGCCTCTCAAATCAAATCAAATCAACTTTATTTATATAGCACTTCTCATACAAATAATGCAACACAAAGTGCTTAACAAAAAACAAATAAACATAAAAATTATTAATGCCCTGCCCCCCTCCCCCTCTCCCCTCCCCCCGCACACACAAGCACACTACAATTCACCTAAGTTATACACACAGACACATGGTGCAGACATGGCTAGGCACAGAGGATCCAGGTGAGGAACCGGTAACAGGGAGCCGTCCACGCCAGGAGGTCTCATAGCCCGCAGCTACAAGGGGGGGGGCCCACAGAGACCATCCCGGCCCGGACGGATGGAGGAGTCCACACCACAGCGGTGAAGCCGTGGTGCAGAGCTCCACAACCATCCAGGCCAGAACCACCCCCAGGACGACACCCCTGCAGGCCAGAGTCACTCCCAGCATGGAGGCTCCCCATGAGGAAACACTGGAGCTAAAAGCTACAAGAAAGCAGGATAAAATACACTAAAGGAAAAAAAGTATAACATAACATAAAATCCTAAAAGTATGTCTAGAAAGCAAGACATTAAAAACTAAAAGAATAAGACAGTAAAATGTATAAAATAGACCATAAATAACGACTAAAATATTTAGATAAAACATAAGATTAAACAAAAATAAAATATGATAAAAAAGGATTAACTAAATATAAAACAGAGCAGTAAGATCCAATAAAAATAAGGGTGAGCATAAGAAATTTAAAAGAGTTAAATGAGTCAGTTAAAAGCCTGATTAAAGAGATGGGTCTCCTTCTCCTCCTTCTTCTCCTCCAAGTTCTCTCATTTTCTTTTCTGCACTTCTTTCAGACTGGGCCAGCTCTGCTTCTTCTTCTTTTCTTTTTTTTTTCTTTTCCTCACTCATGGGGCGGGCGCAGCGTACTATTCAGCCAATCTTTACCGTTGTTCTGAGGCAAGCTCACATTTAGAAATGCAGGATTGGCTTGAAACTTGTCACATGGACAGATATGCCTTTAGGGTTCACAAAAAAATCCGACAGACAGTTGCGACATATTGATGACAACGACTGATTACAACCGATTACATACACACATTCACGGAATGGTCAAATTATCGTACATTTGGCCTTTTTGGGGATTATTGATCATACATCGTACAGAGGGCAAAATTATCGTACAAATACGATAATTATCGTACACCTGGCCACACTGTCCCCTGCAGCTCCCTAGCAGCCAGATATGATGTCTTGGATGAGTGCTGACATCCTGGCCTGTAGTCCAGCCCTCTGACCACCTTAGTGTCTGCTGTCTACCTCTCTTTGTATAGTCACCCCTGTAGTGCACCAGCTAGCCATCGTGTCTGTGTTTCTCCCTTCTCTGTTTTTCATCCTCTCTGTCTGTTCTCCCTTTTCCTGCTCTGCCCAGCTGGCCTTCGGCAGGAGGGTTCCTTATATGCCTGGTCCTGCTCAAGGTTTCTTCCCTCCTAAAGAGGAGTTTTTCCTTGCCCCTGTTTGGCTTAAGGTTTTTCTCCGACTAATAATTGCTTGGGGGTCATGTTCTGGGTTTCTGGAAAGCACCTAGAGACAACTTCTCTTGTAATAGTCACTATATAAATAAAATTGAATTCAATTAAATACACTTGTTAGGTTTGTAAATTAAAAATAAAGAATCTAAAGGATAGGTGTGAAAAATGTAATTGCTGGCATGCCTTGATAATTTAGCCGGCTAATGTCGATGTATCAAAATGTCATAAAAATTCTGTTATACGATGAACTATCAATGTTTTTGTTTTTTTATTTTGGATGTATTATTAAAAAAAAAAAAGACGTATTCAAAGTTATATATATACATAACAGATTAGTATATATTTTTTAAGAAAGTTTCAATAATGTATAGACGACTTATACCAATGAATGCTTTACGTGTGGCCAGTGTTTTCAACTTATGCCCACCGATAGTCTAAATTATCCATATAAAGCGTCTCGCTGACAATTACCTGTCATAGCCTGTAAAAATGCTGCCCATCGAAGCCACATTAGACATTGCTGACATAGCAGTATTAATATCATTACTGTCATGTCGAAAATGTCAAAGGCTGCTGCCAAGAAGTCTCCTTGCCGTGGGTGTGTGCATGGATGTGGATGCAAGGAGTATCCATCACCCTCACACTCACCCTCTGATGCAGGTTCTAACACCGTTGGGATCGTCAGTGGCATCAGTAGCTGAACTGTGGCCTCCACCTCCTCTCAGCCAATGGAGCTCTACTATAAGCTGGTCAGACATACCAGATTGCTGTTGCCTCCGGATTCATGGGCTCATCCAGTTTCTTCTCCTCCGTTCACCTCTTCTTCTTTGCCAAATTTTTCATTCATCGGTATATGCTGGTGAAACTGTCAAGGTGTGACAGCAGCTTGAAGACTTAAACCAACAATCCAGCCCATTTTCCATTAAGATTAACCATGTTCTAAGGACAAAACTGTCAAACAAAATTGTCAAACCCTTTAGCCTTTTCAATGCTGTGGAGGCAGGGAAAGAGGAAACTCTTAACTGAAGGGAGCAGAGCAGCTATTTTGATGGTGAGATGGGTTGTACAGAGAACAACAACACAGTACAATTTAAAGTGGATCTTGAAAACCTGAGATTTCGGCTTAAATTTGCTTCCGTGAGCTGTTATTAGCTCTGTGGTAAAAATCTTCGTGTTTCCTTTGCATCAAAACATCTCTTTCCTTTTCTCATATTTGCTTTTCTCTACACAAGTATGGTGGCCTTCACAATATATTTACTTGCAAATAAAAACAACAATCCTGGCTACTCTTGCCTCACCGCTTAAGTCTCTATCGCAGCAAAGTGCACACATTTTTTTTCCTAGTGGCAAATGGATCAGTTTAGAGCGGTGATCTGTCTGTACTCATGAAATGGCACATGCACATTTTAAAGGATAACAGCTAAATAAAAAAAGAAATACGATGAAAAAAATGTATCACAAGCGTGGAAATAGTAGTTGCACGGTGAAGCTTGCCCCTACATTTGGAGCTGCATCAACAATCCGAATGAGAACAGGATGGACTGATAGAAGAGGTTCTTGGCTCATACCCAACATCAAGACAAACTTGAATCCTTAGCATGGAACCCTCTGCCAAAACACTGGTTTCCTGTGAAGGGAGAAAAGGGGGGATTGGAAGGGACAAGGAAAGGAAACTTGATTAGGAAACCTTTATAGTACTACCCTGTCTCATTGCGTGGCTGTCTGGGCTGTGGTCCAAAGCATTACTGACACTAAAAGTGACAAGGAAAAGGTGAGGATCAGACAGTTGCTGCTCTGAGAGACTTCCCAACTCAATTCCTCACTTATAATCTTTGTGAATAAAAGAATAAGACTTATACTGTAAAAAATAAATAAAAATGAATGAATAACTGCAGGTGAGATAATGTCTTGTACAATACCATAGTAAGATGGCATAACCAGGTAGGTTATATGCAATTACAACATGGCTGTGTGATCTTAAAAAAACAGAACAGTAGCATTAGCTTAGTGGAATATCAGACATATTAACCAAGCTCATGGTGCCACACACAAAAACAATTATCCACCTATAAGTGTGGGTGAATAGATGTCTAATTTGCTACTTGGGATTTCCCCATCCTGAGTCTAAATACAAAATGGCAAGCTTGAGTGCACAGACGAAATCCTTGAGGAGACTGACCAGCGCAAGTTCATCGACAGCTGAAAATGATTGCCATAACGTAACGTAGCCTCGCAGTACTGAACCTTGACCATTTTTTTCGTTCTAGATTAGGCAGGAATAAAACCTGAAAGGACTCTTTGTTGAATGTTTGTCCCTGTAATGCAGGGCCTTGCTCCCGCGGTGTGTACAGTGGAGAGAGTGATGGGGTGTACTAATTCAACCCCATTGTGACTGGGTTTTCTGAGCCAGTACACCCTCACTTCGTTTTAGCGTGGTTTACTTGATTTGAAGGATGACCTTGAGTCTGGGACAGCTTCTCTTTCATTCCTGCTCTTTCTTTTTCCTCACTCTTTCTGTGGAATCAAAGCTTTGCCAAGCCACCATCCACACAAGAGCTCCAGAGGACTTAAAAGCTTCTCAAACCAGGGCTGTTTCTATGAATGAGACTAGTGTCCTCCCTCCTACTGAGCCTTTACTGTATGCCTTTTATCCTTCTGTTACTCTGCTCAAACAGTGTTTAACATTTGGGAACAGGTGCTGCACTATGCGCTGTATATCTGTGTGAGCAGAAATGAGAAAATGATCAATTTCCTTGTAGAAAATCAAAGATTATAAACTTGCGATGAAAAAATACTATTTTCTCCCAAATTCAAGCACAATATTAACTAATCATGGTAAGTTTAGACGAACGCAACAATGCAGAATAACATTGAAGTACGTTTTTCAGTGCAACATTAGAATTAGATAACTATGTAAAAAATGTAGTTGTGCGAATGTTACCCTCTCTTCTTCGAAATAATGCTAACTCACTAATAGAATATTAATGCAAAAAAGCCAAAACAATAATGCTAAATTACAATTAGAAGTCCAATGTTTCTGAAAGCTGAGTAATTGCGCTTCACAGATATTGGAAAATATTTTATAGTCTAAAGAGTCAAAGGTGGAACTTTTTGGCCTCAATTCAAAAAGATATGTTTGGCACAAAACCGGTACCATCAACAAAGCAACACCAGACCCACAGTTAAACATGGTGGGGGTAGATTTATACTTTGGGGTTGCTTCTCTCCAGCAGGCCCCGGGGCACTTGTGAAGCACGAAGGGAAAATAAAGCCCTAAATATCAAGATATTTTGCAGCCAAACTGTCTGTCAAAAAGTTGAAAATAAAGAGGAATTTTACATTCATACTTAACATAATGGAAAAAGGTGTTTCCACTCAGTAATAGTTGACTGGGTTGTTCATATTTATGCTATCAATCAGTGACAGGCTTTCTTTTATTTATTTAAAATTTATTTATTTATATATTTAAGTCATGAGCCCAACACTGATTATGATGATGATCAATGTAGATGTTTTAGTTGAAAAGCAGATATGGTTGGCGAATCACACAACAGAGAGCTGAGGACCTAGAATGGAGCAGCAGTACTCTGAGTCATTAATGGTGAGTACAGATCACTTATTCATGGAACAACCAGACACTGGAAAATATGCCTCCTTGATGACAAAATAATCATAGGATGACAAAATAATAAGAGCGAAGGATAATCGTTTTGCACAATCTTTTAATCCCACTAGAATTACCCCATCATATCTGTGAACATATACACACTGGTATATGCAGAAAAAGCAATTTCCACTGAAGCAATGTTGGCTTTGCAAGAAGATTAAGAACTGGCCGTGGAGTAAGAATCCAGGGTGCAGTCTTTTATAACAAACTGAAATAATTAACGGCCCACTTCTGAAGCTAACCTCTTTCATTTAGTGTCACATGACGCTGCCTCTCCCCAGGAGTGAAGGCCTTAACAAATGGCTTTAATAGGCAGACCTTCATAATGTAAAACCAGAGCCTTATGGGACAGCTCACAACTTCTACCACAGAGCAAAAATGAGTAATTTGTATACACGCCTGCTGGGAGCCATAACAACCGCAATGGGAGAAATTACATGATATAATTACTTGAAAAATATCTATGGCTATGTTATGTTACAAAAAGAAACAGGGAGAGACAGAGAGACAAAGACAGAGATTATGTGATGTGTCCCAGTGGTGGTTATAGTGCTCTGTAGTGAGGCAATCACAAAGGCTCCTCAAATGCACACAGCAAATTTACTCACATGGAAAATTAAGCAGCCGCCATTCTGTCCCCCTAAAGACTTTAAGATATATGGCTGCTTTTGTAATTATCATGGGTCACATCCTAAATTGAGATACTGTATGTTCATATACCGTTGATTTCAGTGGAAATCTTCCTCTGTGTGTGATGATTCTTTCAGCAACCTATGTGTGTGTCCAACTTTTCTTTTTGTGTTCACTTTTACATCTCTGTCTGTATCTATGTGTCTGTGCATGCATGTGCATATGTGTGTGCATGCAGAGGGTGATATATGAGTTGCAAGTGGATTGTGAGAGCGCTGTCGACAGCTGCTGGCTGCCATTCACACCTGAGAGGACCCATGTCCTGATGAGAATTAATGTACTCTGACATCCTCTGGGACTTTGGCAGCCCCCAGAGGGTCTAATGAAGAAATACAACCTTGCCAAGAGAGAAGGGGGCATTTCAAAGGGCTCCCTAAGGCCCCAGGAGAGGGCATATAGAGAGGGTATGGATAAACAGAGGAGATGGAGATCAAGGGTATATACAGAGTTTGAACAGAAACTATTTGTATCCTGCTGTTGTGTTCATTTGTTTTTTTATTTATTCATTTTTATTGTATACCAATCTATTGTTCTACACTGTCAGTTAAGGAGGCATAAAGTGTCCCGAAATTTAATGAAAATTTCTCACCTGCTCATTAAAAACTTAATCATCAATCATTTTTAATTCTATATTTGGAGCTGTGTGCCTTCTCAATTTCTATTTCTGACCTTTGATCAAGTCCATATAGAGTAAGGCCCTAAGGGTCTAGAAGGTTAAAAAAAACTAACCTCTTTGGGTCATCTATAACTCAGACAAGGTCACATACAGCGATATATCTAAAAAATAAATTAAACAAAGACCAGCCCATGGGATTTAAATAGTCATTATGCATGATCTATTTGGTTGCTATATTATGCATCATCCTTGTGCTCCTAAATTCAGTGTAACTTCTCATCTCTAAATGGACAAATGCTAAAACATAATATTATATTTGTTCAGACACGTCTGCCCAGTGGTGCAAGAAATGTAAGAATTCCTGGTCTTAACCTCAGCCCTTCTGCTGTTTAAATCCACATTTGTTTGTCACTTTTCCTCCCCAAGAGTGGCAGAGCGTCCTGCTCTGCCACTCTTGACAAATCGAGCCTTTCACAAGCGAGGCAGGCTTTTTCTAAGCCTAATATTCCATAAGCAGAAAAATGAAGACTTAATATAAAAGGTCTTGTCTCCTGTAAGAGAAAGCAAAGAAAGGAGGACATGTAACATAAGAAGCCGGTGGGTTGATGGATAAGCATGTCAAACATATATTTATTGGGTATGAAAGTCAGGAATTTAGCTTCAGCACTGCTCTGGGTCAGTGTAGTTGAATTGCTGATTAGAGTACAGAAGAGGAGGTAGAAGCATAGTACAGTGAGACTCTTGTCTGGAGGTCCAGAAGCCTCTGGATGCCCTCACGTTGTTGACTAGCTGTCCGCAAACCACCAGGAAATCCTGGTAAGAGCTGACCCACATAGAATCCCAAGCGCGAGACCAAGTGACGTCAGCAGAACCAGCGTCTATCATTAGCACATCCACAAATGCTGCCCACACAACCCTCCGTCCATTCAAGCAAAGCAGGAGAGTTCTTGGTGATGAAGGCAGGCTATGAAAGTGACCAAATGCCTGTCTTTGTGCTATGGTACACCTTAAAAATTGAAGTTCATTGAAATAGCTTCCTTGACTTATAGTCCAAAGTGATGCAGCAACACTCTTTGGGAGGACATCCCTGTCTGTATTTGGCTCTGCCACTAATCCCTGTAAATTACAGTGCAACTGCATGGAAAAGTCATTTCAGCCACTAAGGTCATCCCGTTCACCCCAAATGTAAAACCCCTTTTTTTATTGAGCCTGTGGTGTAACAATTTATACTTCCATATTCAGATATACTCTTCAGCTGCATTTTAAATATGAAAAGGAAAAATGAAGATAGTGAAATCCCTATGGTGATATTTTTCCTGGTTAATTTAATTAATGAAACACATCTTAAGAACAAACAGACTTTTCAGCCATGTCTTTTCACTAAGTAGCAATTTTTTCTCTTGAGTCTTTGTACTATTTAAATTATGAAACATATTTCATTCAGCATTCATTACATTTCCTGACAGCTCACATCTGCACACACAGCAAGCCAAGCTCACACTGTCACACTCTAAACTAAATTCTAAACTCTTTCAATAAATGCTCTTGTTTGCAGTTTGGCCACAGTCGGTAATGATTCTTCTTCAAGACAGTCTCATAGATAAATAACCCTCTATAATAACAAGGAAAAAAAAAAACATCTCAGATATTAATATTTAAGTAGCATGCAGCTGCTCAATGACAAGTCCAGATCATTATGTCATTTCTTTCACATAATGGCTTTATAAATTATTGGCATTGCGTTGTTTGTTTTTAAGGTTTAGGGGACTTATTTATACTTATGGACTGCTTTTCAGAAGGTTTTGAGGAATAATTATGCTGCAATTGATATCTCAATTTACAGAAATGCAAAAACATTTATTTCCAAGTTCCAACTAGATAAGAGCAGAAGAGAGACAAAAAGAAGTAAAATTTCCTTGTCAGATATAAAGAATTGGACAAAGTACTTGTAGAAAAAGATAAACTAATATCTTGAGTTAAGTGAATTAATAACAATGCTTTTTGCTTATCTACTACCAAATTCTCATTAGAAAAGTCCAGAGTTTTGACTTTCTATTTCTGAGCTGTAAGAGTGCAGCGTGATCTGGGTTTTAATCGATATGGTGACACAATAAATCCCGGCAAATATAAACCTTTTACTGACTGAGGTATTTCAAGCTTAAAGATATAGTCTGTAATTGTATTCAAAAACATTTATTGTTATACTGGGTGAAATGGTCCTTCCATCCTGAGAGTAGCCAGTGAATAATGTGTTCAGAAAAAGGAAAGAAAAAAATCCGACCTCTGACAGCTTTAATCCTGTAAAAACTCTTTTTTGCGCTCTGAATGGCACGGATTGGTCAGAGGACCAGAGGATTGGCAGGGGGGAAAGAACCAATCATATGTCTTCATTTTAAGTCCCGCCCACGCCCCCCTCCGTCCCATGCGCGCACTCGTCACGTCTCTCTGCTTCCAGCCTGCCTCCAGACCCCGTGTCCGCTTCCCACGGGTCCTCCTCGGCTCACAGTGTCCCAGTGTAACCCCCCCCCCCCCACTCCTTCAGACCGACTGGCAACCGCGGCCGGACAACGGAGGCCCCCCGCCGCTCCCGGCTTCACCGCCGGCTTGCGGTCGGGCGGTCACGTCGAATGTAACGGCTCGCCCTGCTAAAAAGGCTAAAAAAAGAAAGCCAACGTGCGATTCTGCGGCGCAGGTTGTCCGCTACTGGGGGTCTGTGGCAGACCCCCAGTAGCGGTGCACCGGTGCGGGTGGCGGTGGCTGCGGTGCTGCGGTGCCCTGCAGGCTCTGGAGGCACGGCTACGCCGTAGGGTACGGCGTAGCCTTACGTCGTACCCTATGCCGTAGGCTCGCGTTGGTGTAACGCGGAACCATAAATCAGCCTTCAGTGTGTGCTCTGTGTGCTGTTCTGAACTTCTCTGTTGTGCTCATTTTGCTGGGACGTCGGGTCTTTCCGCCGAGACACAACTTTTGCGGTATGCGTTCATTGTTGTGTCTAAAAATGATGTGCAGTGCCCACCCAATCAGAAACGGTACAGATATTCGGTGATATTTTTTTATATTTATAAAAAAATAAAATTATAAAAAAATAAAGGATTCCCATAACTTTGATTGGGTGGGCAGGATGCACGTTTGGGTGGGCACAGCCCACCCCTGCCCCCCCCTAAAACCGGCCTCGCTTACAGGTGAATGAGACATGGGGTAGATTTGTTGAAAATGTGCTGTCAAAATGTCCTGGAAAACTCGACTCCTGCAAATGGGCGTTCCCCAAAGTTTGTGGGGGCGTGGCTTTGGACGGAGCGCTGACGGGAGGGGGAGGAGGGGGTGGGGCTTAGAGGAGGTGCCACTTTCAAATCTTGCTAGCTCTCCAAAATCAAGGACTATACCTTTAAAGGGGACCTATTATGGCATTTAATGTATATTTTAAACAGGCCTTGAATATCTTAAAAACAATCAAAAGCTTGTTTATTCTACATAAATCAGAAATTCAGCCTCTGGGCCATGTCTCTAGTTTTACCGCTTCTAGCCTCCTTTTCTGTGCTGGATTCTGAGGGGTGGGGAGGCTATGATAATGAGGCTCTGTGCTGATTGGCTGCTTGAATGACGTGTAGCAAGCCTCGCTCCGAGCAGAAGAGCAGCGGCTCCGTACACAAAGCGTGTCCCATGCAATGCGATCGAACTTCAGTGACAAAATAAATTCCATTGCTTTATTTTCTATTGGACTGTCCTAACTGGCCGCGAGTTTAACGGTTTCAGTGTGGACAGAGAGCGTCCGATGTCACGCAGCTCGACGCGACAGTCGGACGCTGGGATCTTAAGCCTGAATTACGGTTCTGCGTTAAATCGACGCGTCCCCTACGCCGTAGGCTCTGCGTTGGTGTAACGCGGAACCATAAATCTGCCTTTAGTCACCTCGTCTTCACACATAAAGATTTAATTGAATTATAAACAGATACACCACAGTTATTTACTCCGATTCCTCATCATTTTATTTCTTATGTTACAAGACAAATGAATCACAACACTGAAGGTTCACAAATGGCAACTTTATTGTTAAAAAAAACCCCAACATAAGTTCTATATAAATAACATTCATGCACTATTGCTGGCTCAAGGATGGACCGTGCATCTTCTGAAGGTGTCTGAACAGCTTCAGGTGCATTGCTTGGAAGATCTGAAACCATAAACAGAAAAAAATGTATTACGTTACTAATAGAGCTCCGTAACACGGAGTAACACCGGAGCTGAGCTAAATACTTAGCCCATGCAAAGATCATACTTGTAAACAAATATAAATAACATAAAAAAATGAACGTTCTTACTGCTGACTCGTGTGCAGTTGCCGGGTCCGTGCAGTTGGTACTGATCCTTTTATGAGGGTAAGTGTCAATGCAAAACCTAATTTCTAATGTCCCCCGCTGTGGACAGCCACCGCTTCCAAACAATGGCGGAAGCTCCGGCCGGCGGAGTTGGTTGTGGGCGTGGTTTCAGCAGCGGAGGAGACCGAGGCGTGGTTTGCATTTTGCTTACGTAACGAAAATGCACAAATCTGAACGGCTCGTAAAAGTCACATGACACTGGAAGGATCCTCCGGGCGGGGTGAACAGACCCTGCAGAATTTAGTTGCTTTCCTCCTTCTCTGAGTTGTCAGGGTGAGGGGAGACCACTTTATACATATACATTAAAGCAAGAAAAAACGTGTTTTTCATAATAGGTCCCCTTTAAGTGACCCCAAACAGCCAGGGTTGAGTTGTGTTGGAGTTTCTTAGTTGGTAGTTACTTCAGTATATGCTGTCATCATATGTTCCTTTTAAGTACAAAAAAGTTTTTGAAGCAATCCATTGCTTTAAGTAGTTTCTTTTCTTATCTCAACATAATTTGCCAAAAGTCAAAAAATTGTGACTAGCAGCACTGTGACATATGGAAAAAAAATAGGCAATTTCTTCTTCACAGACTCCAATGTTTGGACAGAAATTCCTCTTTCATACTCCATTAGAATTTCCCACTCATTTCTGTCAAAACATTCCCTTCACTGTCACTGTCAAACATGTATTCAGATGTAAAAGAGTCTTATCCAGTCATCATGTGGGCAAACATTACTTCCAGCTGAGCAAACATGTCCAGACTGAGGAGACTATATTTGAGAAAAGCCTTGAGTTTCTAATCCCATATTACTCAAACACAGTACAACATTAGTACATTTGTATTTCCATTACCTTTATAGTAATGGTTTGGAAAACAGTAGAAAGCACATGAAAAATGTTGGTGGTTTTCTTTTAACACCTTTTACTGGTTTGAATATTGTCAGCAGATTTGGAGTTATGATCTCTTTTCCCACCCATTCACTACGAAGAGCCACAAATATAAATCATCTTGTTGCAAGTTTATCTTAATGTTTGATTTACCTTACCTTTTTTTTAATCATACAGCTATTAGGGGAGGACAACACTGTTTGAACAATAGATTTCCTTGATTTCCGTATTGTGCTTAGTAGGGCTGTCACATTTTTTTTCAAAGACTGATTTTTCTTTTTTAATTTGGTGAAACTTTGTACTGCAATGAACCGGCCGAAAATCAAAATGTACAGTTTGTCTCGTGGTTTGAGACATGCACTGTTCCCTGATAGCTACACGATGACACTTCAAGTCCTGGCTTCCATCTTTCTGCAAGTTTTTCTTCTTTTTTTTCCCTCTCCTGAATGGGTTTTCTCCAGGTACTCTGACTTCTTTCCAAAATATAAAGACATGTACTTTCAGGCTGAATGGTGATTCTGCAGTGTCCTTGGTCTGCCCTGTTGTCCAACCCCTCCCCTGATCTATGAATGAATAAAAAAAAAACAATCTACGGCTTAGTCTTCCCTCTCACTGTGGTTCAGTTCACCTGTCGTCGACACAGTAATCTCACACTGGTGCTGACCAACACGAGATAGAAAATGTTCAAAGTTCGTTCACAAATCAGATGGCAAACTTCGGTGCGGTCCTCTTGGTGAGAGAGTATACCAAACAAAAACAAGACCAAAAGCCCAGACTCATCTAATTGTGGGGGATGAAAACATACCCATGTGGGTTTGGGTTTGTCATACTTTAAGGATTACTTCAGCATTTTCCACAACCAGATATTTGTATAGTCCATTCTTTGTTCCCGTGGAAGAAAAATCTGACCGATAGGCAGTAAGGGCATTCTAGTATAATTTGAATAAATATATTGTGGTATGCGTTTATTACTGTCTGTGTTAAAAGAAACTGTTTGAACCACAGAGAAAACACTTCAAGATCACAGACTTATCAAAAAAAATGTCTGACTGTAAACTGTTTGACACTGTTAGGTTCTGCATCCAACTGACCATTAACTCATAAAAATGTAAAACACAGATAAAGTAGCAAAAATTGAATGCAACAATATGCTGCCCTTTGGCATTGTTGGGAAAAGGGTCTCAGAAGCTCACAGTCAACTTGGAGCCAGATCACAAAGAAATTGACCGAGTCACACCACAAAATAGGCCAAATAGTACGGTTGTACGACTTAACACAAAAACATAAAGACGATACGAAAGGAAAAAGCATCACGCTGCGTGCACATACATAAAAATACAGTGTTATCTTTTTAAACAAAAAGTTGATGAAATAACCAGAGAAATATAAGCAATATCTGTTTGAAGTGTTGAAAGGGAAGGGGTGGATACATGACAAATATGTGTATCAGTCCATGTTTGATATGTTTTTCTCTTCTTTTTTGGGGGAAAAAGTGACAAACCCAACAGTGTGTTGCAGGAAGGCTCAGTGATGACATTGTATCCTCCTCATTCATACATTAGTTTCATTTTCAGATTAACCCAAGCTTTATAGTTTGATTTCCTCATCTGTTTTATTTGAATGCATTTTCTTTTTGTCTTCTCTACATGGTTGTAGCTCAGCTAATTTCATCTTATTGAAATTGATGTAGGGTACTGGTATCTGCATAGATCTGGAAACTAGGTGAAATTAAAACAGGAGTTTCTTCAGCTCGATTCGTTTTCTCTACTTTCATTACTAGAAAGACAACAAACCTAAACAAAGGTTTGTTCTTAATTGTTTTAAGTGCAGATTTATAGAATAATCAATGACTCTCCAGACGGCTTCATTTTTCAACAGCAGGTCAGACGATCTGTGACCCCAGAGCTTCACATGATAAATAATGCTACTGAGATCAGAACATTGGCCCAGATCAGTATTACAGTCTGTATATTGGCCACAACAGCAATGTATAACATCCACTATAACCCATAAGTGATTAAGTATTTGAAATCTCTCCTTGATTTAAATGGACTGCTTTAAGCAGTGTGATTTTGCAAATGTGTTCGAGAGAAGAGGCCATTGTGTAGCCCAAAATAATTGGAAAATATAGTGCAGGAAAAAGAAAACAAATGTTTTTGTACCATTAGAAAATGATTTAATTTAACCATTCAAGGTACTTGATGAAAAAAATACATTCTAATTATATGGGGAGTAGCATCGGCCCAGATGATGATATGGAAAGGATTATTTTTAAAAAGCAGAAGACTGAGTCTGACAACCAAGACGCATTGGGACTCTTAGTAAGAGTCTGTGGAGAGCTGCTTGCAGTGTTGAGAGTAGGCGTCGGGAGTTATGGCTTTGGCTAGCCTATAGTTTATGTGCACTCTGGGTAAAATGCAGAACACTTTGAGAACATTTATCATAAAACATGGGGAAAGGACCACAATGTAAATGTCTGCTCTGCTCTGCCTTAGTATCTGCAAACTGATATAAACTCTCCAGATAAATAATGTATGACTCCCATGTTGATAAAATGTCAGAGTGCCTTTTATTTCTTGCTCTGATGATTATAATGCTTTGTAAGGCTTTTGTTGTCCCTTTTTTTTTTAATCCCTGAAAACTCCATTTCTATTTTATTGTACTTAGAGCCAGACGGTGTAATTGTGCCTGTCCCAACCTTAACTTAACTGTACCCAAGAACCTTACATTGGAGGAAATCATTTGAATACCAGTCATGTTATATAAGAAGAATGTAACTCAAAGGAGGTGAGTGCACTAACAGAGCTCAAGAAGCTCAGATGGGGTAAAGGAGTTAAAAATATGCCATTGTGTTGTATCCAATACAGAAACTTTATCTTCCTAAGGTTCCTCCATCCTTTTCTCCTTCACTGGAAAGAATCACTGATATGATTCAATAAATTGTTAAAATCACTTGTTGCATTTTGACTAAGCCCCTCTTAAAGTTAAATTATGCATAAATAAACTAAATGTGAGAGCAGAAGACAAAAACACTATTTGTGTCTGTTTCTGCACACTTTTTCCTGTGTATTTTCACAAAGACGTAAATAAAGCCTACATCTACTCTCTGTAAAGGACAGAGGCAGTGGGGACTCCATGCGCATTGGCAGCATTTAGCAGGTGACAAATGGAGTTTCTCAGGCTGAACCAGCCCAGAAGGCTCACTCAGATGGGTTGATGAATGTAGAAGTGAGACCCGAGAGGCAGGTTTATTTTTATTACGTCTGTCAGAGCACCTTTGCCGTGTTTTCACACCGAGCCCGCATGCACATTATATGCCACTCCGTGAGAAGGGTGTGTGTGTGTGGAGGGTGAGGAGGGGGCGGGGAGAGGGGTTGGATCGCAATGAAGGATGTGTAAGGATGCCTTTACAGCTTTTCTTGTTTGTGCAGTTTCAAAACACCTCTTTTACACAAAGTGCTATCAAATGTTGCATGGTATGTAGAATCCATCATGAGCAGGGGAGTACGATCAAGAGCTAGAGCTCTACTCTGCCTTCTGAAACAACCTCACGAGATGAGATAGTAAATAGAAAAAAAAACATGTTTAATATGGAAGTGGTCTAACAAAGTATCTCTGTCTTGATTGATATCTAATCTATCTAATCTATCCCTACCTAAATTTAATTTCTCCCCAAAATAGAAAAACACCTGCTGTCAGGGACAAGCCTCAGTTTCTGTATTTGGTTGCACATTGACAGAGGCTGTGAAATCACAGAAAAGATGTGTGGCGAAATGGAAGAAATGTTCTTTTCAAGAGAATGATTCATGGACTCTTGGCTGTGCAATTCACGAGTCAACAATGTACAGTGGGTGTCTTTGGGGGGGTTTCAGGGAGGGTGTGTATCAAAAGGTGATAAATCTCCAAGTATTCCCAGGATGACGACAACCTCACAGGTGCCTAACTGTGAACACAGCAGCTTCAGCAGTACAGGTCATCGGGATACTGCGACATTTGACCACAGGTCAGTTTGGGGGGAAAAAAAACCTACAAAAAACTGCTTGCTGAAGTTAGTGAAAATGACATCAGACAAATAGGAAAATTATGGCTATAACACATTTGCAAATGATGACTTGGTTGCAGGGATTTTTCATATTGTAGAGTGGCTGATGATGGAAAGATGGCACAGCAGGCCAAAGTTATCTGCAAAAGCATAAATCATGCAGAATGCATTGTAACTCATTCGGGAAAGTGCATCTAACCACCAAAAAAGTAACCAAAAACATCAGAAAGCAGTAATGTTTTAGATTTGCATTTGAAGTTGCCCTTTGGCGAGACTTTGACATTGTCAGGAAGTTAGTTGCGTAGTGTAGCAAAGTAGTAGCTGACAATACTGAGTTCTGTGAACAGAACCAACAGATTTATTTTTCAGCAGTAGTCTGAGAGGTTAAGCAGAAATGCACTGCTCTGAGAACATCTGAGAATTATTTTTGTCCTGCCTGATCCATGATGTTTGGTCAAGCAGCCGTGCTTTTCAGTCAGTTTTATTAATTCTATTACAGTGAACCAGTGTGAGAAGTTATTTTTTAAAGTAATGTGATCAGTGCTCCATCAACTCTACCAGCTTAAGTCTTTAAGAAAATCCAGTACAGAAACATTACAAAGGTCAACCCTGTTAAAACAATCTTTTAACCCTTGCAAGGCACTTAGGCTCAGGTCAAAATGGCCCAAGCCAGAGCAAAGGCCCTCAGTGCCTCAGAGGGTTTGCCTATCCCTTAGCACCTTGCAAGGGTTAAGTCAGGTTTTTGCAACACTTTAGATTAGATTAGGTGGTTAAAGGCTGGTTTGATCATTGCTTCCATTTGTTTATTAAAACTGAGACAATCAATGTATTATTGATACAAAAGATGGTAAAAAAAAAAAAAATATATATATATATATATATATATGCTCATTAATATTATCTTTTTAATTTCAAGTTTCTGCTTACTTTAGATTTAGAACAAGAATCATATCGAAAGAGCATTTTTGACATGTTGTCATCCCCCAAATCCACATTAGAACCTTGTCAACCAATGAGAGGGTATGAAAGTAAAAGCCCCAGAAGTAACTTGAAGCCTGTGCAGCTTTTGTGCAAAATAACTAGTGTCCACTGGAAATTCTGGAACAGTATTTTCCACTGATCCATGCAAGAGGAGCATGATATGGATTAAATGCAGTGCTCTAAGGCTCAGGTCTCTCACCTCTGTCCATTAGGCTCCAGAAAGAGCTGCCATTAAGGATCCCTCCCTCACCGGAAACCCAAAGGGTTGCATGGAAACTGACCTTTGACTACATCACTGTGGTTTAATCTTTGAATAATACATTTTTTTGTGCCAAATGGAGAAATACATGTCTATTAAACTATGTCTGTGATATTTTTGTTTGTTTGCTTGCTTATTTTTTTTAAGTGATATGCCAACATTTTTTGCCAAAGCTTTAACATTTTCAGATCCTAACAAGGAAGAGAAACAGTTTCTCTGATCCCTCTAATTAGATATGGTTGCATCAAATGATCGACTGAGGAGCGGAATCGACAAACCCAGTTTCGTTTCCAGTTAATACATACATTATCAATGAGAAATTATATTTATTGTATATTGTTAAAGAATGTACAGTTGATTGTTTAACCTGTCTGTTTAGGGTAAATTGTATATTTTGCTTTTTTTCTCTGTTGTTTAATTAATAATGTATAATCTAATCAAATCTGGATCAAAACACACACATCAGAGTTCATGTACTTTTGTGCCTTTACCCTTGGTCTCAGCAATCTCTTCCTCAGTCTGCAAGCCGGCTGAGAAATTAATGACCCATGATTGGAAAACGAATGATTAAAACCCAAAATTGTAATGCCTTTGAAGCTGCGGTTTAACAGTTTGATATCTTCTAATGTGTTTGCTGAAGTTGATCAAGGACCAGAAGTCAATAAATTCTGAAATGTTTAGAGCCATGAAGGAGAGCAAAGGTTCTTCCCTTTGATCAGTGTATGTTTAAGTATATTTCAGACAGCCAGACATGTGTTTTATATTCCCACAATGATGTTTCAGTAGTTTTTATTTCTGCCGTGCCAGTTCCTGCAGGGGATAGGGTTGCATTTATTCGTGGTGTCTCACCACAACTTGGTGGAAAAAAATCAATCTTCACCTCCTTGATCTGTTCACATATTTCTGGGCAAGTCCGTCCGGTCCTCCGCAGCTAAATGTCACCAATATCACCTGCAGCTGCATCCATTATGAACTGGTTGAATCCTGCCATTTCAGAGGGCCGTTGCATTCACATGATGCAAGACACTTCTAGTCATGAATATGAACTACCACTTCAGATATTCATCGAACCAAAATTGATTTGGAATCGGCCAATAGTTTGTTACATGTATGTAAAGGTACTGTCTATGTGCCAAGCATTTATGGTTAATTGGAGGAAATTCACTGCATCATTGGATTCGCAAAACCAATCATTAGGTTTAAGAACACAAACTATGCACTTTCCTTAGACTACGCTGCTTATGAAAGCTTAGAGGCTAAAATTCAAGCTGGTGAGAGTATAAAGCCAGCAGCCTCTGTGATCTTTCACTGGTAACATCAATGAAAATGTTAAACTATTAGGAGGGAAATCACAGAATTCATGCCATTTTCTGATCATTTTTCCTAGTCAAGAGTAGCAGTAGCAGAAATTAGGGATATGGTTCTTCAGAAGAAAACTGATTTTGGTCAGGCACTTTGGAAGTGGAACATTTGCAGTCAGTGTATTTTATAGTTTAGGCCAAAGAATATAGTTTTGATTAATCTAATGTTGGATGTAGTTATTTTTACAGCCAACCTTTCCATTACATTTTAAAAACTGTTAATTTTCATTTGTTATGACCACCTGGCTCACGGTAGATCACAACAAGTAGGGAGACCACACAGGTAAACCATTTCATGTATTTATTAAAAAGAAGGCCCTAAGGTACAAGGTAACTAAAGATAATAATGTGCAAAGTAACAAGAAACAACTAAGGGAAAAATGGTTGGCCGTTGTTGTCACAGGCAGGGAGGGAGAGAGACTGGCGGCCCTGGAACCCTCTCCTTAAATACACTCCCAGGCAATCAGACCCAATCCTGTGCACCTGGATTGGACCCGACCTGAAAGGCAAAAATGAGGAAAGCACCAAGGCACCAGGGAAACAGCGCCTCCCCCCACCACACAGGAGGAGGACAGCTATTCCCAATACAGAGATACATAACACCCCCCCCCTTAAAACAGAGGCCCCACACCATGGCCTCTGTAAATAAAGCTTTCACAATGCACCGTGTGGTGATGGAGCGTAGCGGATACACCGCTGGGTAACGAGTGGTCTGACACATTACCGTCAACAGGTAGATGCACCCTGACTTAGATGGAGGGAGCGGCCCCACGCAGTCGATGATGAGATGCTGGAATGGCTCGCTCTCTGCGGGAATAGGACAAAGAGGTGCAGGTTTAATGATCTGGTTAGGCTTACCAGTTATCTGGCAGGTATGGCAAGTCTTAATAAACCGTGTAACCTCCTTCCTCAACCCCGGCCAGAAGAAATACCGTAGCAACCTATCACAGGTCTTCCTAACCCCCATATGTCCTGCTACATCACCATGGGCTGTCTCCAAAACCACGTCCCTGAACTTTGTAGGAATGACTATCTGGAACACTGGATCACCTACAGAACAGTCATCATAAGGAAGCCACTTACGAACCAGCACTTCATCCAGTACAAAGTACCCATGTGCCAAACTCTCCATCTCTTCTGTGGACTTGACCTCACCGAACAAGGACTTCAGTTCAGGGTCTTCCTGCTGGGCGACGACCAGCTCACTTTTAGACAGGGAAAGAGGCAGATCAGTTAGTTGAACAGTACTCTGTTTAGATGGCTCTCTAACTCCGTCGTCAGGCCCTGCTCCCCCCATGGAGCGAGTCACCGCACAAGCAGTGAAAACTTCTGGAAACTCTTTCTCACTACTGTCCGGACCAGATAAAACTGTCGGCCCAGACGTCACTATGGGAGGTGGTGGTGGAACCCCCTCCCACACCCTCCCTCCAGCCAGATCATTTCCTAGGATGACTGATACACCCTCCACTGGCAGGGATGATCTAAGGGCGACTGCCACTTCCCCCTTTACCAATTCAGAGTCAAGTTTGATCTTGTGCAAGGGAACTGGCCAAGTATGCATCCCCATGTCTCGGATTAACACACTTCTCCCCAGGCTTGACCCCTCAGAAAAATTTAACACTGAGTCAAGAATGAAAGATACTGACCCCCCCGTGTCACGCAGTATCTTCACAGGTACTTTCTGTGAATTACCCGCCAATGAAACAAAACCTGTTGTGATAAAGTGACTGTAATCAGGAGGTACCTTATTTGGATGTAGGAAGTCAGGGCCCTGTGAGACGCTTGGACGGTTGCTGCTCACAGAAGGATTTGGTAGAGCAGTCGCCATCATAGACGGTTTTACCTTATACGCCTCTTCATCGGGGCCCACAGCCCCCTGTCCCCCACTGACATATACTGACATGGCTTGAGGTCGAACAGTAGATAACCCCTTACCACTATATCTTTTACCTTTAAGCACAGGGCAATCTTTCTTCCAATGCCCCTTTCCCAAACAATAGTTGCATGCAGAATCTGAACCCACCTTAGTTGGACTAGCATGTTCATGCTTTGTACGATGAGCTGAGAATCCAGAACTCCCACTGGGGAACCTAGCACGGTAAGGAGGCTGGAGGCCACCACTCTGCTCAGTTCTGTAGCCATAGCCTCCTCCACCATGGCCACGGAAATCACTAGCTTGACCTTTATAAGTCAACACAAACTCATCTGCCCACTTAGCGGCCTCAAGGGCTGTTTTAGGTTTACGCTCATTCAGATGATTTACAATACGTTCAGGAGTGATATTCTTAAACTGTTCTAGCAGCAAAACCTCACACAGGTCATCCAGAGTCTTAACTCCTGCTGCCTCACGCCAACGTTTAAAGTGACTTACCAGCTCCCTTGTTACCTCCACATAAGTCTGCTTCTCAACTTTCCTCCAGTTCCTGAACCGCAACCGGTATGCTTCAGCACACAGTTCATAAGACAAAAATATAGCAGCCTTTACTTTATCATACGACTTCCTATCTGCAGGGTCAAGTGCTAAATAGGCCTCTTGAGCTTTAAGTGGCAGTACACTCTGAATCAGTGCTGTGCGATCGGCATCGGACCAATTTCTCTCATCGGCCAGACTTTCAAATAATGAAAAGAATACATCAGGATCTCTTTCATTAAACTTTGGTAAGAGTCGAACCATGTCTCCTAAAGTGTCCCTACGCCTACCGTCAGACCCGTCACCCGCAGCGGGTCCCAGCTGGCGCACTCTCTCCAGCTCCAGATGTGCCTGGCGCTCTCTCACCTGAAGCTCCTGTAGCCGTATCTGCATTGCTAACAGCTCCTTTTGCTCTGCGAATGATAAGCCTGTACTCATACTGATTCCCCCCACCGCACCTCCAAGAGGCACCATGGGCGGAGACTTTTCATGGCCTTCCAATATGCCCTGGGTCACCAACTCTCTCTGTATGGCCGCCACCACTTCCGGCTTCTTCGACCGACCTGGCACAACATCAACACTCAGTTGATAATGCTCAATAATTCGCCACAACTCCTCAACCTTTAACTGCTGTAACAACTTAATTGATGGGGCTCCCAAAAATTCCCTCACAGGATCCATTTCACCACAACTCTTATGACTACAAACGCCCAACCAGTAACTGATAACCAGTAATCAATAGGCAACCAAGGCCACAATGTCAAACCAAATTTAAACCAAATTCAAACCAAATTCAAACCATTTACCAGGCCATCACTATCATAAGTAGACAAAAGACCCTGTTATCAACTATAATACCCCAACATAGGACGGCAAGTAGCTTTACTTAGCGAGAGAATGAAGCGAAAGAGCTGCCCCGCGTCTAACTCAAAAAAAATCCCTGACTAACCACAACCTAGTCTTCAGTGCGCTCATAGCAGCTTAACTACCAACAGTACCCTAATGGCACTGCTGAATAGCGCCCCGGCTTACAGCACACCAAAAACAACAAACTAAAACAACAAACAAAAAAAACAAACAAGCGTTAAGCGCTTCTCCTCCTACCACGGGGGTTCACGTAGCTCATGGTATCTAAACCACACGCTTCAGACAAAAGGTGGGCGACAACAGTAACCCCGTCTACTCACCATCCAGCTGAGGATCATAACCGATAACCAGGTCACCACTCAAAGGAAAGTGGCCACAGTCCTCCCCTGCTGCAAGCCAAGCAAATCAAAGTTTACTAAAGCAAACCAAACCACTTATTGAGCAATCAAACAAACTAACCAAATCCTGTGAGTCTCCTACACAAGTACTACCGAACTATCCAGGCATTAGTAAGGTACTGACAACCTTACCAATTATCCCGGACGAGCCCCCATTTGTTATGACCACCTGGCTCACGGTAGATCACAACAAGTAGGGAGACCACACAGGTAAACCATTTCATGTATTTATTAAAAAGAAGGCCCTAAGGTACAAGGTAACTAAAGATAATAATGTGCAAAGTAACAAGAAACAACTAAGGGAAAAATGGTTGGCCGTTGTTGTCACAGGCAGGGAGGGAGAGAGACTGGCGGCCCTGGAACCCTCTCCTTAAATACACTCCCAGGCAATCAGACCCAATCCTGTGCACCTGGATTGGACCCGACCTGAAAGGCAAAAATGAGGAAAGCACCAAGGCACCAGGGAAACAGCGCCTCCCCCCACCACACAGGAGGAGGACAGCTATTCCCAATACAGAGATACATAACACATTACCATTTTCTCATCTGACGCTTTCATTTTAGAACTTTAAGGGTGCTTTCACACCTGTCCCGTTTGGAGCAGTTGTTCCGAAACAGGGAACGTTTCCCCCTAAAGATCGGTTTGTTTGGTATATGTGAACACAGCAATCGCGCTCGGATGCAGCACAAAACAAGTGAGCCGAGATCGCCTAGGACAGCTGGTCTCGGCCCGATTCCATTTGAGAACTGGAGCGGTGCGTTTGGAGTGAAAACATAATCGACACAGCAACCGACACAACTCCATTCATTGTGTATGTATGCTACCGCAGCGCAAGGAGAAGAGTTGGCGCAGCCTCCACCCCCTTCTCTCCTGTTGGACACAACTTTCTCTCTTCTCCTTTCTCTCTCTTCTCCCTTCTCTCCTATTGGACGTGCCAAGATGTCGTTACAGCGTGGCACAGTGAAATTAAAAAATGTTCAATTCGGGCAGGCAGGCGCAGGGCAAACGCTGCAGCAGGCGCTGCTGAGCTCGGCGGCAGAGCGATACGCTCTTGCGTCGCGGTAGCACATACACAATAAATGGGATCCGCGGCGGCAGTCTCCGCTTTGCGCCCTCTCTGTGAAAGGGGCTATAACCATTGTTGTTTTTCCCGGGGTACGGAAGAGGAAACTCCTTTCCGTGTTCATTTCTGACCAATGAGAGAGCAGTTGGTTCTCGCATGGCATTTGTTAACAGCTTTGAACCGCTACAGATGGTGGCCTTGTGAACACAAACGCCACAAATGAAAAATAAACAACTGTATCAATTTATCCCCTGAATCGGAAACAAAACAAGAAGTTCTGGCTGGATGGTTTTGAAGGCACTAGAGAAATCAAAGAACATGATCCTCACAGTGCTTCCAGCCCGCTCCAGGTGGGACATAATATTTTATATTTATATATATTATTTATATATCAGTTATCATATATCATCTCTGTTTCAAACAGGTTTTTGTTTCATTTCAAATATACGGCACTGTTCACACTGTCAGTCTGCGTCTTGTATGTAGCAGCCAGGGAGGAATCCTTTCAATTAGAGTGATTTATGAGATACCTTACTGAGCCTATTATGCATGAGCTAAGAGTGGGAGTTCTCTGCACTGTACACAGGGTCATTTATGTGTTGATAACATGAAGAAGAATTGGACACACTTGAACGGCATCAAATTTCATCTCGACTGTCATCAATCTATGATAACTCGCTTTCTATTAGTGTTGATGAAGTCAGTCTGCACAATAGTTTTCTCCTCCTTTTTCAGTTTTATGACACACATACACAAAAAAGTTGGTGTTTTTATTATTAAAAGGTAAGCTAATTATAATAATGATAATAATATTGATGTGTAAGGCACCTTTCATGGCGCTCAAGGTCACCGTACAACAATCAAAATATAAAAAACACAATTAAAACAACAGACAAAAAGGGGGACGGTGGCAAAGCAGGTAGTGCAGCCATCTCACAGCAAGAAGGTCCCGGGTTCAATTCCCACTGGGGATGCTGTGGGCGCTGAATGCGTGTTAAGTTCCCCCCATGACTTCAGCGCCCACACCAAAAGGGCCTTTCTGTGTGGAGTTAGCATGTTCTCCCCCTGTTCCCTTGGGTAGCAATGTGAGCTACCTTCACAAAAACATGCACACAGTCCTGGGCCGTACATGCCCCCTCTGGCCAACCGGGGCGCCAGCCGGGTTCGGGAGGATCTGGCCGGAATAACGTGATCCTTCCACGCGCTATGTCCGGCCAGAGAATCCCCACCCTGTCTGGTGAAAAGAAGCGGTCTCTTCACTCCTCAGGTTAAGAAGTAGACCTGAGCTCAGTGCAGGGCCTCCCTGGGTTGGTAGAGGGGATTGCCACTTAGGTAGAGCACCGGGTGATGAAAATGGGGGAAAAAATCGGGGATAAATATATATTTTTTTAAAACAACAGAAAATAGCAGTTTTCTGCAGAACATAAAATGAATATTTTATAATTCAAATGCCTGTCTGTACAAGTAGGTCTTCAAAGTCAATATTCCTGATTTCGGGGGAAGAGGGAGTTCCAGAAAAGAGGGGCAGAGCGGCTGAAGGCTTTAGACCCCATGGTGAACGGACGTGCTGGGGGCACAGTCAGGCTGATGTAGGAGGCAGATCTGAGAGACTGGGCAGGGATATTGATGTACAGGAGGGCAGACAGGTATGAGGGAGCGAGGTTAAGGATGATCTTAAATGTCAATAGCAGGATTTTATAGTTTATACAGTGTTTGATGGGGAGGTAGTGGAGTTGATGTAGAATGGGGGCGATGTGACTGATGGACGGTGATGGACAGTGTTCTGGCGATGATGATGGCAGCAGCGTTCTGGACCAGTAGGAGTTTATGGAGGAGTTTGTGGAGGAACCCAGAGAGAAGGGAAATGCAATAGACCAGAGAGTGAACCAAGATTGCTGCCCTGTTAGGAGTGAGTGAAGAGCAGAGGCGGTTGATGTTCCAGAGGTAGAAGTAGGCGGACCAGATGGGGGTGTTGATGTGGGTGGGGAATGATAGGGTGCTGTCGAGGACGACGCCCATACTCTTAGCCTGAGGGGAGGGGGAAACTGAGTAGTTTGCTGTGTTGAGGATGAAGCTGGGATGTTTGGAGAGGGTGGACTTTGAACCAATAACGACTACCTCAATTTTATCACTGTTGATTTTGAGGAAATTTGAGGAGAACCAGGTTTGATTTCCTGGAAGCAGGCACAGAGGGAGGAGGGTGGGAATGTGGAAGTGGGTTTGGAGGAATGTAGAACTGGGTGTAATCCATGTAACAGTAGAAATGGATATTATGTTTATGGAATATCAGCCAAGGTATCGAGGTATATATTATTAACCACTCTTTCATTCCTTCACTTTTGCAAGAAAAAAGCATTCTTTTGAAGGTTTGCACATTATCTACCAACTTCAAAGATATTCGGTGATACAAATAATTTTTACAACGTATCTGCAGTGCAATGCCATTTTTTAAATCTCAAGCAATTATGCAAACCTCATCCAATTCAGCAAAGATGTTCCATTATAATGCTCAAAATTAGTAAAGATGGAACAAAAACCCTCTTCATTACAGTTAAATGTATAGTACAAAACAGGTCTGGGAAAAAGTTAAACACCTGCTGTGTCATTTTAAAACCAACAGAAAGGTATTGTAAAGAACACCAGCACCACCTTTATGAGTATTAGAAATATTAGAATGTGTCTTTACTTGTCATAAAGTGTCAGAAATTATGTTTTTGCCATTATACTGCAATGGAAACATGTAGTCCTGATAATGATTTAAAAATGTATGCAAATATACTGTAAGCTAATTAAGATTTACAAATAAAATAAAAAAAAACAACAATTTCCATCAGGAGAATAATTGATATTAAGTGAAACCAGCAGAGAGAGGACCTAGTGTATGTAAAACAATAGCAGGTTTCCAACTCCATCACAACCACATCGCTATGGTTTTCATTTAGATATACAGTATGTTCTTTAACAACAGAAATACTGGTTCATTTCTTGTCTATATGGATGAGCTATCCAATTTTACAGCAGCCTTTGAAGGTAATTTTACATTGCCTGGGCCTCTCTGATTTCAACTTTGGAGGTGTTATTTACAGGAAATAAAAATGTAAGCTGGGTCTATCAACATACTCCTTGCCCCAGGTAATTATCCACAAGTCTTAGTCCAACTCCATTGATGAAATGTGCTCATGTTTATGCACACAAAGGGGATTACGCGTTCGAACAGTCGGACCACCATCTCACTTCCTCACTGTGTAATTATAAACGGATTAGACGACATTCAAAATGCAAAGACGCTCCTTATTTTGAACCATGTCCTGTTCCAAATAGTGTTGCTACCATGAATGCATGCCTTTGTCTTATCACTGGTTATTTTGCTTGGCAAATAAACAACAAAGTGTACAAAAAGAAATCATCCTGAAATGGCGAGACGTTAGTTTCTGTTTCAAATCCATTGAGCTTCACAGTGTTAAAGTCATAACGGGCTGCAGGCAATGAAAGGAAAGACACTGTGAATTAATTAGGCTGGCTCAGAGAGAGGGGCCATGTGTTGACCCTCTGTGGTTTCCAGTGGTCCCCCCTCCCCCCTGTAGACCGGGTTCACAATCAGCAGCGTCACTAATTAAGAAATACCAGTTACAATTCTGTCCTTGGTTACTGGCACATGACAAACTGCTGAATTAAAAGTTAAAGTACACTGAACCTTCAAGAATTCAACAACCGAAAAGCGCTCATTAAATGCAGTTTGTCAGTAAATGCACCAAAAAAATTTAACCAAAAAAAAATCTTTGCAACACTGAATACATAAAATGTGTCATAAACTGATATTTATGCTTTTATTTTTAGCTGTGTTGTATTACCTTTGCCTTGACATGTCTGTTTTTAATTTGTTATTTAAAGGCACATTAGTCGCACACTCCTGGCCTTTGTTTGGCCCTGCAGTGGTTGTAACCCACCTTTCATCTTTCTGTCAGCTGGGCTCCAGCCGACCACTGTGACACTAAATAAGATTTAAAATGGTACAGAAAATGAATGGGTGAAGGCAGGTGCAGTCCCAGGTAGGGGTGAAATGAATAATCAATGTCTTTGACAAAAATCAATGACTAAATTAGCTGGCGACAAATATATTAATCTATTATTAGTTGGTTATATCATCACATCTGTTTAATGATGTGATTGAAACCTACAAAACTTCTTAAAACGAAAAATTGTGTCATGTTTCTTTTAATTACATCAATCAACATAAAAGGTTTGTTTCAGGTGGTTGACGCAACATATTTTCTAACGCGCTCTCTTCCTGCTGGTGGGCATGTGAGCACACGCATGTGTCTTTGGGAGCTAATGGGGGCAGAAATCCACTGTGAGAGTAATAAATTGTAGAATAAATTGTAAACGTGTGACCAAAAACATGCTTGCCATGTTATTTTTCTGAGACCCCCGCCCAAATATCTCAAAAAGTGCTCTCATGAATGCAATAAAACTCTCCATAACTATCACCACTTAAAGTTGCCAGTGGGCGCTCAGCATACATTTACCGTAATGTGTCTCGACAGTAAACCATTGAAAATCTCTGGTTTCCTACTTTCAGAAATCATTTACATTTTTCTTTGGAGCAACCATTTAAGAGTAAAGTTACTGAGGAGCTAACGTTACAAATGTGTGACCATAAACTGAAAATACATCTGTGACATGCTGGTGAATAGGAATAAGAATCTTTATTATCATTGTACAGTATACAACAAAATTTCGGTCGGCAGCATCCTCCAGGGACAGCAGCTACATTCACAGTCGGAACCCAAACAGCAAAAAATAAAGTGCAAATGAAATTATTTACACAAGGACTGGTGTTATGAGTCCTGTAGCAGTCTCTTCACAGCCATGGGGAAGAAGCTGTTCTTCAGCCAGTTGGTGCGGGCTCTAAGAACGGGCTGAAGAATAGAGAGTGTCCTGGATGAGCGGGGTCGTCTCGGATCTTTTTGACCCTTCGGAGGAGACGGTTGGAATGGATCTCCTCCAGGCGTGGGAGCGGGGAGCGGGGAGCCAATGATCCACTGAGCAGTCTTGATGACCCGCTGCAGTTTCTTCTCAGATGCAGTGCAGCTGGCATACCACACCGTGCATCCGTAGGTCAGGACACTCCATTGTGCAGCGGTAGAAGTTCTTGAGCACAGGTGGAGGGAGTTTGTTCCTCCTCAGCGTTCTCAGAAAGAAGAGTTGCTGGGCCTTTTTAATAATGTGGGTGGTCTTCACAGTCTAGCCCAGGTCCTCTGAGCTATACAGGCCGAGAAACTTGAAGTTTCTGACCTGCTCCACTTCTTCCCTGTTGATACTCAGGCCTGAGTGCAGTGTGGTCCTTGTTCTCCTGAAGTCGACAATGATTTCCTTCGTCTTCTTGGTGTTGAGGTTGAGGTGGTTGTCGCTGCACCAGGCAGCCAGTGCTTGAACCTCCTCCCTGTATGGTGCCTCATCATCATTGCTGATCAATGGTTGTGTCGTCAGCAAATTTGATGAGGGTATTGGATCCGCGGGTGGCGACACAGTCTTGGGTGTATAGTGTGTACAGGACTGAACTGAGGACACAGCCCTGGGGAACACCAGTGTTGAGGGTGATGGTGGAGGATGTGGAGGTGCCCATCCTGACATGTTGGGGTCTGTTAGTCAGGAAGTCCTTGATCCACAGACAGAGAAAGGTTCCAGTTGTTGACCAGTCAGCTGGGGCTGATGGAATTGAATTCCAAGCTGAAGTCAACAAACAGCATCCTGATGTGGCTGAGAGCAGAGTGGAGGGCGATGGAGATGGCGTCATCTGTGGAGCTGTTGGACCTGTAGGCGAACTGATGTTGGTCAAAGCCAGGTGGGATGTGGGCCTTGACATGCTGCAACACCAGTCTCTTCATACATTTCATGATTACCGGTGTCAGGGCCACGGGCCGGTAATCATTCAACCCTGTGATGGCAGAGGATTTGGGCACAGGAATTATGGTGGCGGTTTTCAGGCAGGTGGGGACTTTGGCTTGCTGTAGTGAGCAGTTGAAGATGGTGGTGAATACAGCAGTGATGGGCACATGACTTCAGCACCCTCCCTGGTACTCCATACGGTCCTGCTGCTTTGCTGGTGTCGATGCTTCGCAGGACCTGCAGTACCTGGTGTTGTTGGATGGTGGGGGGCTGGTTGTGCTCTGAAGGTGTCAGCTGTGTGTCCCCTGCCTGTCTGCTGTCCTCTTCAAAGCGGGTGAAGAAGGTGTTAAGCTGGTCCGGGAGAGAGGTGTCGGTGGGGGAGGGGGTGGGGGTTTAGTGGCATTGTCTGTAGTCTGTAGTCTATTTAGGGCCCAAGCACTTACAGAGCTGTTGTTAACGTAGACACACACACCTCCTCCTTTCGTCTTATCGGAGTCTGATGTGCGGTCTGCCCGGAAAATTGTGCGGCCAGCTAGCTCCACAGCTAAGTCCGGGATGTTTTCATGCAGCCAGGTCTCCGTTATTACCATGATGCAGCTGCCTATCCGGTTGTTAACGAACGTTGTCTGTGGTCTTACTTCAGTCATATGTATGAAAGCAATTTGCATGTCCTTTATTTATTAATTTTATCAAGTCTTATGAGCAAGATTTGTTCATCACATAAGTTAAATAAATCACCTATCTTTGACTGAACAAATAATTTTCATTGTTTTCTGGTTAGTTACCACATTTCTTGAACAATTTTAGGCAAATTTTAAATCCTAATAGCTTAATAATATGGTTTAAAGTATTGTGCAATTCGTAATACAATTTGTTGATTAATCATTTTAATATTAAATAGATTAATCTACAATAAAAATAGTTTTGGCTGGCAGCCTTAGTCCCAAGACAGACCTAAAACACCCTGATGCATAAAACCCTATATTTACAAGGTTGATAAGACATTAACATGTAGTCACTAAGCGTATATTCAAAGTGGTCACAAAATAGAGTGGTCCTTCATAATTAACTAGCATTCTAGTTAAAAAATCTAATTTCTATTGAATGATCACAGCTTTCAACTCAGTATCTAATTGACCTTATTGTAAAATAACATTCCAATATTTGAATTTTTCTTTTCTTTTTTCATATACGGATCATTCCTGTGGTTCTTCATTTAATAAGGACAATGTCTTGCAACACAACACTGTAATGCTTTCAGGCAGACAATATCATAGCTAAGGAAGCCCTCTGGCACATTAGCGGGATGGAGGTTGAGAGAGCAGACCCTCGCCATTCCTACAATAAGGAAGAGTCACACCTGAGACAGAAACAATAACGGCACTTCCCCAGCAATGGTGCCCCCATGCACCCAAATGCAGAAAAATGACAGGAGGTGACGTTCCCCGCTGCATTATTTTTGAGTTACAGAGCTTATTTGCAATTCAAAGAGTCTGAAGAGTGCTGACCATAACACAACGTCTCCACAGGCCCACTGAGGCAAATAAGACCAGGGGCAATTTGCACCTCTTTTTGCTTGGAAACACACTTTTGGGGAAAGTCATGTAAAATAAAAATATGATAAATACCAAAACTAATGAGACCAAATTTAGTTTTCTGAACTAAAAATAGAGATGGCATTGGGAATTAACTTAATGTCAAGGCTACCTTTTCTTGGTGCAGCTTTGTTGGCCTTGAGCACATTGCAAAGTAGCTTACATGATCCACTCATAAATGAATGTTTTGCATATCTGCTTAACTGGTGAAATCACAAATAAAGTGTACTTTTGAAAATCATATGCATTGTTCAAATTTGAATTTATTAAAAACAAAATAGACAAAGTTGTGATTTAGCATTTCAGTAAATAAGTAGAAGCATGTTTTCAGAGCAGTTCAAGTTGAACTGCCAAAATCTCAAACATTCTTACCTGAACTATTAATCATTGCATGGGAATTCTGTGATGCCATATGGAGGATCAGCATGTGAAGACTACCAAACTTGCTGATCTCCTGCAACAGGGCCCAATTAATCCTGCAGGCTACATCATCCACATCCGGTCTGTAGTGAACTGCGTTCAGTACTAAGAGAAATAAGAGCACAGTTTTTCTCCCAGTAGCTTGTCCAGTCAGAAAAGGGAAAATTCAAAGCAACTGTGATTAATGATGGAGACTACACTACTAAGATGATTTAGGATGACTTGAGGAAGGGTGGTAGACAAGAGGGAGGGTAGTGAATATTTTCTTCCCATTGAAATGATCATTGTACTTCTGCTCAGTAGTTTTGTGTCTAAAAAAGTGTTAATATTTAAAGATGACTTGGTCTGAGAGCCTGTTGGCCTGTTAAGTCACATAGTTAACCTTGAGAAACTAAACTAAGGTTAATTTTGTTGAAACAATAACACATTTTTAATCAAATTAATTGTTAGCATCAGTAGACCTGAAATTGCTTGAGCTGCAATGTAGTTGCCTCTTGAACTGAGTGAACATGCCAACTTGCTGATAACATTTAAATGTATATAAAAAATGTAAATAGGCATTTAAAAATATTATTATTGTAAAGTTTTGTTTCACAGATATAATTGTACAAATCTAATATAAATGTAACAGCTGAACAATGATTTTCTGATGTGACCACCTGTACACCCCATTGATTGATAGACTGACTGACCTCTGCAATGTGAGGAGGCAAAAGCCACTTTCTCATGCAAAAGAATCAATCAGCAAAACTAGGATAATCTCTGGTCACCAATCAAATATTTTTTTCTCAAGGTGAGAAACTCTAATTTCAGGTCTTCCGGGGAAATAAATTAGTATGAACTGTTGTCTTTTTTAGTCGACTGTGGTTTTTAGAGGTTGAATAGGCCCTCAAACCAGATTTATTTCCTCTATAATAACTCCATTTCATTTTTATGTTTGTAATGTTTTAGGTATGAAAATGTTTGGGAAAGAGTGTCCACGCTGCACTGTATGTAAATGAAATTCATCCTTTCATTATCTATACTTACTTCTTCGTGTCAGGGTCATGGGATTCTGCTGGAGCGTCTACCAACTCTCTTTCAACAAAAAGCCAGGTTGCACCTTAAACAGGTTGCAAGTGCTTCACAGGTCCTTATATAGATACACAACCACACATGTGCTCATAGGCAATTTAGAATCAGAAATTTGCCTAATAGTGATACTTTTCAAACCATGAAAAGCCCGAACATACAAAGGATTTGAACCAGAAACCTTTCAGCTGTGACACAACAGTGCTAACCGCCAAAATGTGCTCAATTTCATTTTGCTCTCAAAATAAATGGATGAAAGTCTTCTGTGCTTCTTTAAGATGATGAAATTAACTGAAACACAATAGCTACCTACTGACGTGTTTTTCATATATCGTTGTTCAATAGCTCCCAACCACATCGTACAGATTTACGTTACTTCTCTGAATGACGAACCTCATGATGATTTCCTATTTCCTGTAGATTCATGACTATTGTGACAAAAAAGAAAGGATAAAATCACAGTACTTGCCAACAATGTGTCAGACAGCTGGTTTGTTCTGCCATTTATCGTCAGATTTGTCATTCACACCATCATGTGCAGCTGCTATTGAACTGATTTTGGCAGCTTGAGCCTCTAGTTTCACATTCAGCAAATCTGAAACGGTGGGAAATGAGAAAAATTCAGAAAAAGTGTCGTTTGATTTTACCTATACTGCATCTGCTCTTAGTGTTGCAAGTACCAAAGATTCAAGACTGCTAACAAAAGTGAGCTGCATAAAGCTTGCAGCAATTTGGAGAAAATTGTTTGCACTGAGTGAAACTTAATAAAAAAAAACATAATTTGAGGAGACGGGAAAAGAGAGGTTAACGCATACATTTAGTACATTGATGGTAAACAATTGTTGTTTACAAAATCCTACATTATGCTTTGCAAGTTTCAAATGTAAACACAATGATGAAGTTATATATATTTACATTTCACCACAAGCATAGTGTTGTGAGGCATCCATTAAAGTATAGTTTGCTCGACTTTGCTACAGGACAGATGACAGTACTATGCATGCATGCATGGATGTGCGTGCGCGTGTGCACGTGTGTGTGTGTGTGTAGCAGGAAAGCAGTGACTGCATATATTTTCCAAGCACATAAAGGCTACAAGGCCGCATGTACAGAGCCGGAAAAAGGAAATATTTTCTTTTAGGGGGAAAAGGGCTACTGGGAAATGCCTGGCAGCTTAAAACAAGCAAGTGAACCACAGAAGTCTAGATAATTATCACAACATCTACAGCATTCAGCAACTCAGCATTTCATTATAATCCAGCGCAGATTTTCTTTAAAGTCACTTTGATTGTGTTTGACTTCAGCAGTAAGTGAGCCTGTTGGACCAGAGTCTATCTCTGTACAACTCAAACCAACATAGCACACCCTCAGTGTAGCATCTGGCTTTCACATTACATTTGAGGCTGAGTTTTGAGGCTCCGAAATGTGCTAGAATTCAATTAAAACGTGTGTTCTGCCTCAGCAAACTGGACATTTTCCAAGATTGCATTTCACACACCATAAACACTACAGGAATCTTTAAACATGTAACCTAAAGGGCCATTGCCAAGCTTTTTAGATCTGTTTCACAGCATACACTTAAAAGTCTCCCAAAAATAACAAGCCGTTTTGCATTTGAAAGAAAGGAGGTAGTAAAATACTTAGAATTTATGGTTGTTGGACTTGGAAGTTTTCTGTAAGATCTGGGTATTTTACACAAACTTCATAATAGTTAAAGTTTTGAAAAAAGGAAGTAACAATATAGGTGTGTGGGAATAAATTAGCGATAACTGCCAAGATAAGACACACACACACATACAAACCACCATCATCAACTGAAAAAATCAGGCTTATACAGATTGACAAGCAGATTGACCATCACATGAAAACTCAGTTGCAGACGTTTCTTTCTTTTTGATAACTTATCATCATTAATCACCACAAGTAACAGCATCTCCATTCAAAGCAACTCAATCCAAGAACCGATATGCTTAGTGCACCTGTATGCAATATTTTTTACTAATTCTGAAACTGTTATTCACATAAGGCATCACCTTTGTCAAAATACTGAGAAAAAGCCTCCAAATCTGTCTCAAGTAAACACCATCTGTACCAGAGTGTATTCACAGCAAAACCAATGTCTAGCAGCTTTAGCAAAACTACGGCACAATAAGAACACATATGATAATATGATAACAAATCTGATTAAAGCTAACAGGAGGGACAGACACCCCATTCAGAAGCTCAACCTCTTTTTATTATTCCTCCTCCAGTGTAATCCTGTCAGACAATAAACAACATAAATGCCTCTAATAGGATCATGGTCAGTGAAATTATGTTGGTACAAAGGAATGGGAAGAAGTGGTCGGAGAGGAAAAGGGGAAGGTGAAAGAGATAAGTGAGTTGCTTTGTGAACTTTCAAATATTCAAAGGAAAACGTGCTTTGAGGGTCAACACATCTGAGGGAGTACCAGGTTCCCAAACTGTAGATCAGACAGAATTCTTCCTCAACCATAACTAAGTGGTGTGTTGCGGCTTCAACCAGCACTGAGTTTATTTAAGGGGTTTCGGGAATTCCTTTTTGCCTAACAATAAGATAATAACTTTTGTACTCTGCTTTCTCTTTTAATTAAATGCTGTCGAATCTGAATGGCCCTTTTTGAGAAATGGTTTTAAAATGATCTATGAATGCGGCAAATGCCTGCGTGTCAGCTGCTGAATAAGTGTCCATTTAGCATTAGCACTGATCTCACACTGGTTTTCCCGTGTTTGCATTGGCCTAAAAAACCTGCTTCTTCCCACAAGGTTATGAGGCTCAGTGGAAGGATCTAGATCTGCTGACATTCACAACACAGGGCCGCCATCATATTTACCCTGAATGGTACAGGGAGGGAAAAAGCCTTTATAGCAGCGAACGGAAAAGACATAAATGACAAGCACAATTTTGTTTGTCACTTTGCATTAGAAAAGATATTCCCTCATAAATGTGCATATATACACTTCTACATAGGCTTTCTTTCTAATGGGCTGTTGGTCCGTGATAAACGGTCCTGTGCGTTTACTGGACCACCTACCTGGCAGGAAAATCAGGTCATGCACCTGGAAATAGTCGGAGCCACCAACACTAACAAACAGCATGCGATTAAGATTGGTTATTACTCAGGACCTTGGCCCACACCAAAGCCAGACAGAGGTGGAAATACTTTAGTGAGGGAGGGATGGACTTCATACTTCATCAGAAGGGAAGACTTACTAACGCAAGTAAATCCAACAGGCACAAAAAGAAAAAGAAATCCTTGATACCAAAGAAAGCTAACCCTTTAAACTTACTGCAAATACACATGCACGCAATGTGCGTCCACTACGGGGAAAGGAGAATCGCCCAGGACTGCACCAAGATTACTTAGCAACTATAGCTCATTAGCCTACCAGTCTTATCACGCACAACGTACGTGAAGGAAGGAAGGAAGGAAGGAAGGAAGGAAGGAAGGAAGGAAGGAAGGAAGGAAGGAAGGAAGGAAGGAAGGAAGGAAGGAAGGAAGGAAGGAAGGAAGGAAGGAAGGAAGGAAGGAAGGGATGGAGGGTGGGAGGGAGGGAGGAAGGAAGGGAGGAAGGAAGGGAAAAAAGAAGGAAGGAAGGAAGGAAGGAAATGAGCCTGAAAGAAAGAAAGAAAGAAAGAAAGAAAGAAAGAAAGAAAGAAAGAAAGAAAGAAAGAAAGAAAGAAAGAAAGAAAGAAAGAAAGAAAGAAAGAAAGAAAGAAAGAAAGAAAGAAAGAAGGATAAATTCCCATTGATGATGTTTTTGTGTAACAAACATGGCGGATCTGAGAGCGAGATAGATTCATAGTTAAAAAGGTGGAGTTGAATTGGTATTTTTTTTATCGTCATTTTTATCGTTATCGGGATAAATGCCAGAAATTATCGTGATACATTTTTTAGTCCATACCGCCCATCCCTAGTGTGTGTGTGTGTGTGTTTTCATCCGTGAAGAGGTGAAGATCAATCTGAATATCTTCCCTATAGAGGACAGTGTTTTCTACCCACTAATCCACAGATGAAACCGTCCCGAGCTGATTCTGTGGACTAACAGTAATGATCAGCAGACATCACACACAACCATCTGAGTAATAAAATTCATGATCCCAAGTAGAGTTTACGGTGATTGCTGTGATCTGCAGGACATCGTTCTGTTGAAAGACTCGTCTGGTTCTGGACTGAGAGAGAAGGAACGTTGTTTGATTTTCGGACAGCAGATAAACATCCCACTGGTTGTTTGCACTGTAAATCACATTCTGCTCCACAACGCCCTCCAACAAACCTGCCATCTACTGACGCCTCCTACTGTGACACATTAATTATGACTTCCTGTACACAGCCTATCCCAAGCCATGAATACGTAATGCCCCAAAATGAGTCATAGTCACACAGCAGACGCAAAGCAGTGAATAAATACGACCTATCCATCACACACTGCCCAGTGAAAAATTAATGAAAGCCCGGAGACACAGGCAGGAAGCTAGGCCTAGCCAACAAGAGGTGTGGAAATTATTATAGTTTACATTTTTTAAGTATGACTTTCATAACTTTCACTGTATCCCACTTATGTAATCCAACACTTGAGCAATTGAAAGTGACAAAGAGAAAATATTCGTCAAAATGAGAGCAGGTGTTCTTTTAAACTCTGACTTCATATTATTTCAGCCAAAACAAGGGGAAAGCCAGAATATAACTTGAATACCCTCTCTCCTAAAAGCCATCTCAGTCTTACCTTAGGATGGCGAAAAATATAACAGAAACTGGCAGGTCATTTGTCTCTGTTGGCCTGGTGGGTGGTGCCGACTACAGGTTGACTAATGGTCCTGTTGAAATGCTTCAGATGTCTGAGTAATGACAAGCTATAAACGTTAAGCTGTCTATAAACTCAACTAATCTGAAATCTGCTGGCTGTTTTCTGGCATTGAGAGCTGTTAAACTTTTAAAATAAGGAAATGTCATAACAGCGTAGAGGCAGGGGTTATAAAGGGTTGGATGCTCGTAATTATTTAGTGGTTTACTTTCATCAGACCACCAAATTAAGTGTTCCCTAAAGCAAACAAATTAAAAGAACACACAAGTTAACACTAGCCCCTTTTGGAAACCTTGCTATTTTCACATCAGTACTTAGTTCTGGAATTTCCATCTCTTTTCTAATATCTCAAAAATGCAACCCAAAAGGTGCGGCAGGAGGCGGCTGACAGAAGGGTGCAGGTCCACAGAGGTAAATTCAAAATTCATCTCGGGTTTCGAGCCTTCCCTACTCTAAAGCACTCCCGCTTATCCCCCTCCCCCTCTCCCAACCCTACACCCCTCTTCTGTTATTGCTCCTTCTGCTCCTCGTGTCTGTTAAGTCAGCATGACATTTTATGATGCCTGGATATTAAAACGCAGTTTCTATTATGTGTGAGAGGAAAGTGGAAACAGCCATGTTCATGCTCGGTAATTAGGGAAAGCAGGCCAAGGGTGTATTTATGAATGCAGGAGAAGGATGGGAAAGACCTGGGGAATTGGTGTATAATGTCCTTCTGTCAGTAACAGTTTTCTCTTTAATTCTAAACAGAACGCTGTTAAGGGTGGAAATCTGTTTGGATCTCATTTATGATCCATGATTCCTTAGAATCATTTGCTCATTTGTCCTCTGTGATAAGTCCAACAGAATAATGCCCGCTGCAGCAATGATAAAAGTATTGCTAAGCTGTTTTAGCAAATGGGGCCAAGACAGGATAGATTTGATTACACTTGATGAGATGAATACAGAGAGGTACCACAGTTGGCCTGTTTAGGGTTGTCAACAGGATCTTTACTCAATAAAATATGGGTCCCTGAAAAAAGAAATTGAATTCCTGCAGCTTAAACACTATAGACCTGTTCCCCTGGTAAAATGTGGGGAAAAAAAACCCCACACAAAACAAACTTCACTGGAACCGTGCTGATGAAAATGAATTGTGATTTTTTTTTTTTCATGATACTGAACACAAGTTTCATTGTGTATTTTACTGGAACAATTTTTTCGCCTGTCTTTGTGTGTTTTGGTAGATGGAGCAGGACTTGTCACCCAATGAGCCATTTCTAATGCACACTAGATATCACTAGAGGGTGTACTTTAAAGTCCCCATTAAATAAGGTGCCTTGTTAAAGTGTTTTTATAAAAATGTGTCTTCCACCACATATCAACTCTACACCAGCCCCTGACTGAACAATGAAAACATGTTTTAGAGTTATGCTGTTTTTATTTTAGACTTGGCAAACATTTGTAAATGTTCATGACTCCTCCTGCGCTGAGGAGGAGTGCACCAGTTTTGTATCCAATGATATCTGGAATGTTCAAATTTTGGGTTTGGTCTTGGTATGGTCACTGGAGTTCACCAGTTAGAGTAGGCCGGGCATTTTTGAGTGAATAGAAAGCCTGGGTTGGGTAGTTCATGGGTCATCATTGCCTTTTTGGGTGGGTGGAGGGAATAAATTGTAATTTTAGGTTCATACACAGATGCATACATTTCCAAAGTTTTGTAAATTAATTAATTAGGAGTTTCTTTTTCTTCTTTTTTTCTTTTTTTCCAAACTTTAAGGCAAGTCATAATGGCTTTCTATTCCTTTGAGGTTTTTTAATGATCATGCATGACCATTGTTGGTCCAAATTATGACCAAATTATGCATTTTAAACCAAAAATAAGTACAAAAAGTATTGGATTGGGCAGTAACACGGGTCTCCTGAATGATAAACGTGCATCATTCTAGCTTTAGTTTTCTTCTAATAAATTCCTATCAAAATGCATTCTTACAGTTTAATGTGAAGAATTATGTTACCTTGGTCAAGACTTTGTTTTTCAGTATGACATTCAACCCTTTTTTGTTGCTGTTGTTGGCTTTCTAGATTTCCAACTGAACCTTATTTATTCATATTTTTATTGGCTAATATTTTATGTTATCTCATTGTCTTCTAATCTTGCTCCCTCAATAGTCTGTATCTTTACACAGAATGGTGTAATAGGGGTTTCAGGTGTAATATAGAGCGAATGTAATGTTATTGTAACCAAAACACATTGACTACAAGAATGAACAAATTCTGAATGTAAAAAAAAAAAGTGAAATTTCATTTTAATATCCTCCCCATTCAGAATTTTGCTGATTTGATTAACAGAGATTGCATGGCGCCAGTGGCAACATTTTTCACAGATCACTTCAGCAGATACTACACTGTAAAACCACTCTGTGTTCTTCTCTGCCGATGTGGTCAGCATATCTGTTTCTGATATTTGCAGAAGACTTTTGATCAGATTTCGGAGCGCAAACTTTGAAATATAATTCTCAGGCAAACCAAAGTATGACCATAAAACATTCACCTACCTTTGCAGCAAACGTACACTGCTTAATAGATATAGGGCAACAGAGTACGGTATGTTTCAAATAGAGAGAAGCCAAGAAAAGTGGATTAGTTTTCATCAGTTTTGCTCAGTTGTCAATGTGTGGATCAAACATAGAGTCACGCGAGTCAGACACACGCAGTGAACTGCCTCCTTTGCTTTGGGCGATCAAGGCAGTGGCCCCGTACAGCTATACTGTACCTTGTTTTTTTCTGTTCCAGAACATTGAACAATATTTTCAGTCAGCCCCTCCAGGCCCCCAGTTCAATAACAGTTTGAGGCTGTGAAAGAAGTGAGTGGAGGTGGTTCAGACACCTCCGAGCCTCGAGGGCAGCTCTGGGCTCTCCTTGGAACCACAAACCACTGTAGGTCACACTCAGGTTTGTTGCTTTTCGTTTTCTCCACAGCACAGGAACAAAATGAAGCCTTAACCTCGTAATCCACCCAATGTGTCCCCTGGTAGCACTTCTGGATTTAAAGCTGGAAAATTACACTTTTGGCCTTTGGACCTAAGGTGGGAGAAATGTGATTTTGAGCAAAGCTGACAGAAGATCGCAGTTTTCATCACAGAACTTGGAAGTTTTAGTTTGTTTTTTTTTTGTATTTAGATGATACTTTTAAAAACCACAGTGGTTCAAGTGCATAGTTACTCACTGAATCAAGATGCTAAAAGTATAATTATTTCTTTATGATTTTTTTCTTTGATGGTGTTGGTTTTAAATGTAGGGTGAGCCTTAATGTGACAGCGGTCTCTCTGCCACCTGTCACAGTGCGGCTTTTGGGGAAACGCATACCTTCTCCCCAGAGCAGACTCAGGACTTCCAGCCCTCTCTGTCTGCTACACAATCAACCCTCTGTTCAGGACTCGGGGTGGGCCCCGCTCCTTCCACCAACACTTCTGTGAAAACAACCCAATTTCAAACACACTCTCTCACTGGCAAACCCATGTGTAAATACACTCGCCCAGACCCACTTCTAAACCCATTGCCCACCACGGCGCAGCTAGACCTATTGGGAACCCAACCCCATTCCTGCCACTTACCATTATATTCCTGCCTGTCTGCTTAATTGGAAACATATGCAAGTGTGGCGCTTGTGTGCTTAACGCAAAGATGCACATAAATGCAGGTCTGCCAAGGTATTCCTACAGTAATGTTGGGTGTGACTGTGTACACAGACTTGAAAAGGTTATAAATGTTGGCAAGATATGTGATTGAGGCTATTTCATGCCCTTGCGCACAGCCTTGATCTTTGCCCAGCACTTAAGCATGTTTATATAAGCCTCCACTCCAAAAATCTAACCATGCCATCGTCTGAATATTTAGACCAGATTACATTATTAAGCAAAGTAAATCAACAAGCACCTTCACATATGCTCTATTTTACATAAACATGTCAATTCAGTCTCACATCTGAACAAGGATCTGTGTCACGTGAATGTAAAAGTCACAATGTTGAATTTCCTCTGTCGGACATCATAACATCTTTGTAAAACCTTGTTAGCTGACATCAAAGGAATGCCATTAATTGAGTTTAAACACATAATTTAGAACTAAAAAATGCAAGTAGTTTATTTCTATATTTCAGTGTTTCATATTTACTGAATTAATAAAGTAATACATATTGCCTTAAACATTGGCTTCTGACCATATACCGTATTTTTCGCACTATAAGGCACACTTAAAATCATTATTTTTCTCAAAAATCTGCAGTGTGCCTTATAATCAGGTGCACCTTATGTATGAATTTTGTTGTGCTCACTGACCCTGAACCAATTTTATGAGGTACACTGCGCTCAAAATGTTTTTAGCATAAACCCAATTATCAAATCTATCTGATAATCCAATGAGAATCAAATGTTGGAATACAACATTGTTCCAACCATTGTTACACCTAAAAAGTGTAATCCTTAATTTTCATCCCCAGTATGCATGCATCTGATCAAAGATCACACCTAGGGATGTTATCCTATCACTTACATTTTATTCAATTTTGTGGAGTGGAACAACTATGTTTGTCAATTTAATATATAAAAAGTGTTTTTTTAAAAGTCTTTTATGGTCTTTGAATTATCTTGGTGTTTTTTTAACGAGTGAGAGTTGACAATGGAGCTGGAGATTGACAGGCGAATTTGGGCGGTGTCTGCAGTAATGCAGACTCTTTACGAGTCTGTTGTGGTGAAGAGAGATTTGAGACAAAAGGCAAGGCTCTCCGTTTACCAGTCAATCTACAGTACATTCCCACTCTCACCTATGGTCACAAATTGTGGGTATTTACCAAAATAATAAGATTGCGGATAGGTCTGAGCCTCCTTGATCAGACTGCTGTCCCTGTGACCTGATCTTGGCTAAGCAGAAGTTTAATACATGGGTGGATGGTACTTTACCAGTAGTATTTTGAGTTTAGGATTTTTCTCGTTACCTAAAAAGTAAACAAAGTAAGTGGATAATTAATTCTGAATTTATTTTCTTATATGATCATTTTATACAGCTGCTTACGAGAAAGTAAAATACTCAACCAACTAACCAAATGTTAAACTTTGTCTAACAATAGGAGAAATCTGTGGATTATGACTGTGCCATGTGCCTCCCCCAGCCAAATAAAGCCAGCAGCTATTGGTGTCTAAGATTTATGCAGTTCCTGTAACAGGACTACAGAGACAGAGAGAAGGACATTACAGCATCTCTGTCCTCTCAGGTGGTCTAATGATTCATAGTCCTACTTGCCAACACCTTAACACCTCAGCTACAATACATGGCAACAGGGACAAATTGCCCTGCGAAAAAAAAAATCCCCTGTACGATAATTGTATGTGATGACACGAGGGATGCTCTTAATGTGTAATGATGAAAATGTTGTGTCATTGTGACAAGCAACAGTGTTTTCCTCAGTGTAAGAAACCCATGAGCCGACATATGGTTCAGTGTATTGCAGTCGACATTGACATATTGCAAGTTGAGCAGGAGTGGGGCTCACTTCAAGAGACGGCTCTTCCAAACCATGTACTCTATAGATCATCAGAGACAGAGACTGCTCTCTCAGCCTGTGCATCTTCCAAAAGTGGGCTCATTCAGTCTGTAGTAAAAATACAAAAAAAAAGTCCTACATTTCTGAAGTAAACGGAGATTTGTGTATGGCATATGTAAACTCAGACACAGGAGTAATAAGACTAGGCCAGTGCTGTTATTTATGTATGTGTTATATATATATATATATATATATATATATATATATATATATATATATATGTGTGTGTGTGTGTGTGTGTGTGTGTGTGTGTGTGTGTGTGTGTGTGTGTGTGTGTGTGTGTGTGTGTGTGTGTGTGTGTTGTGTGTGTGTGTGTGTGTGTGTGTGTGTAAACTCAGACACAGGAGTAATAAGACCAGGCCAGTGCTCTTATTAGGCCCTCCAGAAAAACGCGATTACGCGATCGCATAATTCATTGCATAATCAGCCAAATGGCGCAGATTACGCGGGGATACATTTATTCCTAAAAGGGCGCATATTTCCCGCGATGATCGCATATGTCCGCGCTGAATATGCGAATTATGCGAGGCTCGCTTGATTTCACAATAGCCGCACATTTTCGCATAAAGTTTGGAAAAAGGGGGAAGTGTTGTGAGTGACATGTCGGGACGCCCGGTCACGACGTGCGGGACCCGCCCGGGTACCTCCGCACCCCTCGCAGAAACCGCCACCCCCCCAAACAGCAGCTCTCACCCGCGGGGGTGAGAGGTAAAGGGAGTGCCGTCTTGCGCGATGGGCGCGGCTGCCGGTGGACTCAGGATCCGCGCTGACCGCGTACCACTGCGCCCGCGAAGGCCACACGCTCCCATCCACTTGGGGATCTTGGCGGCGGACGCGTGGGGTGACGGGGCTCCGGCTCGCCCCCTCGCCACGCCGGTGCGCCCGGCAATCACGCGAGCACTGAGACGCGGGCTGGAGGGAGAGAGACGGCCGGCTTCCGGGCCGCCTCCGCCCCTCTCCTCTCCACCCGCGCTCTCCTTTTTTTTTCGTCTACGACCTCAGATCAGACGAGACAGCCCGCTGAATTTAAGCATATTTCTAGGCGGAGGAAAAGAAACAAGGATTCCCTCAGTAGCGAAGAGGGAAGAGGTCAGCGCCGAATCCGCAACTTCCAGCATATTCCGCAATTTCACTGCATAAAAGCACATAAAAAACCTGCACATTTAATCGCATAATCAATGATTTTAGCCCGCAAAATCAAGGATTTTAGCCCGCAGAATCAAGGATTTTTGCCCGCGTTTTTCTCGAGGGTCTATCTTATTTATGTATATGTGTGTGTTTTATATATATTTAGCTATATATATAAATAAATGTATGCACACACAATGGATAAACACACATTTGCTCACCAATACATCTAAAAAACAGACAACCACAGGCCGAGGCACTGCTATACACTGTTGCTGCATTCCCCTACAGAAATGGAGAGCAGACCAGCTTTAACATTTTCCATGGCTGGGTGCATTAGTTAAACATTCTCAGAAGTGATGCGTCTTTGATGAACTGTGGTTAGCAATATAGTAATCACAAGACTACACGTGGGCAGGAAAACGTGGGCAGAAACCCACCAGCTCGGTGCCCTCACTCGCTCAGCCAAATAAACAGATCTAGTTTCTTATAGCAGACTCTTGTAATGACGAGTCATTCCCAGATCAACCCCGTACCCATTAGCACCACCACTGCGCTGCTGAAATATTCCTCCAGTTGACATTTTCCTCTCACGACAGTTGTATCCTCTCTGTTAGAAAGAGTCATTGTTCATACTGCTTTCTATTAAGGATGTCCATCTATGATGAGAACACACTGGATGATGTTGTGTATCTGGAACAACTTAGATACACACACAGAAAAAAGAAAAATAGACAGAGTGTAAAATATAGATTAGATAAGCTTTCACTGACAGACACACAGAGACAATAGCCTGATCAATCATTTCTGGCACCATTGCAGGACTTAACCTATAACTCACAATGATACTACAATCATGAAAGTCAGTGATACACTGCCTTCATTTTGAGACAATAAAGAAGAAGGTCAATTTTGTAAAGTTAAAACACTTCAGCCTGTATTTTTTCATTACAGTTTTGTGCCTTACAGGCTACTTTATTGACACCAAACTTGTCCCTGTGGACACCACCCGTAGCCAGAGAAAGCAATATCTATTATCATCACATTCTAAACACAGATGTCTGTTCTGTTTTCAGTGTTCAGTGTTCTGGGAAGGTGCCACGCACGTACAACCAATATGATCAGAAAGTTTTTATAAATTCTTACACTTCTCACTTGGCTGCGGAATGGAGGGATGTCTCTCACAAATACAAGCAGTCTCTCCATTTTTACACTTTTTTGTCTATCCTAGACGGTGGAGGGCATCCGATTGTCCGCCTTTTTCTTACATTACAGGCTCTAAGACTGGGAAAATGTGAAAATGTCCTCCAAAGAAAAGTCAGTATGTAAGAGGCTGTAGTTTCTCCCAAATACAGTAGAACTGAAAGCTTTATTAATAGCCTTTTCAGTGTCTTTCTCCAAATTGTATCTTTGTGTTTTGTATAAGCAACATTACAGTCACATTTTGTACATTCACAATGCTTCATATTGTCTATGTGAAACTACAAATCATCTTTTATTGTGTTTCCTATAATTTTCACTGTCCATGTTCTCTTAGCTTGGCTTCGCGAACGAAGATTTTATGAAGGGGGCTGTCCACGTCGACTGCAGGCACGCTCATGGCTGACAAGCCTGATGCGGGACAGACAGGTCCGGCCGCAGCGGCTGCAGTCAAAGGTCACGTCAGGTACAGCTGCTGAGGCTTCCAGGTTCTTCCTCCTGCGGCGTTTCTCCTTCAGGTTCTCTGTGCGGGAGTCCTCAAAAGCGGTGACAGCCTGGTGGACGGTGCAGCGCCAGGCGTCACGGTCAGCAGCGAGAGTGGACCACTGTTGGTGGTCAATGTGGCAGGCACCGAGGGACTTCTTAAGAGAGTCTTTGTAGCGTTTCTTCGGTGCCCCTCTGTCACGATGGCCGGTGGAGAGTTCGCCATACAAGGCCATCTTGGGTAGGCGATGATCCTCCATTCTGGAGATATGCCCTGCCCAGCATAGCTGAGATTTCAGCAGCATGGCCTCGATGCTGGTGATCTCCGCCTGTTCGAGGACCTCAACATTGGTGACGAAGTCATTCCAGTGGATGTTGAGGATGGTGCGGAGGCAGCGCTGATGGAAACGTTCGAGGAGTCGTAGTTGGTGGCGGTAGGTTACCCACGACTCAGAGCTGTACAGGAGGGTGGTGAGTACGACGGCTCTGTACACACTGATCTTTGTGCCCTTCTTCAAGTGTTTGTTTTTCCAGACTCTGTCATACAGTCTGCCAAAAGCGCTGTTTGCCTAGGCCAGTAATCAGATCAGATCAGATCATCTTTTATTGTGTTTCCTATAATTTTCACTGTCCATGTGGTATACGTGTTGTTCACGGTGCTTGTGATTATCTTCCACATCAAGGATGCCAATAACTACACACTTGTTTGAAGCTTGATGCATACTTAAAGGGTTCCTGCAGTGTGTTTTATAGTCTATTCTGGGTAACTGTCAACTGTGTTATATCAACTGTCTAGACCAGGGGTGTCAAACACCTGATTCAAATGAATGGTCATCACCAGCTTTTCATCAAGGTCTGGACAGTTCTGGACAGCTCCTTGTATCACGGTGTGCTGAAGCAGGGACACATTTAAAGCATGCAAGATTGCGGATTGGAGTCCGACACCCCTGGTCTAGACCCGGGGGGGGGGGGGGGGGGGGGGTCTTTATTTCCAGTCCACTGTCTTCCATGTTTTAGATTTTGCCCAGCTCTAACACAACTGATTAAAATGACGCGATCATTGCCACACCGCTGCAGATCCTGGTGACAAGCTGATTGGAATCAGGTGCATTTTAGGGGGGCCTGAAGCAACATTTTTACAATATTTCATATATACATACAATATACAATATTTCATTTGGGCTTTCTCCAAACAACTGCTATGGACATAGTGTCAGTCAAGTCAAATTGTGGATAAAATAAAGCAAAGTATGTTATGAAGCTCCTTTCAGCTAGTGCTGGAAATATTTTAAAGGCTCTATATATGGAGCAGGAACAGGTTGCATGCAGGTTTAAAATATGTGTTATACATACACATTATGTACTTAAGCACTTGGAAACATTAAAAATAATAAATGAATAAATAAAAAATGAAAAAGTAGGACCGGTGTCATTAAGGATGATGGAAGAGACAGGATGGAGATGTGTGTTGACAGTTATAATACAGCTATAATATAGGCATGTAGCCTATTTCAGCCTTATTGGGTTTATCCAGGTTATTTTTTAACTTTATTGTTATGATCTTTAGGTTGGAAGAGATGAGAACAGCGTTAAGTTAAAAAATGAAATGGCAACTAGAACTGAGGGATCTGTGGGAATTAGTGACATTCAGTAAGTATGCTTACTGGGGTGTGTTCAACAGGAACTACATGTTACCTTTGGTATTGTGAAAGCATTACTGCCCTGCTTTTTAGCTGCATTGATGAATTTACTCCACTACCACCAATCATTTAAGATTGGATGATGTTGACAAGGCTATGCTAATCGGCTGCAGTTGCGTGGGCTTTTTTGAGTACAATGGGAACCCATTCAATCAGAACGTATTTCTGTGTCAAAAGTCTATGCTCCTGTTGCGGGCATATTTTGGCTGCAGCTTCTTTTAGTATTGATGGAAACTCAACACTCAGGTGCTCAGGCTAATTTTCAATACTTGTGAGGAGAAAAATAGGATGCACATGCAGCCTACAGCTGTCAAATCTAGATTTGTTCTTTTGTCTGCATTTAATATTTAAAATACAATGTTGGCAATAGTTAAGTTAGTAATGCTAATAATAAATTAAAGATGAATCATGTGATCACTACCGGCTGATTGTGCTGTGACTGATCAGTTCAATACATCGTGATTGGATAACGCTTAGATTATCTATTATATTATCTGAGTGTGCTGCTTTTTATTGCTTTCTTGTGCTCAGTAATTACTGCCTCACTAATATTACTATTAAAAGTTGAGTTAAGTCTCCTAAGTACATTAGAAACAGCTAAATAAATTAAGTAAAGCATGAACTCAGAGGAAGCTTAAGGAAAAACTATAATACTTGTATAAGTCAATATTTGTATTGAATTTGAAAGAAAAACACCACAATCACTTCATTTTGATTTGTTAAATGATTATATATCAGAATGATTTTGATGAAGTTACATGCAGTTGCATGTGATTTGCAAAAAAAACGGTTAGAAAATAGAGAATTGGTCTAAATCATGTCCAACCCTTATCTTTTGTCTTTTGTGCACTTTTTATATCTCCTGTCTGGTAATAAGCACCTGAATACATAAAATATGTTACTCAAGTCCTTCCTGTTTACATTAATGTTTTATTTAGTGTTTTGTATTATCATAATCAAAGTTCCAATAAAAATAACAAAGTGGAATGAAATATACATATCAAGTGACGGCCTAGTTTCATAACCTGTCCCGCATGGAATCTTGATGTTATGTTAACAAACAAATTAGCATTTAAATGAGTCCTGCATTTTATCCTTCAAGGTTATGTTGTTATGGATATTAAATTAGAATGTGTGGAATGGCTTGTGTGGACTTGCGTGGAGCTGTGTGTGTGGTCCAGAGCTGCCAACCAACAACTCCCCCAGAGAGAATTTAGAGCAGGTTTGTTTAGGGTTGGTTTGGGAGAGAGTGGGCTAGAAAATGTACGCATTCCAATATGCCCAGTTTTGGGTTTTTTTTTGGCATCCACATGCTTGAAGGAAAGCTGTCAAAGACTCAACTTTGGAAAATGTGATACCTATTTCATCTAATTTACATAATCATTCTAGTTGAACATTTCCTCAAAGCCGATGTGCCGATAGTGTGCATTCTTTCTTCTTGTTTTAAGAATGAAGCCTGCAGTCAACACCTAGTTCACCACAGCAGAATGGTTTGTCTGTGTACTGGCCTGCTCAGTATTGTTAGTATGTTGGCCCAGCTCCTAAGGCAGCAGTAAAAGCAATGGAAGCATTTAAACCGTTATTGCAGTGTTGCTACACTGTTTAAATAGCAAACAGTGCTTAGAGACAGACAGCAGTTGCCAGAGGGCTCGATTTTCAGTTCATAATGTAAATTCCTGACTTCAGAGTGCTATCTGTTTTTTAGGTAATATAAACTTATAAACTTATTAACACAATATGAGCCCTATCAAACTGCCCTTGACAATTGACAGCATTGTTAAGGAATTAATTAATTGCTTTAAACAAAAGTGAGATGGCTCCAGATGTGTTTGGAGGGAGATATCTGCCTATTTAAGATGACAGAATAGGAAACACTGCTGGAGTTCTGTAACATCAGTTGGTCTGTTGACCTGAAAAAGTCAAAGTTGAGATTAATTAATGTTTTGTAATGTATGATGGGGATGTGGAAGGACATTAGTGTTATAGATTATACACATTTAGTGAAGGGTATCATATCGATACCAAATTATTGAGTTATTAAAATGATTCGACATTGACACTATTGTCTGGAACATTGCACATAATCATCCGCGCCTCGTTTCAACCTATTTGTGTAGTCATATGCGAGCCATTGGAGATCCAGTCATTCATTAAAAAAACAGATCAGCTTTTGCAGGGGATTTGAGAGAAATGCTGCACTGCAGGAAAGCGTTTTGAACAAACAGACTGACCAGCTGTTGCTACAAATTTAAAATTTCCTGAATTGGACAGAGATATTTTTTGTCTTGAAAAAGGCTTTTACTTTGAAAGATGTGTTCATATTTGGCACGTGCCTTATAATGATAGGCATTGTTACTGAAGGTTATTTCCACCACTGAAATTGCAGTTATGGGTCTGTCCCTTTTCATTTTGAATGGAGCTGTCTTTTCTCTTGTTTAACTCAAAACAACAGTCTAGGACTGTTTCCAAAATAGTTGGACAATGGGTAAAATTGACTAAAATGTCTAGAAATGTCTGCTCTTTTTGTGTTTGGGTAGACTTTAACTGACTTTTACACTCATCCTGCATTAATTTAAATTTACAATGTAGTGAATTCACTTTAAATCTCTGAGGCAAACTAATCTTCCCTTTAATATAGATGATTCACAATCTTGTAAAAAAAAACAAAAAAAAACTTGTTTTTAATCTAGCCCATGCCAGCTCAGCAGCCATAATAAAATGTGGATTAACTTGTGAGCTGGGTGATATGTAGAGTTGTTTTATCCTGATTCTTATGCCAGAGCATCTCCTTCTGTCTGCAACAGTAAATATGTATGCTAATACAGTAGCTCATAAAGACCAAAAAAAAAAAAAACACCGTCCCAAGATATTACAAGGCGAAAAGCTCAAACATTCCCTATATTCCATACTCACACGTCTTAACAGCCACGTAATGAGATTTTATGTGGTAATATAAGCAACAAGTATACCAAGTCTAGATATTTTATTGCAATAACTTTTCACTGTCGATAATAATGTAAAGGAAAAAAAATATTTTGAATTGGTGCTCATTTGAACTTTAAATGTAACAGTTTGGAAATCATACTTTCCTGCATCCAAGGGGTGCTTTGAATATGGACTCTTTCCTGTAGTGAATATGTGAATATAACCACTTTTACTATTCGTGTGTGTGTGTTCTCTCTCTCTCTCTCTCTCTCTCTCTCTCTCTCTCTCTCTCTCTCTCTCTCTCTCTCTCTCTCTCTCTCTCTCTCTCTCTCTCTCTCTCTCTCTCTCTCTCTCTCTCTCTCTCTATATGTGTGTGTACACATACATATGAACTTATATTGCAGAACTGAATTGGCAACTGAATAGTAACTGAATAGTAAATTATTTCACATTAGACAACCTTCATTTTTCGGATAACCTTGATCATTTTCATTTGTACAATTACAATTTTTCTTTAAGTCCTCAGTGAAAAACTGGCATGTCAGTGGTCTATCCACACCCTTTAATCCATAGGTGGTGTCCAGTGATTTGATACGGCATGCACAAAACTCCATTGATTAAGGCCATATGGGCATGGTTACAGTCAGGCTGACTGACTGCCTTCCTCCTGCCTCTTAATCCATCTGAAACTGTAGCTGCACTTCAGATCACTAGTTGGACATTCCAAGACATGCTGATCCATCACAGGGATATCAACCTGGAAGCATTCAGACCCCCCAGGAAACCACTTCCTGAAGCCTACCTCCACCCATCGGCCCAGCCAGACATTTATTTATTCAGCATTGCTATCCTGTGCAGTTTGGTTCATTCCAAGAACGTATTTGAGAAATTGTGGAGCTTGGTTTCAAATGTAAGGTCTGTAGTGGTGTGTCTGATATGCTCTTGTGGGTTGGTGACAGGAAATAGAGATTTACAAACGGAGTGGAATTCACTTCAACAGCTGCCAGTGTTTGGTGGGTTGTTGTTATTTCAAAGTCATAAAATTCTGCCTCCACCCCAGAAATGCATATATTTGAGGGCCATATTAAGAGGCCGTATCAGAGCTAAGGTCCTGCTTGTACTGTACTGTTTATCCTCTCTAAAAAAGTGTTAATACTGATGGAAAACACAACACACTAATCCATGGAGTTTCCCGCTAGAGTCAAGACACATCAGGGCAATGGATCAGGGCGGGGTTGGCAGGAGTGAGCGAGAATAGAAATAACAATTAAAGCTGCAAGCAGCGATGAACGGGCCCTCGCACCCTTGTGCACGTTCAGGCGTGCTGCAGTGGAAGCGCTTGTATGACTTGCATGTAGATTCTTCAGGCCTGGACATTTAGCGGATGACACCAGCCACGACTCTCTATATCAAACCATACAAAAGTTATGGCAGAAAGTAGGAACTATCAGATATTGACCAATCAAATGAAGGGGCGGGGCTAATTTGCACCAATTAAGGTGAAGGAGTCAAAACCGAGTCCGATGACACCACCCACGACTCTGTATGTCATACCATTCAAAAGTTATGGCAGAAAATAGGATATATCAAATATCGAACAATCAGAAAAAGGGGCGGGGCTAAGTCATGCCAATGAAGGTCAAGTACTCAAAACCGAGTCCGATGACACCACCCACGACTCTCTATGTCAAACCATTCAAAAGTTATAGCAGAAAATAGGAACTATCAAATATGGACCAACCAGAAGAAGTGGGGGCGCGCTTTTTGGCATCTATCATCGCCACGGTAACGCTTTTGACTGAGAAAAGTAATTTGCGTCGTCGCAGCATGGAGACTCACATTTTGATGTATAACACACCTGGGTGCACATTACGGTTCTGGCCGTATTAACGGCCGAAGACATGGCATAAATTGCAGCAAAATTACACAATTAATTCAAAATGGCCGACTTCCTGTTCGGTTTCGGCCATGGCGCCAAGAGACTTTTCTTTAATTTGCGACATGATACAGGTGTGTACCGATTTATGTGCATGTACATCAAACCGTATTGTGGGGCTTGAGGCACGAAGTTTTCTAGGGGGCACTATTGAGCCATTTGCCACGCCCATTAAGGCAAACCATGAAATATAAAATCTTTCGCCAGGCCTGGCTTACGTGCAAAATTTGGTGACTTTTGGGGAACTATCAAATAGGGACCAATCAGATGAAGGGGGGGCACGCTTTTTGGCGTCTATCGTAGCCATGGTAACGCTTTTGACTGAGAAAAGTAATGCGCGTTGTCGCAGGATGGAGACTCACATTTTGATGTATAACACACCTGGGTGCACATTACAGTTTGGACCGTATTAACTGCCGAAGGAATGGCATAAATTGCGCCAAAATTACACGATTAATTCAAAATGGCCGACTTCCTGTTCGTTTTTTTTTTTTTTTTTAAGTTGTGACATGATACAAGTGTGTACCGATTTTCTTGCATGTACGACAAACCGTATTGTGGGGCTTGAGGCACAAAGTTTTCCGGGGGGCGCTGTTGAGCTATTTTGCCACATCCATTAATGCAAACCATGAAATATCAAATTTTTCACCAGGCCTGGCTTGCGTACAAAATTTGGTGACTTTTGGGGCACGTTTAGGGGGCAAAAAGGCCCTCATTTTGTCAGAAAAATAAAAATAAAGAAAGAAAGAAGAAAGGAAAATTCCTACAGATACAATAGGGCCTTCGCACTGTAAGTGCGAAGGCCCTAATAATAATACTAATTTCTCACCCGCTTTGACATGTCACTTATTGATGGGCGAAATACAAACCTCCTATATGGAAAATGCACTGTAAGAGAACAAAATCAAAACTTTTATTGAAGGTTGATTAGCTACATGTATAATAATTGTGTTTTTCACAGAGCCTTTATCCGGGAGGTCTAGACAACAAAAATATTCTATATTATTCTGGTATTTTAGGATAATTCAATCATGTGATGTTGAAGTCTCTTAATAGAATTGTGCCTATTTAACATCACGAAGGTGACACTAGTTAATTACATTGTAAATGTTTATATGACGATTACGGTAATTCAAAAGGAACAATTTCTAATAGTGTATTTTATTATTATTTAGTGGGCACTTCGTTGTGTCAGTGCCCACTAAATGATGTGAGAAATATTATATTTATGTAAGAAATTCTCATGACAGTAATGTTGCAAAGATGGTCAGGAAAATTAAATATTGATGGTTTCACTCCTTCATTTAAACGAGTCAACTGTCCAGTCCTGTCAAAATCCTGTGGTGTGAAATGACAGCTGCAGATGACTGAACAGTCCTTTGGCATCATTTTCTCCTCCTGAGTGGTGCTCCCCATGCCTGCCTCCTCCATCGATCTGTTGGAAACCTAAACACAAAATGATGCTATATGAACAACACTCAGTCCTCTGTGCTTATGTAACTGCAATTCAGGTACATATCTTACATTAGCAATTAACATTAATGTTAGTGCCATGAAACTGATAAATAGATGATTGAAGAAGACCATGGCCTACTTAGCACAATTGCATGCAGTGGCTAGTTGCCAAATGTCACTTTCATCATCTTACTTCATCTTGTTTATGTTAGCTTAAGAGAAACATCCCATTCAACATGTTCATAACAATTAAATGATATAAAACGACTTCTTACTTGTGAAATGTTTTTCCTTGTTTTTTGGTTTCTGTGTTTCTTTCACAGGAACATCCTTATGCGGCACAAAAGTGTGGCATTTTGCTGTCAGACGCACGGTCGGACAGGAGAACCGATTTGACCAGTCTGACTGCTTGTCAGAAACCCCGCCCCAAGATGGCGGCTGTGTTGACATGTGTGCCAGATCTTAATTTGGCATCTACTGTACATGTGTATATATATATATATATATATATATATATATATATATATATATATATATATATATATATATATATATATATATATATGATATAACGTCTGCAGTAAATTACGCTTCTTGCTCTTAAAGTTTGCAGTCACGTCGGGTTGATGCAGTGCATAAAAGGGAGAATAAGAGGCGGCAGATATGTCCATGCTCGAAACCAGCCCAAGCTCTTAAAAAACACCAAACGAAACAAGCGACTCCTAATATTTTAAAATAACTTCACGAAAAACAAACCCAAAGTCGCTAATAAGCGCAATTGACAACCTTTCACACATCTACCACACCAAAGCAACAACAGCACCCTGACAGTGACAGTGATGAGCGATTATGAGTTGATTGCGGAGAAGGAGTCTGTGTGAGAGAGAAGTGAGGAACGATAACGGAGGATAATAAAACGTAACTTAAAACACCAGATCAATTAAAAACAAATGAATCTGCTGAATCTAATTACAAATCACACTTATAATAAATAGCAGTTGTGAAGAAACACTCGCTTTTTAAGAGCCATTGTGAAATTATCGTACATTTTCAACTATTGATCAAACATCGCACAGAGATTTAAATTATTTTAGGAATGCGATAATTATCATACATCTCGCAACACTGAGGAGGCAAATTTGTTGTCACAATGATAAAAAGGTTCTGCTAAAGTGATGAGTTGAGTACAAGCTGTGAGAACTCCCAAACCAGGGCTCCAAGAAAAAAAAAGATGTAATTCTAATCTTGCAGCCTTGAGAACAAGAACCAATTTCTGTGTTCTTGTTGAGAATGCATCGCCTTCACAGTGATAACCCACACCATCTGAACTCAGAGGAAGAACAAGGTTAGTATGAACCATAATGAATTTCAGTATATATAAAGTCGTTGCTTATCGGCTGGTCAGAAGGGAATCATAACTTTCTGTTCCTCCTGGAATAGCACTGGGACTGTGCAAATGTTGAGAGGGAAAAAAGCCCAACAATCAGAAGGCTTTGACTCTCCCTCACTACTCCACCCTTGTATTATCTGATACACTCCCCATTTTCCATTACCTTTTGAGCCTATTCTCTCTCTCCTTTTCTTTTTACTCTCTCTCTCACACAGACACGCACACACACTCTCTCTTTCTTGCTCACACAAACTACAAGGGACTTGAAAGACTTGTTTCAGGTGTTTGAACTCATCATTACCCAGTCCAGCCTGGGGATCTGCCCAACCTGACAGGCTTGTTGATAGATTGTAATTGTATGGTCGCAATTGATTGACTGAACCTAACTCAATGTAATATGCATTTGTTGGAGGTTACAGGTAAAGAGAGAAGGCAATAATGACTTCCCTTCTTGTCCTTTGGCAAATGACCCTGCATAAACTTTGACGGACACTTTACCATTTTAAAGAAGGAAAGGATACTTTTGCATTTCACTGTGGATATTCTGCTTACCAGGCAAAAGAATGGTCTGGTTTCCCCTTTAATCACATTTCAGTTATTCAAGTTGAGGGTAGGAAAGATACTCATTTTGTGGCAAGGCTTTTTTTGTGTTTGTTAAAACCGATATGTTTTTTACCTGCAGCTCAGAGTAATTAATCATTCATACATGCTTTTAAACATCAGCGACTCTTCTTCTCTGTTCTCTTAGTTAATACTTTGCCTCTGTCGCCCCAGTCTGAGTGATTACCGCTGAACTAAATATATAACATATTCCAAAGTCTGGGAAAACACATATGGTGTGGTCTTTGAAACTGAATTTTATTTGAAGCATAAGCAGAAAAGAAGAAAAGAAGCTGAAAGGAATGTAACTTCCAATGTACAGGTGCCGCAAAAAAAGTTGTGGAAAAATGAAAGGGCAAATTGACACAAAAAGGTCAACTTTTTTCACATCTTTAATAAGCCAAGAGTGAGAGAAAAATACTTGCTACACTGTGTGTATTAATAATTTACCAATTTACTGGTGGGAAAATATATGGTGGTTTGGTATTTTGGGCAAATTTAAATATCGTGGGGTTTGGGGGGTGATAATTATCTGAGTGAAATCAAAAACAGATCTTGAAGGAGTATTTTCAACAGAAGCCCCTCTTTTTGTTATTATCTACAGGTCTTCTCACAGGCTGGACACACACACAAAGTGTTGTCAGGTGGTAAAACGGGTCTTAAGTTGTGAATTAAAAGTGGTCCATATGGTTTAAAAGCCAGCCAGTGTTCACTGTCGAAACATTTCGAGATTGCTTTTCTGTAATAGTAAAATCTTGGTTTTCATCTAGCAAAAAAAAAAAAAAAGACAATGTCCTTTAATTGCAAATCTTTTTCAGTTTTTCAAAGACTTCCAATTGCTGCTCCTCAGGCTTGTGATTTCTGTTTAGTTTTGTAATAAAATGAATAAATGAGGGCAGCACGGTGGCTTGGTGGTTAGCACTGTTGCCTCACAGCAAGAAGGTTCCCGGTTCGACTCCCTGGCCGGGCCTTTCTGTGTGGAGTTTGCATGTTCTCCCTGTGCTTGCGTGGGTTCCCTCCGGGTACTCCGGCTTCCTCCAACAGTCCAAAACATATGCATAAACATGCATATTAGACGACCAGTGATTAGAATCAGGTGTGTTGAAGACAGGGAAACATCTAAAACATGCAGTAGACTAGCCCTTGAGTCCCACTCAGCCCCCAAATCTCGCACTCAGAAGGCACGCCGATTTTTCCCAGTGGCCAGCCGCGGTACTGCAACAAAAAATCCCATGGGGCCCAGAAAGCTTTTTTCCAATAGACCGCAATAATAAAAGAGAAGCCTCTAAAACTGTTCACAGGACACCTCCAGCTGTAATCACCGGCAATTACTAATCTTTGTATTCTATATTTTTAAGTCATGGACTTTATATCCGTCAAAAATGTTTTCTAACGGCCAGAAAAGTCAAAGAAAAGTCACGGCTGACGTCACAGCCGTGTCCGTGCATTCCACGGATGTATTATATTAATATATATTATGTAATTATATTATATTAATACATTAATAATATATGTAATACTATACATGTAATAATATACATTAATTAATATGTTATATTAATACATATTATATTAATATTCGCGTCATTGCCCCAGGGCATGATGGGAGGCCCAGAGCATCATGGGAGGTGACTCAACTGCGCATGCTCTATGGGCCCGATAACGCGGAAGTAAAGCCGGAAGTCAGGAACTTTTTCAGCGTATGCGCTGAGTGAGCAAATTGTATTGAAATGAATGGGCGGCCATTTTCGATGTCCTATCCAGTTTTTATTAATAGATCCATGGTCCCACTTGTGTGCACCCCTGCGTATATATATATATATATATATATATATATATATATATATATATATATATATATATATAAATAAATATATATATATATATATATATATATATATATATATATATATATAAATAAATATATATATATATATATATATATATATATATATATATATATATATATATATATATATATACATATATATATATATATATATGCATATATATATATATATATATGCATATATATTAAATATAGTAACAATGCACATATATATGCCTTAGGTTTTTACCAGCATGGTATTAACTATTAATATGTGTGCAGACAAGGTAAAAAAAAAAAAAAAACATTAATATGTGTGCAGACGAGTAAAAAAATAAAAATTAAAAAATAACTTAATGTCAGCCATTTAAAAACCACAATTATGTGCTCAGAATCTGATAGGCTTACCTTTGTTGACACTGAAATGCTGTGGACATTCCTATGTATGTATTTGCTATAATAGAGCCTAAATGAAAACACAAAAGGGAATAAAGCACATTTATTTATTTTATGTATTTTCAGTTTATATACACATTGATTGTCTTCAAGTGAAACATTTACATTTTATTTTTATTTGTCATTTTCACTCATGTGGCTCTCTGGCCTTCACTGACTGATTACAGAGATGCATGTTTCTGTGCCTCCTGCTGGTGCTGCTGACGGACATCGTTCCTTCCCCTGTGAGAGACACTTATATCGCAGTTACTCATATTTCAGAACACGTAACTGTGCCCCATCCTGCTCCTCTTTAGGAAAGTAAATTTGCTATCCCATTTTTACAGATATTTACACCAATTATTTGCTTTTCTGGCGGAAATACCTTCTCTCTTGTTACATCCATCCATCTCTCTGATTTGTTGTTCCGAATTTGCTCCCATTGTCGCCACTAACCTCGGGAGAACTGCCACCCAGGCAACAGCAAGTGGCAGTTCTTGCGAGGCTAGTGACAATTCCGTTTGGAAAGGCACAGGAATGCTTTAAAAAAATTATTATATTATAAAACTGGAAATTTACGGGAAAATATTAAAATATTAGACGGCGGGAAAGAGGGGTAAAATACAGTAGTTTCTTGGCCAAAACGGGAGACTTGACAGGTATGGTGTGATCACACATTGTGATATGGTTACGGTATGGTACGGAGCATAAACTATGACAAGTTCACTTACAGAACCTCTCTTTTCACTATATGGCACAATCAGAGTAGAGGGTTGTTTCTTTTTGAACGCTCCAGTTTTTGGATTGAAGCTACTGTGGAAAACCTAAGGCTTTATCCAGTTCTTATATGGTCTGTGGCATAAAGCAGATCTGCTTGTGATATCCTCATTAGAAAACAGTGCAGTTCCACATAATGGAGCTTGTGAAACATCTGTCAATACTGCGTTTTGACATCAACTAGAAAAATAACTCTCCTCTCCATCCAGTTAGTCATTTATCCAGCAGTGCATTAGGATTTCTCCAGCATGAAAGCCAAAGTATCATCTGCAAGGCTGGAGGCACTCGTAATTCTCCCATCACAAGTCGCATGAGTCCCACACCGTAGTGATGGCTAATTCGGGAACGCATCTGGTAGCCATAATGTCCAGCCAGTCATGTTGCTGTCCCACTGAGCCTCCACAGGAGAAGACTTCAAAGTTGGTTTAGCCATCTCCATCTCAATTCTATACATCACAAATGATGCATGCTGACTGTTCCTCCATCAACATAATCAGATCTGTCACACTAGGAATACCTTGGTGTTGTGTCCACCGGAGTTCCCATATGCAGGGAGAATGTTCCATATGTCAGCATACACAGACACGTCTTATGAATGGGCAGATCTATGTCTGGTGTCTCAGGTTGTGAGAGGAGAATGCATGGTGCTTGCTTTTTGATTGGAGAAGGTCACAGTGTTGAAAGTTTAGAACCATTTTGTTCTAATGGTGAAATACATGCAAGTGGTAGTGGCAGCATTCAAACTGACTGGAAGATATAGCTTTGGCCACTTGATTAAACCGAAAATGCTGATTTAGCCTTGGCCGACTTAGTGTACAGACTGATAGTCTGCTCCAAAAAAGATTAACATCGACCTTAATGTTTTGTCTACCAGAATCTTAAGAATGAATCATCATTTTTACGTCATCATCATTTATGCCGACACAGCTCATCCATGATATGAGGCCTTTAGTGAGAGATCTGTATTTGCACATCCACTGATAAAAGGTTTTCTGGAAGGAGTCACAAGACAGCTGCCTGTAAAACATATGGACCCCCCTTGGTTAACCGCAGTGACTACCAATAATGAATGGCAACTCTCAAATTTTAATCTCTTAAAACAGCATTTCTCTAAGTTCTTATGTCAACTAAGAGAGGGAGTGACTTGTGTGCACTCTGTGTCTCCATCTTGCCTTGCTATCTTAGGTGATGACAGTAGAGCTTAACTCAGACCAAATCCTACATTTATCCCCAATACTATAAACTCCTCTTAGAGATCTAGAGTGATTACTCAGGAGGGTCTCTTTTCTTCTCCTTGCAGTAGGCGTCTTTAGATTGGATCCCACTAATATCGCTGGATGATCGACGTGTGTTTATTGCGCGTTGGTAATGTGAACGCAAGGTGTGTTATCTGTCACCTCGGGCCTGAAGGCCAGTTGAGGGGAGGAAAGGCGATTCGGGAGGCATCATCCATGAAACATAACGTAACCTATGTGGGCTTGTAGAATGACTTATTATCCCCACATCAACACGATTTATTCACTGTCAGACAGGTGTAGTTTTGGGGAATGATTTTGGCCGGGTTTTGCTTCCCGCAAACCCCCGGTTTGTGGCCACTTGTTAAAAAAATGGCCCATCCTTTGTGGTTCTGTACATACGCCAGTTTATGGCGTCCTGGGCTTCGAGGCTGATCAGCTTGCGGATCTCCTCGTCTCCCGAGTTACTCATCTTGCAAATGAAGACTCTACCTGTGGTGTCCTGATGCTGCTGCTACTCTCGTCAGTCGTTTCCTTATTTTATAAAATAATAATAAGTTAATAAAAACTTCCCTGGTGGATTGTACCCGGGTTACTGTACGTGATCAACAAACCCCTCTCACGACCCGCCACCCCGCATTAGTTCTGTTTACATTAGACCTGACCCGCGGTTAAGAGTTATTCGCAGGGCAGCTCGACACACCACCCTGCGTCGGTCAATGTAAAAGGGGCACACGACATGCTAGATCTGCGCATTAAACGCGGGGTATTCACCATTGTAAAGGGGGCTAGTGACAAGACATACTGTATGAAAGTTCTCGCCTCTTCCATCCATTTCATGCACTCTCTCAACAGCTATTTGGAAATTTTAGAGAGCTTTCCCAGGGAAACCACTAACAAAACCACAGATATCTTATTTGCTATATGAAGTAATCTCTCATGCTTTTGGTACAGGAAGGATGGACCCTTGCAGGTCATCTACCCCTACTCTACCATATTCCCCACAGTTGTGTTCAATGGAATGCGATATGAATATACTTTTGTTCAGTCCAATTTTGTTTTGCTTTTCTTTGTTTTTTTTTCTTCTAATGTCTACTTTAAATATTCAGTAGTGTTGTCACCTTCCTCTTACAGGCCAGGCATCATTTTCATTGCCTTATTTTTGCATATCAAGTGGTTCTTACTGTCTTACTTATGGAGCTCTTCATTCACTCCCAGCAGCTTTGGGGGAAAAAAAAGTCAAATTTATTTAGAGCCAGTTATTTTTTAAACAACCAGAATAAATGTTTACTACGGAGTAATATCAGTACTAAATTATTCCCATCCCAAACCACAATACAGAAAATACCCTTCTACCCTTCACTAGTGATGTTTGTATAAACTTTAATAAACCAATTATCTATCTCTGAAGCTGTCAATACCCATTTCATAAATTGGCTGTTACTCTACCATGATCAGCTGTTTATTAAAAGTGTGGTTTTTTTTGTTTATATGCATACACAGACAGCACAAACACTGGAAACATTCAACCCTTGTGCACACAGGGTGGTTAAAGTGATAAGATGATAAGGTGACATGAGAAATGAAACCTCTTGAGGGTTCACCAAGGTTAAGTTTGTTTCATGGAATAGAAATACCTCCTACGGCAGATTTCATGTCACATATACTGGTGAGGACACATGGCTCCTTCTAAATGATACTGACATACTTTGCACACAAAGTTCCTGTGTGGAAAAACACTACCATAATTCTTTTGTTTCATCGAGCAAGCTTGTGGAGCAGACTGGATCTAAATCAAGCTTCTAAAAGCTGCATATGAGTCTGAGATGTTTCCTGGGTTATCTGACAAAGACAGAGGACATAACGAGAGACAGATCGGTTTCACCTCCATATACTTCTCTTCTTCCTCCCAAAGCAAAGTCCTCCCATCTCAATGCCCTGCCATCCGGAAATATAGGATCTATAGCCTGTGCACAACCGGATGACACCAAGGCGCTCTTCCATCTAGAAATAGAGAAGGGCCGTAAAAAGCCTTCTGCTGTCCTCACCTTATGAAGAGGAGGGGAAAAATTGAAGAGGATGGGTGGTTGGGATACTCGGTATATTGTTTTTGATCTTTCTCTTCATGCATATCAATAATAAAGTCTTACAGTTATACTTTCTAAATAACATTACCTACATAGACATATTATGTAGATGTGCCCATTACAAATTATTGTTTTAAACTTTGGCCTCCTGCTCTATTTTATGGGCCTCAGGGGACATCAGTCTTTGAGTGCTCATTGGTTCCAAGGCAAACCATGACATGGATCCCCATGAAACAATTGTCTTCATCGGCACAGGACTGTAACCAGTGTTTTGCTGATTATAGGCTAGGCGGATAATTAATGTGGTTACTAAATGGCTAATTTGAATTTTTTATGCAAGTCAAACTAAGCATGGAAAAGATGAGATAAACTGAATTGACTTTGAGTTAACTGCAGTTGCACACTACTCTGATTCCTTAAATTCTTTGAATTTCTAATAGATACACATGATGAACATGTTGAGTTCACTACAACCACGTATACTATGGGAGACCATTTGTAAAGTGCCTCACACTGACACTAACGGCAATATTGTGTCACATTTAGCTTCACACAATGTGTAAAAAACTACTGAATTAATTTTAGAAGGTCACTTTTTAGCACATTTTCAACAATATTTGTTGACTTACTGCTTATTAAATAGTTAAATTTAAATATTAAAAGTTGTACCTAAATGTTAACTCTAAATGCTTAATATACACTAACTGTTAAATGTAAGTGTGAAATATAATTACATTTTTTTGAATATAATTGTTGACTCTAAATGTAACATATAAATGTGAAATATTAATATAAATTAATTTTGAATTTAAATCTTTTGGTTGACACTAAATATGAAGCTTCTATGCAAGTTCCGACTGCCGGGAACATGAGGTACTAAAATAAAATCTGGAGGATGAACTTGGTTCAAACTTTTGACTTGCACTGTATGTTCCCTCTATTGTGTAGATTTGTGTAGGTATACACTGAACCCTTTTGTTTGGGGGTTAAATTAATACTGTGGGTCAAGCTGCTAAATACAGATCCAGTTTTTTCGGCATGCACAGATAGCATCTTCTAGGAATATTTTCCGGTCTACTACCATACCAACTTTATTTATAAAGCCCCCAGTGAGGATATCGCTGGTGTGTGAGTGTGTATGAATGTTCCGGTGGTGGTCACGGAGGCCGTTGGGGTGGATTGGCTGCCACATTTCCGTCAGTCTGCCCCAGGGCAGCTGTGGCTACATATGTAGTTTACCATCACCAAGTATGAATGGAGTAAATGAATAATACGACCATTGTGAAGCGTCTTTGGTACCTAGGAAAGCGCTATATAAAACGTGTAGTATTATTATTATTATTATTATTAATATTATCATTATCATTATTAGTAAGCCTGTTTAAACAGCCAAAGCTGTAACAAAGTTCTGCATATAACTGAATATTAAGAACTGTACTCAGCTGAATACTGAATACTAAGAACTCCTGTGATACACAAAGGTCATGGTTGTTTGCTTGCCGTTGGGATCAATCATCATATATATATATATATATATATATATATATATATATATATATATATATATATATATATATATATATATATATATATATATATACACACACACACACATTTATATGACATTAAATAGTCTGGTTCAGATATGCTACTGATACCAGTGTTTAAATTTCAACTTTCAAGATATAAAAAAAATCAAAACACCAGAGAATTAGAATGCAGAAGGACAAATTTGCTACTGGGTTATTTCCCAGTATCACGAATCATTTAAGCTCCCTGTTCCTGATGATAGTTTGGATTATAACATGTGCGACTAAGGGAGAGGGGCTTTCCCAAAGAGGAGCTGTATACCAAGCCCACCTGCCTTGGGATAAGAATCTCACTGCGACTTGTAAGCTAAAAGTAGAATGCTGAGTCTCTCTTAAACAGACAAAACTAAATAAAACCAAGCTAATTAATGTGCACAGCAGCCACATGATTTACCACAGATGGACAAATCAGGACAAGCAGTATGGCTGAGGTACAGCAAAAAAGAACTTCTACTCTTAAAAACATAGCAATGACAGAAATTCTGGCCTGGGAAAAAATAAAATAAAATTAACTAATTAATTTAAAAAATCTTTCATGGTCTGCACTTCTATGTAAAATTTTAATATCGTCCGGGTCTACACATTCTTTACAGTATGCTTCACAAACATACAGAGCTTTTTTCATTTTTCACATATATGCACTCCATAGACTGTATGTGTTTTTTCTTTCTCTACATCCACACGTTGATGAGAACAACAGGAGCAATGTAGGGTTCAGCGGAAGATGTGAGGATCACAACACCAAGTTTACAGTTGGCTGAAGACCAAAAGTGGCTACCCATATTACCCATATAAAGTTCACCTGCCCTTTCATGTCCAGTTAAGGGCCTCCCATTTACCACGGTGAGGTAATGTTGATGCTCCTTTTGTCATGCAATCAGCCAACAGCTAAAGGGCACAAAAAGTATAATCCCTGCTGCGCCTGAGTATCACTGACTATTCTCCCCTGTGGCAGATTTCCCTATGAAAAACACAAACTGGGTGATAGATTATTTTCCCCAGACTTACCCTCTCTGGGGGAAATCGGTCTGTAATACAGTAGTTTTAGTCACAAGATAAAGGCACGGTGCACTGCAGCTGCCTGCAGAGTTTGGCTCCTTTTATCCAAATGGTTTTAAAACACAGGTTCGCAAGATATGTTGAAAGTAAATGATTGATTGCAGTGGGCGCTAGGAATGTCCTACCTTCTTAATAAACATAACGATTGTGTTGCACTGAAAAGAGAAAATGGAGAGTTGTTAAAAACTAGCATAAAAGGGACATTTCTGAAACTGGCAAAATTCCCTCATTATAAGGCAGTATACAGACTCCTCCGTGCTGCAGCCTCTGAGGTTTGCTGGTTTTGAGCCCTCAAGTGATCATTTATTCAGCACAGTTATCATAATAACTGTTTCATTTCTGCTCCTTTCCACTGAAATGGGCGAGTTACACCGTAGAATTTCAGAGTTCTCAGATGTGTCCGTTCATAAAGGACAAAACCCACACTATATCTATCACACTTACTTTCAATTATCATTTCAACCACAACAGTATACCTTTTCAAAATATGGACTTTTTCCACCTCAACTCTTCATTGGTCCATACATGTTTTTTTTTAGTTTTTTTTTAGAAATATCTGCAGCATTGGCCACTTACCAGTGGTCACTTAAAGCAGCACAACGTAACTTTCAGCTTTTCTGAGTTTGGCGGCATCTTTTGGACAAAAGCGGTAGTGTTTTACCAGAAAGAACACTACGTTTCCCATGAGCACCAGCGCGTACTGCCGGAAAACTCCTGTCCCGTCGCTGCATTTGTTTTGATGAGAGGAGACTGGACGCTTTTCTGTTTCACCAAGTGAACAGACGGAACACAAAAAAAAAGATGTTAAACTGCTCGAAAGGAACGGGAATTTACCGGGATACCTTAAACAAGGAAGCCAGGGAGCGGTATATGGAGAAAATAATGATTATTAACGGTCTGGATCCATATGAAATCTCTGAAGAGCCATATGTTTCAATAAATTTGTATAATACAACATACAGTACATGTTTTGTACATGTTTTTTCCTCTGCAGCTACAAATAAGAGTTAATATTTGTTCCTCAACAAACTAGTTTTATCTGAAGATTGGGGTTAATTGCACCGCAGAGAGCTGGCCAGCAACTGCGTTTAGCTGGCGAAGTGGGGAATGAAACCCGTGTTTTGATCCGACCCCGGTCTGTGTGAGTGTTTGTGGTTTAAGGCTGTTTATGGTCCTGCGTTAAATCGACGCAGAGCCTACGGCGTAGGGTACGCGGCGACACGCACCGTACGTTGCGCGTCGCCACGTACCCTACGCCGTAGGTGTGCGTCGATTTAACGCAGAACCATAATTCAGGCTTTACTGTGTGTTTGGTCGTTACAGCCGCGATCCAAAGCGAGCCGACGACTCTTTCACTCTTTTACTCCGTTATATCAGATACTCGGTCTCCGTGGTTCTGCCTCCGAGCAGGAAACCGTTGAAAAGTTAAACCATTAGGATCTTCTCCCTGGTCTGTTATATGTGGAGCTGCTGCAGCAGCAACGGGTTACCAGCTTCTGCGGAGCTGCGCTCCACGCCCCGCCCATTTTCGTCTCGACTGCGAATCGGGAAGGAGGGGGAAGTGACGTATGTGCCGTAAAGCAGTCAAAGCCGTAAAATTTGTAGTTTTTTAGTGTGGCAGGGTTCCTACCATGCTCCTCAAAGTTACATAGTGCCAGTGAAGGGGATACAGACTCCCTCAGATCATGAAAGAGGTGTCATTAAACCTGTTGGAAGTTGATGTACCATCACAATGACTCTGGAAATATGATATTAAGGTGGAAAAGTTACGTAGTGTCGCTTTAACCCTAAAAATTGAAGCATCTCACTTTCTTCTTTTTGTACAGCCCTTATAGTAAATGGCATCAGTGGTGGTAAACCACTGAGTGTGATGATAGCCATGTCTAATTTGGTCATAATGCACTGCTGAATGGCACTATCTGCCGGGGAGAGACAGCTCTCTCAGCATCCCCTCAGGCCATCGCCTCATGTCCGTTTCAGGGAATTATTCTCAGGTGTTTTCGAAATGGCATGTTTTGATCACTGAGCTATATTATTGTCTTTGTCTTTTTAGCGCCTAGCTGGGCTGCTGGCTCACTGGAAGATCATCAGTTTTATTCATTAAAATGAGTCCTGCTTGCAGTCATAAACAGGCAGGTGGAGTTTATGCTATGCTTGTCGTTATCATTGAATAAAACTATTTAGTTGAGAGAATGTGGGCAGAAAAGGCTGGGTAAAGAAATCTCCCGATTGTAAAGCAATGGTGCATCTTCAGTGCAATCCAAAACAGTTTGGATAAGAATGGGAAATGGCAGTTTTATTGTATTTTATTACATTTCTTAATTCCTGTAGGTTGGTCTCTGCGGACTACTGGCATCGATTGGTGATTTAATGAAAACGCCTGCGCCTTTCCCTATTCCTCACTCCTCCTCCATGTCACTCTGCTTAAAATGTCTCAGTTAATCACATTTCCTTTAAAAGCCATAAATGGAATAAGAGGTTCTGTGCAAAGATGGACTCAACAATATTTTAGTCTGTACTTTGTCTCAAGGTTTAACCCCACTGTTCTCAGGTGGTGTGCTAATTTGGTAGATTTTAGTTATGGAAAAAAAATGTTTAAAGCACAGAGCGATAAACAAAAAAAATGAAAAAGAAAAGTATACACTCTAATAACTAATACACTAATAAAACTAAATGTAAAGCGCAATTACATGAGAAGTGCATTTATATTCAACCTTATACAAGTGAATTTCCTCCAGTTTTTCACCATTTATGACATGTTTATTTCTTTACCTTTTCAGGTTTCAGGTGATACAACAAATGGCTGGAGAAGAGATGGTAAAAGTCACTATTAGTGTTGATTCTATTTAAAATGTAATCAGTGAATATAATGGGAGTCCCAAGAGTGGGCACACCATTGTCAAGAAACCTTTACTTTAAATGGGTGGTGAGAAGATGTGTTGATGTCCTAAGGACATATAGTAAAAACTGAATCTCTTATCAACAATGTAAATATAACTTCATTCATCATTTTTAATTTGGCATACTGTTATAATTACCAAAGTCATTGTTACAGTAGGTCAGGTCATACCCCTGTAAACCAATTACTCTGACTAAGAACCTATACCAACAATGAGGAGTATTTTAATAACTGACTAGATATTTTAAAGTAGAACAACTGAGGCCCCCAGAGTAAGGAGGGCTTTAAGTAGACGTCAAAATGTTCTTGAGTAGTTCAGTCAATTTTTGAGGTCAGAAAGAGCCCAGAAAACTTTCAGAGAGCTGCTCTTCTAATTCCTAGAAAGATGCAGACTCTGGGGAGGTGATATAGGATTCTTCTGTGTACTGATACCTACACAAATATAACAGAAGAAAACCTTTCCTGGATCCTCGTCATAAAATTCTGCATAAAAACAAACTACCCTTTTCCATTTAGGAAACAAATGTGGACTGATAATGAATATATAGTTATGTTCAGGTTTGATGATGTGTTTACAGGTTTAAAAAAAAGAGCTCAAAAGCACAGGGATACATCAATTATGCTTTGAGCCTGTGTTTCACTTAGTGATATACAGTGATAAAAAAAACGATGATCAATTCTGAAACAGAATAATGATTATAAAAACACCTCAAAATCAGCAATTTACTACATCTTCAATAAATTGCAAGTTTTACCATGGTGACCTAAAATCTACGGAGAGACAAGTAAATAGCAGTACAACAGAAAGTATTGAAGGAAGAATACCCAGAAAGAAAGAACTGGAAGACTTGAAGTCCTGACTGTAGCCAGACTGTCGAGATCACACCAAAGATGAGTTAATTGAAAGACTGCACATTCCTTGGATTCTTTTAACCTTCCCTTGTGAAAAAAATATATGTTAAGCCAAATAGTGGTGGCTTAACTATGAAATCAAAAAACATACTAAGAAAATAAAAACATTTATATACATATAATGTTTTAACTTATTTCACTGTGGGGCCAGGAACTGTTGATTCTTTAAATATTTACTTAGGAAAGTTCATATGTATGGGGATCAGAGTGCTAGTTGGATGGAGATTCTGCCCTGTGGTGGAGGAGCAACAATCTGTCTTGCAAATATTCCATGTCTATCTACGCTACATACTGTAATACAGGGATGAAAACTGTTAGCGCACAAAAATCACCACAACAGTAAAATAAATAAAATAATGATACTTTTTATACTTTTTTATACAGTAGCTTCATTAATATTCAATGCTATGTAGAAGGAAAAAAAAACAACATAATTTCCCATTTGGTACCGTCTTTGATGTTATCAGTTTACTGTACATACTTTGACAGAATCACAATAATCCAAATGGAAAAGGAAAGATAACCCTCGAAGCATTTGATTAAAAAATTGGTATGAGGTTCACAAAAGTCTTGGATTGAAGGTCGGCTGTCACCCAAAACACCTTTAAAACAAGAACTTATACCCATGACTCTTTATAATAAGATTCTGGACCGATGGCAACATAGGGGAATCCAACACTTGGAAGATTGCTTCGACAAAAGACTGTTCATGTCATCTGAAGAGGAAATATAACTTTTTTCTGTTATCTCCGATTAAGAACCTTTCTGAGGGCTAATTTGGGTCCTGAAATGAGTATGCCTGTTATGAGTGATGTTGAGAGGTTTCTTTGTAATGGGAACGCACATACATTTATTTCTTTTTTTTTGAATGAGGGCCCAAAACTAAGTCTGCATAAGTCTAGAATGAAATGGGAATCAGATCTTAATGTTACAAGTGACACATTACAACAATAAAACAATTTTGGACAGAACTATGTCAAAACAGCTTGTCAACTGTGATAAATGCCCGTTACAGATTGATTAACTATAATCTACATCAATTATACCTTTTGTGCCACAGAGGGGGTGCTGGTTCAGTTATCAAAGAGTTATTAATGATTGTCGAAGGACAATCTTTAATAATTAATAAAGTAGATTATTTATCAAATTGAATTTTCAAAAGGAATTAATCAAGACGGGGCACCACCGGATGTAATCAGGAAAATGATAACTAAACAGCAAAAATCAGTCTCAAGGTAAGTTATTCTTCAGAATAATATCGAAGGGAGGAGTCCGAACACAGACCTTTGCAACCAGCAGTTGTGACAAATATTTATAAAATAAGCACAAACAACTTCCCTCATTCAAATTAATCATTTATTTATTTATTTATTTACACAAGTGTCAAAAAGATGGTAAAACAACACTTCGGATAAATTCTGATGGCTAAACTACACAAAAACAACAACTAACAACTAAACATAAACACAAAACTTTCGATCGTGTGTGTGTGTGTGTGTGTGTGTGTGTGTGTGTGTGTGTGTGTGTGTGTGTGTGTGTGTGTGTGTGTGTGTGTGTTTGTCTTCTGTCCTCTTCCACTTCTTTTTGACGTTGCAGTTTAAGTAGTAATTCGCATCAGAGCATCGGGGCGTACAGTGTGAGACCATAAATCGTGGGCTGCGATCTTTTGAACTCAGTGATCTAGTCGTGCAGTGTGAGATGGGGCTGAATCAAACGATTTAAAATATCGCACAGTGTATGCCCAGCTTAAGTTTCTCTGCCCAGACACAAAACCGCCTCTTACGTGGATCTTTGTCGTTGAAGAAAAAGGTGGTTTGGTCTGTCCGGTCGGCGTTCCTTGGTGAACAAAGGGGGTTACGCTCACCAGGGGATCCTGATAAAGAGCGGCTCTCACTCTCTCCTGTTATCCGTGCCTCCTTGTCCTCTGTAAGGAAAATCAAGGCTGGTCTCAGAACAAGGCCTCAAAGGCCTTAAAGTTCACTTAAGGCCTCCACTGTTCATATTATCACATATTATTATCAGATAGTCACATAGCGCGACGCGATAGTCGGACGCTCGCATGCATTTATGACACGGTGTAAACAACTCTCTGGGATTTTAAAGCCTGAATTACTGTTCTGTGTTAAATCGACGCGTACCCTACGCCGTTGGCTCTGCGTTGGTGTAACACGGAACCATATATCAGCCTTTAGTTCCCTGAAGAGGGGACCGGGTCACCTCGTCTTCCCACTAATTCCCACAGGAAGCTTTAAATGAATTCTAAACAGGTACACCACAGTTCTTTACTCCGATTCCTCATCATTTCATTTCTTAGGTTACAAGACAAATGAATCATGTTAACTGTAAAGAAATCACAACACTGAATGTTCACAAATGGCAACTTTATTGTTAAAAAAAAACAAAAAACCTTTGTACACATTATATACACCAAACAGCCCGAGGTAAAGTGGTTAGCACACACGATAAACCGCTACGAAACAATGGCGGAGTTCTTGTTCCGGCGGAGTTAGTTGTGGGCGTGGTTTCACGCATCGGAGGCAAACCTCTGCTCCTGTCGTGACGTCACGACAGGAGCAGAATCTGAACGGCTCATAGAAGTCACATGACACTGGATGGCTCATCCGGGCGGCTGTACAGACACTGCAGAATTTGGTTGCTTTCCTCCTTCTCTGAGTTGGCAGGCTGAGGGGAGACCACTATATGTTAAAGCAAGAAAAAACGTGTTTTTCAAAATAGGTCCCCTTTAAATGAACCTGTCAGAAATGTGCTTTAGATGTTTTACTGAAGTTGGCTCCTTTTGCATTATACCTGGCTATATATGAAAGTTTGGCCCTTCTGGCATGATATCTGCTCCACTTTAACCAGGATCACGGGAGTTATTGTTCCAGTTGACCCTGAACTTTGTTTATTTGGGAATGTGGCAGGGTGGAGGAGCTGCAGCCACTCAGTTTGATTGGGGCACAGGTGGCCCCAATCAACCAATCCACCCTGCCTGGCTTGATAAGTCATGGCTGCACAGCAGAAAGGGGCTGCTGCTGCTGGGAGAAGGTTCTGCACGTGTGTCTTGGGTGTGTCTGGAGAAAATAAACGTTCCTGCACTGAAACCTGTGTCCTCTGTCCTGTCGGTCGGCCCCGTAGCACTCGCCGTGCTACACTGGCGCCCAACGTGGGGCCCGACAGGATGGAGGCACTGGCACAGAAACTGGCAGACCTGGCGGCCCTGATCCGGAGCCAGGCGGAGCGGCAGACTGCAGCGCTGGAGACGCTGGCAGCGCAGCAGCCGGCAGGGTGGGGTCGCCCGCCTACTCTGCTCGCAGAGGACCGCCCCTTCACCTTCAGCTACCCGGACGTGCGGCGAGGGGTGCTGGACTGTCCAGGGCGGTCCTCGGAGGACGACTCCTTTTCCTTCACGTGCCCGTACGTGAGGCGAGCGGCGCGGGACCGTCTAGAGAGGCCCTCGGCGGTCCTGGAGGCGCTGGCCCTGGAGGAGGCTGTCCTGGAGGAGGCTGTCCTGGAGGAGGCTGTCCTGGAGGAGGCTGTCCTGGAGGAGGCTGTCCTGGAGGAGGCTGTCCTGGAGGAGGCTGTCCTGGAGGAGGCGGCGGTCCTGGAGGAGGCGGCGGTCCTGGAGGAGGCGGCGGTCCTGGAGGAGGCGGCGGTCCTGGAGGAGGCGGCGGTCCTGGAGGAGGCGGCGGTCCTGGAGGAGGCGGCGGTCCTGGAGGAGGCGGCGGTCCTGGAGGAGGCGGCGGTCCTGGAGGAGGCGGCGGTCCTGGAGGCGCCGATCCTGGAGGCGCCGATCCTGGAGGCGGAGACGTCGGTCGCCGGGGCGGTCCTGGACGTGCAAGCTCCAGAGGCGGACCAACGGCTGGAGCAGTGCTGCGTCGGGGAGGGGGTGGTCCTGGACGCGCCGCGGATGCCATCTGGCCCGAGGCCACCCTGGGCCCAGTCCCGAGAGCGCCGTTCTCGGCGGTCGGCCCGTCGCCGAGGACGACCTCCCGACCGGTCTCTGTGGTCGGCCCGTCGCCGAGGACGACCTCCCGACCGGTCTCTGTGGTCGGCCCGTCGCCGAGGGCGACCTCCCGACCGGCCTCGTCAGCCGGCCAAACCGGGAAGGCCCGGAGGCGCAGTCTGCGGTTCCTGGCTTCCTCTCCCGCTCCGAGGGGGGCGGGGGGGAGTTGGCTCGGCCGGATGGTCCCCGGCCTGAGGTTGGCGATGGGGGTGTGTGGCAGGGTGGAGGAGCTGCAGCCACTCAGGTTGATTGGGGCACAGGTGGCCCCAATCAACCAATCCACCCTGCCTGGCTTGATAAGTCATGGCTGCACAGCAGAAAGGGGCTGCTGCTGCTGGGAGAAGGTTCTGCACGTGTGTCTTGGGTGTGTCTGGAGAAAATAAACGTTCCTGCACTGAAACCTGTGTCCTCTGTCCTGTCGGTCGGCCCCGTAGCACTCGCCGTGCTACAGGGAACTTTACAAATATTCGCTGTTCTGTAACCAATGCACAACTCAAATTCATTGCAGTTGCGAAGAAGTGCATAGCAGTGTCATGAAAATCTGACTCCACTCTTTTTATTAACAGGTGGTCTGTTGAGATGAATAGTTCCCCCTGGAAAAAATGCACTTATTGTTTCAGAAAACGATATAACACCTTTTTGAAAATTTGGGTGGTGATGGGGGGGCACTCTGTCCTTTGTTAAGTCTCTATACTGTTGGTATAATGATATGTTTGTTTGCACATATAGCATATGAAACTGAAAATGTTTAATAAAAAAAATAATGATAATCCACACTGTACAATGCTGTATATTTCTGTACATCTATTCAATAATATCATTCTATAGTCTGCCAGCACCTTGTTGAGTCAGAATGAACTTGATAGCATGTGTGTCTTTACACCTGAGCTGGAGTCCCAGAACAAGCAGGATAATATCTTGCATATCATTGTTTGATACAAGCAGCCTTGCTCTCAGACACTCCCCTATTAACGTGGCAACAGTGCCGGCCATGCTGAACCTCCCTTAGATGCAGGATTGTGTACTGTCTCACCACTTTTGACATCTTAGGCAACATTGCTTGTATTTTTGTTCTTTTTGGCCACCACATAAGGGGTTGATCTGAGAGTCCAGTGCATAGTTCCCTAGTGTCAGGTGATTATGCATTTTAGTTCTTCCTTTCCCCAACAACTCTCACAGTCACTTCTTGGGTGTGAGATGCAGATTCATCCACTTCGGCTATAGACACAACTGCTCTACACACCTCCAATAATGTTGAATGTGTCCTTCGTCATCTCTATAATATACTTTAAAAGCTTTTGGTACTTTTGTAACAAGAGACAACTGCATAACCAATATTTTCTTAATATCTTGGATCAGAGAGGGTGGTCTTACTGAGGAGTTCTTGAACTGGGAGCGCCGTAATTTTTGGCAAGACCAGAGCACGTTTTTTCTTTGTCTCTTGAGAGTGTGGTCTTACAGGGATCAGTAAATGGGAGTTCTCATTTGTGAAGACCCAGAACAGGCTTCAGATAAGACTCTCTTACTTTCTCCCTCACAAAGTATTAATAAAATCAATCATCAGTTTCACTGCTGCACTGATGGAATCCAAGACTGACGTATTCTGCCACTTTAAGTTGAAATGGACATGTCTAAGGCCATGGGAGCAGGCATCCCTGCCCTTGAAGAACAGCTGCTTGGCAACATTTGAGCAAAGGAGCATTGCTCTGAAAAGGAATACTGTACAAGTTCAACCTTTTTTATTGTTGTTGTTTTAATTGACCTAGCTTAGTGGACATTTTCTTTGTGCCACCATAGTTAAATCAGGTCTTATCAAGCAAATATGACATGCTTAGGTTGGTCAGCCATTTTTATCTGCCAGTGCTATTTTCCACCAACATGTGTTACCAAAATTAAGTTATTTTATTTATTAAAGTTTAAGTTTATGGATCCAAATGTTCTTTACAAAGTCTGTCCTACTATTCAAGCGCCAGTTTTGAATCTCTTTGGATATGGCTGTTCTTTGTTTTGTAGTGGTGGAATTAAATTTTCACTCATGTGACACCATAACTGTACGGTTTACAGTTACTCAAGTCAACCTCTCTCTGCTGTCTGTGGGTCTTTTATAAATTGGAGTTACAACCCACTGGCAAAGTACAACAAATGCAGAATAATGTCAAGCTGCCTGGATATGAAGATGAGGGGGATGGATAATTATTGGGACTGGGCCTATTATGTCACAGTCGCTGACTTTATAAGAAGAAATGGACAAACCCCCTGCCATGACACCCATAGGTTCTACGCAGAGTGCTTTTGAAATGTCTTTTCCGGACAGTGTGATGCCATATTGCAAATGGGTCTAGTACGACCCAGGAAGCTGGCTGGGACATACTCTCTTTATTTCAGTCTGTTAGCTTTTTTTGGCTAATCTAAAATAGCTAACAAATATTACTTTACATTTATTCCTATCAAATCTGCCAAAATATCCTCATTTCAAGTTCAAGTTACTGAAATATCCAAATGGTAACACCTCCATCGTATTTAAATCAAAGTTAGTTGCTTACAGCTAAAAGCTCCTTCAGCCGATCCATGCCGGAGTGGCTGCAAACCTCCCAGTAGACGTTTACAGTGGAATATCCTGTTTCAGATATCGTTTTGGTGGATAAATCAGAAATTATCACTGCATTTAGCCAATACTGGACTAGTGCAAACTGCCAATGTAGCTTTGTGGCATGGGAATGACTGACAAGGAAGCGATAATGACTAGCCATTGGTTGAGCAGATTGTCAATCGAAAAGCTACACCTGATATTAGCACTAAATTTATTGCTTTAATAAATTAATTCCCCTGACATACAAAACAATGTTACCCCCCAATTAGAGTTACAATGGATGTTAAATCAAACAATAGAAATAAAAAAACAAACTGCAAGTATACAGTATGTATTTCTCCTGTAAAGATGGACATTTTAACAGCCCCCAGAGGCCAGTTGATTTTTTTGTTACTTCTGGGTTTAGCGTCAATGCGGACATAGACTGTTGGTTTATGGATTAGATGTACCTTAGTCAGGCAAGTCCTAAGATGCATAAGATATGGGTGACTAGTGGAAGGGTCCTGAAATGATCCTGAATGCACACATATTTTTTCTTTTTGTCTTTCTTTTTGTTAAATAAGTAATGGTACAATGAAAAAGGTTGTCTATAGTTTTTTTATGGCTGAGGCTGCACTTGCCTAATAATAAGACCCACTACAATCACATGATTTTTATAAGGCCTTCACAAAACATTTGACTTAACTTTGCAGTTCAAGAATAAAAACTGTGTTACCTTTCAAGCTATCAGTTATTAATGTATTTTTTCAAGGATCCTTTTAGAGAGTCTTTTTCTTGGTCTTTTTCTTTCTTTTTTCAGGATATAAGCAGTGCTTAGGCTGCTATGAGGGCTAATCATCACATTGTTCCTGATGAATAGCTAGCCAAAATGATTATGCACTCTTACAAAAACTCTTAATTGGCAAAATCTCTTCTTCAATCAAGTTTCTAAATTACATTTGTACAGTTCAGTGATTACTGACCAAAAGGATGATTCCTGAGCTGTAAAGAATAAGCTGCCCCATAAATGGTCCCACTGAATGGGCGACCACTCACTGAATGAATCATGTTCTAATAATTAAATTGTATGGCATACCGAGAGTGTTAACTTTAGTGGATGCACATTGAGCGACTTTGACTTCTCAAAAGGCTTTTAAAGAAATTAAGTGATAGACTTAGACAATAATTTCTCTTTTCCGGGCCATTGATTGTTCTTTTTTTTTCCTTTTTTTTTTTGTTCTTACAGACACATTTTGCTCCTCTGCTTGAGATTTATATTCTGGGGCCCTTGCCTTGTGCCTGTAACCTTAGACAAGTCAAGCTTGTAAGAGGTACAAGGCGCTGAGCACAGTTATTAGTCTTGAAATGTAATTGTTAGAGTATTTCTACTCAACTTGCATCTCTATGGATTTTTACTTTGCTGCTTCAAAAAAGTGATTCACCCAACTACTGTATTTGTTAAAAATAGAAATGTGTTAAAAATATCGAATCAAGACTAGTACACCTTTACTTTGCGAGTTTGTAGAATAGAATGAAAAGTCCACAATCTAAAGAACAAAATTAAACTTGTTTTACTGAATACTAACATCAATTTAGTCTTCAAGGATGTAGAATATGCCAGAAATGGCTTATTACAAGATTTTTTATGTCAGACTGTTAGGGTGACGATGTTTAACATAAATCAGAATATGAGTATATGGAAATAGTGCACCTATCTGTTCTGCAAATTCTGCAAATATTCACCTTTAATTTGCATGATCTATCTGTACTAAAGGTATCACTTGTATCATGCTAATGGAAGTACTTAACCTTTAAAATGACAAGCTGGTCCAGGTAGTTTAATAGTGCCACCGTAATATGGACAACTTAGTGCCTTTTTCTTAGTTACAGTATCAGGAACATTTGGTCAACTCATCAAGAATGTCGAAGACGGATTCTTTTCCCTCTAAAATTACTTCAATCGGGGGCACGGTGGCACAGCTGGTAGTGCAGCCGTCTCACAGCAGGAAGGTCCTGGTTCAATTCCCCACTGGGGACGCTGTGGGTGCTGAAGTGCGCGTTAGTCCCCCCCATGACTTCGGTGCCCACACCCTGGGTGGGGTTGGCGAAAGGGCCTTTCTGTGTGGAGTTTGCATGTTCTCCCCGTGTTTCCTTGGGTAGCTAATGTGAGCTACTCTCACAAAAACATGCAGCAGTCCTATATTATACATGCCCCCTCTGGCCAGCCGGGGCGCCAGATGGGGTGGGGGGGATCTGGCCGGAATAATGTGATCCTTCCACGCGCTACGTCCGGCCGGAGAAGCCCTTACTTTTGGGGCCCCAGTGGACCAACAATTTCTTGCTTTCTTGCAGTTACCATCTAGCTATAAATCAAGTAGCTACTTCAGGACTGAGTGATTTAGGTGTCATGCCAGCATCTTCTCATTGTCAAGGGAAGCTCCATATCTTTAGTTCATGTTTTTCTAATACATGTAAGCATGTCAGTATCTAAGTCCAAGAATTAAAGTCAATGAGTGTCCTTTTTTTCTTTCTTCAGTACTTGGTCCCTCTTCCTTTGCTGTGCCAAGTTTTAGAATCTTGAAAGCGACTGCATTTATATTACTTTTTTTTTGTTTTACTGATATCAAACTTCTTTCTGATCAATAAGTAGAACTCTATGCTAGTACCATTTATCACCTCCAACCCTTCACTCCTGTTGAGTTATAGATTTCCCACACAGGCTGTATCTAAAATTACTCATAAAGACTGATTAGGACCAAATCAGAACCTTCCTCTGCTCAAAAATATATCTCTCTCCTAAACCTCATATCATAAAAAAATAGATTTCAGGAGTAAAGTAGCCCTGTGATCGACGAGCATTTCCAAGTGCAAGGCCAGGGTATTGTGTTTTCCATGAAGCTTATTTTATAGAGCCCATGATAGATGTTGTTTAGAGCGATTTAAGCGGCCCTTATGCTGGTGTCAGCATCTGACCCCTCCGCAGTGAATAAGCTATCAGAAGGAGAGAGAAGAAGCAAAAGTGAAATATGGAGGGAGGGACATGCGTGCCAGATAAACTCCTGTAAAACTGGGCATCGCTCCAGATCTAAGAGGGGGATACCTTCAGTCTGAACTGCAGGAAAACATATTAGTACACTTCTGCCCATTACCTCCAATAACAGTTCAATTCCCCAAAATGTATTTATATGAATAATTATTTAGAACAAAAAAACAGAGATAGGAATGCTAAAAAAAAAGTCATTGTCTCGACCAGCAGTAGGTGAACTTAATTTAGTCATCACTTTCATAAGTCTCACAATTAAAAAATAATTATGTAGTCATTAACACGGAAAATGCATCCAGATAGAAGGAAAAATATCCATGTAAAAATTCAAAGTGGATTCCTGCCAGAAAGGAAAAGTGCTGGCACAAAAAGTATTTTTCATCATAAAGGCAGCTCTTTTAGGAAAGTACTGCAGACCCAATGGAACAATAACCCCAACTCCCCTTGTATCGCTAACCCTTATAATATAGATGCTTCCCCAAATGAGTAGTTGGGGTTGTCACGTGAAATTGAGACCTATTGGTTGTAATCAGGAAATGCGACAGGCCTGTCCCCTCTAAGAGCAGGTCACCTCTGCTCCCCCACCCTCTTCCTGTTCTGGTCTGTTCAGCCTTCATAAGTCCCACGTTTTATTCCCTATTTCTGTCTGCTCACATTGGCCTTGTCATTTTTCAGCCTGCTGACTGATTACTGGTTACATTGTTGAGCTGATCTCTACTTACTTTTCTTCTCTGGCTTTATGACATTATTACATGCCTTTATCACCACCATCAATACTCCCAACCTCATGGTTGGATGTTTCAGAACAGACAAACTGCAAGTTTAGCCAACAAATGTGTGATATACAATACATATATAGATATATATACACAAGTATTGAAAGTACTGTGCACTAGACAATGTACTTAATCTAATCTCACATGCATTATTAGGGCCCGAGCACTTGCAGTGCGAAGGCCCTATTGTAATTGCAGGAATTATTCTTCTTCTTCTTATTATTGTTCTGACAAAAGGAAGGCCTTTTTGCCCCCCTAAACGTGCCCAAAAAGTCACCAAATTTTGCATGCAAGCCAGGTCTGGCGAAAAATTTGATATTTAATGGTTTACATTAATGGGCGTGGCAAAATGGCTCAACAGCGCCCCCTTGAAAACTTTGTGCCTCAAGCCCCACAATACGGTGCGACGTACATGCACGAAAATCGGTACACACCTGTATCAGTACACAACTTAAAGAAAAGTGTCTGGGCGTCATGTCGAGAGACCGAACAGGAAGTCGGCATTTTTGAATTAATCGCGTCATTTTGGCGAAATTGATGCCTTCCTTCGGCAGTTAATACGGCCCGAACCGTAACGTGGACCCAGGTGTGTTATACATAAAAATGTGCGTCTCCCTCCTGCGACTACGCGCATTACTTTTCTCTTTCAAAAGCGTTACCGTGGCGACGCTAGACGCCAAAAAGCGCGCCCACCCTTCATCTGGTTGGTTCAGACAGAAAAAACTTTGTGCCTCAAGCCCCATAATACGGTTTGACGTACATGAATGAAAATCGGTACACACCTGTATCATGTCGCTACTTAAAGAAAAGTCTCTTGGCGCCATGGCCGAAACCAAACAGGAAGTCGGCCATTTTGAACATTCTGAATTAATCGCGTAATTTTGGAGCAATATATGCCATTCCTTTGAGAATTAATACGGCCCGAACCGTATGGTGAACCCAGATGTGTTATACATCAAAATGTGCGTCTCCATCCTGCGACTACGCGCATTACTTTTCTCTTTCAAAAGTGTTACCGTGGCGACGCTAGACGCCAACAAGCGCACCCCCCCTTCATCTGATTGGTCCATATTTGATAGTTCCCCAAAAGGCACCAAATTTGGCATGCAAGCCAGGCCTGGCGATAAATTTGATATTTCATGGTTTGCATTAATGGGCGTGGCCTAACGGCTCAACAGCGCCCCCCGGAAAACTTTGTGCCTCAAGCCCCACAATACCGTTTGACGTAGATGCAGAAAAATCGCTACACACCTGTATCATGGCACAACTTAAAGAAAAGTCTCTTGGAGCCATGGCCGAAACCGAACAGGAAGTCGGCCATTTTGAAATCGGATTGGTCCATATTTGATAGTTCTCCAAAAGTCACCATTTTTTGCATGCAAGCCAGACTTGGCGATAAATTTGATATTTCATGGTTTGCATTAATGGGCGTGGCCTAACGGCTCAACAGCGCCCCCTAGAATACTTTTCTCTGCCATAACTTTTGAATGGTTTGACATAGGAAGTCGTGGGTGGTGTCATGGGACTCTGTAATGAGTTCTTAAGCTTCGTTGGCCTTAATTAGCCCCGCCCCTTCTTCTGATTGGTTGTTCCGATTTTCTGCTATAACTTTGGAATGGTTTGACATAGAGAGTTGTGGGTGGTGTCATCAGATTCTGTATGGAGTCCTTGACCTTCATTGGCCTGAATTAGCCCCGCCCCTTCTTCTGATTGGTTGTCCCTTTTTTCTGCTATAACTTTTGAATGGTTTGACATAGGAAGTTGTGGGTGGTGTCATTTCTGATATGCTTATGGGGGGCGGTGGCCGTGAGTGCGAGGGCCCGTTCATCGCTGCTTGCAGCTTTAATTATATATTATTATCATTACAGCCAAAAAAAAGGAAAATGTTCAGAAATATCTTTGGTATCATTTATCACTATTATTTTTGAGAGAATAATTTCTCCTACAAATGGCAGCTTGTGTGAAAAGTTCAAAAGTTTGACCAATATAAAAAATAACATCATGTAAAAAAATTAAGCTGCATGTGAAAGGAACAAAGCAATAAATCCCATGTCATTACATTTAGGATTTAAACAAGTAGCAGGACATGTAGATAAATGGATTCTCAGAGGCTGTGCAATGCATTGACAAAATAACACGAAGTTAACATGATGTAAAAGTCTATATAATAGCGTGCAGCAATTAAAAATGTGAAGACGGAGTTGCCTTATTGCAAAAATTCACTATAATGTTGCTCCTGTTCTTTAAAACGATTATCTTGTCTGACCCATCAAAACTTCACCGTTACTCGCTGACTAGACACTTACTTTTTAGGAGCCCATTCAAATAAAAAAAAAAAAGACAGCAAGGCAATGGAATAAAAAAGATGGTGATAGGAGTAAAGGTGTATGCATCTCTATTGATACAATGCTGTATTTTGTCTAGTCACAAGTTGTATAACAGCAATGGAATCTTTATTGTGACTTACTAATTTTGAGATCTTTTTTGAAGCTCACTGCAGAGCTTATTATCATATCAGTCGATGTGTCACATTAAAACCTTAAATGTTTCATCTACATCTAAGCAGTCAAATTGAAAGTACATAAAAAAAGGACACTCATTTCATAGCTGTAGATGGAACAATAAAATGGAAATGACGGGAGGTCACCTTGTCTTAACTCCTTCTATAACACCTCGCTATAAAAGTAAACTTTGAAACCACAGCAAAGATTCTCTGAAGCAGGAACTGTCCTCGTCTCATTCAGCAGCGTAACAGATCACTGTAACATGAGTTACAACTAAAGTTTAACTGCAGTGTATGAACATGTGGACGTGCATGCTTTAAAGCATATTAAAATAAAACCTAACAAGACGAGAAAGCGACAAAAGTAACATGGTAATTTAAGTTTCAGGTAAGGTGGTGTTTTATCTCTACTACTATTTATTCTGTTTAATTTAAATGCAGTTAGCAAAAAAAAAAATCCAATTTAGAGATGTAACACTTGTTCAAATTCTTCTGCTCAAAGCTGTTTGTAAAAATTACTAAAAGAAAACAAGTAATAGACTACTTATCAGTGTTTTTCAGTAATTTTTCCCTATTTAAACTGGAGCTACTTTTTCTGTGTGTACATATATTAACTGGTTATTTAAGTGCAGTCACGCCTGCCTGTCCCTGGTCGGATGTTGGGAAGTGGCCCTGTGTGCATTTGTACATGTGTTTGTTTGTGTGTGTGCGTGTGCAGCAACTTGATTGAAGTGGTGAATTTTAACATGAGCGACGCGTAAGCTTTGTCTCACAACAGAGTGCTTCAGGGTCAGAGGAGCACTGCACTGGTGGCAATTACTATTGACATCACGCTAATTGTAGCTGAATAATTAATCCTCACTGTTGTGGAGTACAAGGACCTGAAAAGGTGAGCTGTTTGTGAGAGAGTTTAACTCAGAAGAGGGGTAACAACTTGGAATTTGGACTGTTTGTCAGACGAGAATATTAGTTCTTGTTTACAGAGACAAAATAGCGGGGGAAAAGCATTTAAAATCACTATCACTATATATATATATATATATATATATATATATATATATATATATGATAGTTGCAATGTGAATTCAAAGATCGCTGCACAGTGATTTCTAAATCACATAGAACCATAATCATTTGGCGTGCGGCACTGACTTGATCCGAAAGCAATATTTGTGTTTATTTATTTATTAATTAATTTTCATATATGCTGAAAAAGATATGTGCTTGGAAAAGTAGGTAATGAAAATGACACGCACTGAACACTTGTAAAGACATCTGCAGCACTTGTCTGCCCTCTGTTGGACACCAAGGTGTTTGCTCTCTGTCCTATAAATGACAGCAAGCAAACTCACATGGTTTGCACCCTCAACTATCGTCATGTGCACAATATCATCTTATTTTAAACTGCTTTGTCTATGAATTAAGCTATCTTTTTTGTTTTTGTTGAACAACATCATAAAAATACCAACTGATCATAGTGACTTTTGGGATTACACGGCTACGACTTCAGATGAAAAACAACCCATAAAAAAAAAAAGAAAAAGCCAATAGGACGCTTGCCTGTCCCTCAGCGCCTTGCAAGGGTTAAAAGGCAAGTTGCAGCTGGGCCCTGGCAATTAGAAACTCTAGCTGAATTGCAAAGGTGTGCAGAACTATGTAAAATCAGACATTTTGGCAGTTTACTTTTCTGGAACATTCAAGGCTATACTAACACAATGCCATGTAGTAAAGACATTAGCACATAAGCAATGGTTTTTGAATTTGGTAGTATATCTTTATCTGTACCTGTCTGTTTGGGGTTTACAAAAATATTGGGGAAAAAAAATCTTTCGGTGTGAATATACTGAACATGACTTGAAATGATCTATTCACACAAGACTGAACAAACATAACTGTTTCTCTGCCAAGAAATTGATGACATTGTTGAACAAATAACCATCTGTCCCCTGGATCTAACAGCTAATGTAGTTGGAGGACAGGACTTCACACAACATGATTACACTTATTAAGTCACAAACTCAGACGCAAACCTTCTTGTTCCTCGTTTCAACAGACTTTTTATCTGTTGAATTTCACTCAACGAAAAGATTTTATTCATTACTTGTGCCCCACACATAACTGTTATCCCACCTGATTAAAGAATTGGAGGATGTAACAGTTCCATCATGACAGAACATTATGGGCGTGTTAAAGGTCCAGCAGTGTTTTCACTGTCAGGTTTTGGGGAATAATTCTCCTGGATGTGAAATGAAACGAGGGCAGTTAGGCTGCTTGAGGCCTGGCTCCAAAGGGGGAGAGCAGCTAGTGAGGTCTGCAGGGTCTGACATGTAACAGCAATCATTATTCTGTGTGCTAATCGAAGCAATGTCTGATTAGAGGGTTCAAATCTTGGGCTTGATGGTGGGCTGCTCAGCATGTTAAATGTTAGTCCATCACAATTAGAATAAGACTGAACAAGTATGGTTTGTTTGGCTGCCAGGAGAAAGCCTCTTCTGTATAAAAAGAATACACAAGTATGACTGAGGTTTGCAAAACGCCATCTGAACAAACCACAAGACTTCTGGGACTATGTCCCATAGACAGTTGAAACCAAGGTGGAGCTGTCTGGCCTCAATGCCCAGCAGCAAACCAAATGTAGCATTTCAGCAGAAGCACCACAGTCAAGCACAACGGCGGAAGGGTGATGATTTGAGGTTATATTGCAGCCACAGGACCTGGGCACCTTGCAGACATTGAGTTGACCATGAACTGCCCCATATACTGTTGTATTCTAGACACAAATGTGGGGCTTTCCAACCAACAACTGAAGCTTGGTTAAAATTGAGTCATGCAACAGAAAAATGATTGCAAGCAAGCCAGCTTGCAATCATTTACAGAATGGCTGTAAAATAAAAGAAGTGATGTGTTGGAATTGCCAAGTGAAAGTCCAAACCTCAACCTGATTCTGTTATGGAGGGAACTTTAAGTGACTTGTGTAAAAGAAAAAAAAACCTCAGAAACCTAACTGAACTGGAGCCAAAATTCATCTGCAATGATGAGAGGGACAGCGACAGTCATACAGAAAAAATAACACTTAGTTATTGCTGCTAAAGGTGGATCTGCAACTAAACTTAGAATTGTCCACATTACTTTTTTTTCTTCTTTTTGGCATCATTTTTGATATCATAGTGAAATAAATATATACAGTAATGTTGTGTGTTCAAGGTTTTATTTGCCTAACTATACTAAGACCAAGTATGACCAGATGATTCCTATACTGCTTTTACACACGTAGGATTAAAAGAGGGGATATTGACTTTTACACATGACAACAAGTTATTTCAGTGAAATCTTGTGCTCTTTGTTATTTTCTTGGAAAAAACAAGTAAATTAATGAACAGACATTTTGTATTGCTTGATCATTATGGTGTTGGCGTCACACATTGTTCAAACAATCGCTTCCATCGGTGAGGGTCCTTGAGCAATTATTTACTTACACTCCAGGGTAATGCTCGCGGGACCTTTGACCTTCCTGAAGACATAAGCAAATCAATTAATCCAGCAGGCAAGTTACCTCTTCAATAAATCTCCAATAAAAATGAACTTTGATCACATACGTTTTAATTGCTGAAAGAATGTGAAGGACGTATTTACAGTCCTTCATTGTGAAGGACTGTAAATACATCACTTTTGTTGCATGGTTTCCTGTGTCTCATTAAAAAATAAATAATCATGTATTTGCTATTATTACACTTGTTGAAACCCAGTGTTTCCAATTAGCTGAATTGATTTGATCTGTCTTGTTGCAAAAAAGATTATTTTCCTCATTAGCTTTGCTTGAGCTACCACTTATCAGAGATGAGCATCCATTAGAAGGACCAGAAACAGAGACAACTTGCAGTTTAGTTCCAGTCTGATAGCATCCCAAGGAGGGCGCCTCATGTGAGTGTGACTCATGCTGGAGGACCAAGACTCAACGGCCATTGTCCTCTCAGATTGTTTCTTATTGTTTCTTTTACTAGACGGTCTGAAGAGCATTTGCACATCAGTAATTTGCAAAGTTGAATTTTTAAAGAAGATCAGTGTTGTATTTGTATCATATTACACAAACTGAAAAAAATCTGACAACCATCAAGCATTCACAGAGAGCCAGAGTGCCCTCATAGAAGATTTGATAGGAGATAAGACATCATGTGGTTTAAAATGACATAACTCATTGTTAATTATGCTTTACCTTTTGTCTTTGACAACTCAATAATGTTTCACCTCTCTGAGCTTCCATTATAAAACCTCTTGATAATTCAGTTGGATTCATTGGGACACTTCTTAATGAGTTACTGCGGTGCTTTTCTGATTAACTTTATAAACAATTGATGAACAAGAACAAATTATTTTCTTTTCCACCTTTTAAGAAATGAGGAAAAGATTTAAAGCTTTGGTTTTACCACATAATTCCTCAAACCTTTGGAGACTCTATCCCTTACTGCATAGTTAGACAATGTTGCCATCTAGTGATTAATCAGGGACAACCCCTTGAAACCTGTGAGTTCTTATTATTAAGGTTACATTTTCTTGAGGTAGTTGTCTCCACTTCTGCTATGGAGAAACTGATATTCAAGTGTTTATTGACTTTTTACATAGTAATATATCATTTGTTCCATTTAATGCTTTGTACAGAGTTGACAGAATTCATATTCCGTCTGTCTTTCAAGCAGCTCAGTGGTACTGCATTAAATTGTGTTTTCTTGTGTTCAAACTAAACTAAAAAAAAGGGCCTAAAACGATGGGGAAAAGGAAAGGAAGGAAAAAAAATGCTGCTACAGCAAACCCACTGATGTTCATAACATTTGAAAGCAATTTATTACCGGATGTTTGTTATAGAAACACACAAAAAGAGAAATTATGTTTCTGTTATTTGTTTTTTTTTACTCTAATCATATTTTCTTCTTCCCCGAGAGTGTGGCTTAATTTCCACAATATTGTACACAGGTTTTTAACATCAAGACAAAATAAGTAGCCTACACAACATCAATGACATCAGATGTACAGTACAGAACCTTAACTCTCTTTGAAAATAAAGAAGTGTATCTGCTGTGTTTGAACATCTAAGCACACCCTTTTTGCTGCCGTAGAAGTTAGAAATATAAGTAACAGCCTGGTGCCAGTAATCAACTGCACTTAATTAACTGATCATCACCAAATGTGAACATTGGTAAAAGCAGATCTTTTGGCAGATTTCTGATTTGGAGCACTCCGGTCACTGTTAACACAGCACCAAGGAGGAAACTTCAGCAATGATCTTCTCGAAGGCAATTCGCTGCCCATCAGTCTGTAAAGGGTTGTTTGGAAACAATCTAGAGGCCATGTTCTACAGTGAGTATAATTATTCACAAATGGAATCCTTCTTAAAAGTGGCTGTCCCAGCACATTCCCCCGCCCCAAAGCATTGCTCACAAAGCTAATGTCAGATTCTAACAGCATCTCATACTCTACGGCATTAATCAATTAAAGAAAGAAAGAAAGAAAGAAAGAAAGAAAGAAAGAAAGAAAGAAAGAAAGAAAGAAAGAAAGAAAGAAAGAAAGAAAGAAAGAAAGAAAGAAAGAAAGAAAGAAAGAAAGAAAGAAAGAAAGAAAGAAAGAAAGATTGGCAGTGGTAAATGGCTGAAGATGTGGACTTCCTTTGCAGCCATAGGGCCTGGGCACTTTGCAGTCATTTAGTCAAACATGTTCTCCTCTTCTATATGGGAGTATTCTAGGTTCAAATCTGTCCTCATTTTACCGAAGCAACAATGTGAGAGACAGATAGCATACGGATTACTTCAAGTTATTGGTTCAAAGTGATTTAACATTCCAACAGGTTTTTTTTCTTTTGTTTTTCACAGACACATTTTGAATCACCTTTTGTGACGTGAATAACAACCTGGTGAAACATGTCATGTGTTACTGCTCATCTGAGGTTAAAGAGGGTCAGTTTTGTCTTTCACAAGACTCTACATTACCATTGCAACAACTGAGCTGAAGAGGAGAGACTGCGGAAACAACAGGTGAATGGATAAGCTGGTCACACAAGAAACTGATGTGGAGGTGTGGTCAGCAGGCAAAGAGCAGCAAGCAACAATCAAGTCCTGGGCACTGCAGGATCCAGCTTGTGCTACTGGTTTTCAAAGTTGCAGTGAAAAATTGCGTGAAGGAAAGGTAGACAGATTTACTGTCACCCTTCTATCTCTTTTAGCACACAATTGCCCTAAACACAGCAAACCTGGATTGCAATTTTAAGATTTCAGATTGGAGGTACCAACTGGGTTACCATACTCATGCCTTGTGGCCATTGACAATTTTTACAAGGCTACAAGTGACGTTACTGTAATGTCAGGAGAATATAAAAATAATCATCACTTTCTCTGGCCACTGTAATGAGGCAGCGTCTTGTTTTTTTTTTCCTTAAAGAGTGAGTCATCAGATAAGGAGGGCATTCATGTACACAGCACATCACTTCTTTAAAACTGACACTACTTAACCTGTTTCTCCGGCACTTCAGTCAGTACTGACAAACTGCAAAATCCAGGGTACATAGAGATTTTCAGTGACAGCTGCAATCTTAAGTTTACTATACTGCAGGCCTGGATCCAGACTCAAAGTATGACAGAGGATGCACAAGATCGCAAAGGTTGAGTACAGCGAACAGGACAGAACTTGTCCCAGGCAAAATGTCCATAACAAGCACAAGACACCGTTTACAGACAGCAGTGCTTATATCCTCTTGTAGAACATCTGGCCACAACCTTTGAGTAGCGCGGTCTTGAAAACATATACTCTGTAAGAGCTTCTCAAAGCATGTTTCAACATTGTGTTGCTTCAAAAACAAAAACAAGAACAGGTTCTTTTAGATTCCACTTCTGTAAACGGTTGTTGCCGTCTTCCCAGGGGAGCTGCTTCCAATACGTGTTTCTGTTACACCTCACCTCCCACAACATTTTCTCCCACAACATCAAGACTTTTCCTTGAGTTAGACTTCAGTAAAGATCCTGCAAATCCTCCACAAGTCCCCATGTCAATCATCACTATTTGATAATAAACATACAGTCTCTACACACAAATCACAGACAAACGACAAAGAAGAATAAATTATACAGCATCAACCCTTCTGAGAGCTTTGCTTACTGCACTCGTTCTAAAACAGTGAAGGGAAGGGTTGCCATTTTGTCACAACCTGCGGATTATCAAGGTAGCGAATATTTAGATGACAAAACAATTTTCTAAAAACATCATATTAATTACCTTGTGTGGTTTTTCCCTAATTTGGCAATATATGTAAACCTTTTTCTTGGTGTGTACATATCTGAAGATGAAGCTTAGTATTTTGGCTTTTTAGGGAAGGGAATATATGGATTTCAATGTTTTTTGTATTCAGGACAGCGGCAGTCTCTGGCAGTGTTGCTCTGTTTTCTCTTTGTAGACTACAATAAAACAGAGAGGAGAGCTGTCTCTTAAAAAAAATCAACAACAAAAAAGTAGTATTTTCAATAAAAAAGGTACAAACAGTGATACTTTATTCTATTTCTAGTGTTTTTCCCTTTTTAAATAAATAATCCACACTGACATCCTTGCCAGTATTGTTTTTGTATTGCTTCCTCTATTTTTTGAATATCTTTTTGATATATTATCCAACAAATCCATTATTCAGTTACAATTGTTTGAAATTTCATGAATTAGTAGACTATAGTATTCTGAAAATTATGTTTAAAGCTCATAAAAAAAACTTTACCAATCAACATTCAGAAAAGTTTTGAAAAAAGAGAAAGCAAGTATAACTTAAAAGGAACAGAGATTAAAAAAAAACAAGATTCAGGACTAAATTGATGGAACGTTGTGTTTCTGTGAAAGGAATCAGTTTATGGAACAATCTGAATAAAGAAAACAAAAAATCCAAATCAAACATTACATTCAAAAGAACAATTAAAGGCTGTATGTTAAGTAAATATAAGGAAATATGTTAGTTAAGTTTGATTGACATACCCATAGACGGCGGTCATTTTATTTTAGTTTATTTTTTATTTACTTAGTTGTTGTTTTTTAAATTTTTAATTTATGTTATTTGTGAATTTATTTCTTGGGAAAAAGGGGCAGATTAGATAAGATACTTCTTCTTTCTGCTCCCCTTTTCAATCACAATTTATGAACAATTGTGTTTGTATGTGCATTGAATTGTTTGTTTTATTTTTTGAATGAAATAAAGAATAAAATGAAATTAAATCAATTATGTTATTTTTTTCTTGCTTGTTTATAGTAAAGATGTGGTGTACTTTTAATATTTACATTAAAGTACAAAATGTTTTTTTTTTTAATCAATATTAATACTTATAAAACCATGTTTTCCTTTTGTTCCCACAGACAGAAAAAAAATATTTATTGAAATGATACATTTTTCTTCTATTTTCTTTCTTATATCTCCGAGTCCAGGAGCGAACTGAAAGTCTGAACTAATCAGATTGTGAAAATGCCCCTGGTGTGAACAAAAGGGGTGAAAAGGGAGAAAAATACTTGTACTTGTCCAGTAACAATAAAGTTGAATCTAATCTCATAAGGTTTCAGGTTAGCCAGAGGGAAGTAATATGAAGCAAGCTCAATGGAATAGCAAGGTACTGTTGAGCCTAAGGGCAGAGTTGAAACATGAGTCATGACCAGATCACAGCTCGGCAGGTTGGCGACTTAAGCACATATCCTCCCCAGGTGGAAGCCATGTATGAAAAATCTGACTTGGATTTTAGTAAGGCTCCATAGTAAAACATATGATGATCTTTAAGCTACTGATACAGTAAAAAAGTATGTTTTTCATATGTCAGAAATTGTTTTTACATATTTTACACAGTTCTTATTGCATTTAAAACAGTATATAAATTGTATCAGCCTAATGGTATTTATTGCAAAAAAAAGCTCTATTCTCTTAATCAATTTGGAGTTTAAACTGACAAGAAAAGCAATTTTCATTATGGGTAAATGTCAGAATTAAATGCGTGTCTTGATTCATGTATGAAGTTTCAAGTAAAAGAGCTCTGATACCACTTTTTCATCAGAATTCAACAGAAGATGTTGAAGTGCTCTTAGTAGTAAAAATTAATAAAATATCTCTCATCTTAGTGTGGACTTATTTATGCTGTCTGTAGGGGGTGTTTGGATGAAAAGATTTTTTTTTCAGCATCAGCAACAAACTGTATCCATCAAACCATGGGATCCATATAAAAATGATGTGATTAATAAACACCAGTTTAACCTTTTAGGTTTATATGTGTTGATCTGCTGTTTAATTCAAAAATACACAAATAAGATAACCTCTTTTCTGGCTCCGACAGTGATTTAATATTAGTGTCACACTGACAGCCAACTTCTGATGTGTTTGTCTTTCCTGAGGAAGGTCTCTGATTTATATTTAATTATACAGTATAATGAAGCAAACGTAAGCACATCATTCTGGAAATTATAATTCTTTAAAAGCAGTGCATCAAAATAATGAACATACAATCACAACTTGTATTTTAGGTTTAGGTCATAATTGTTGCATGAAATTAGCACTGCAAATATAATACATTTTATTTATTGGCACCTTTCAAGGTACAAGAAAGATACACCAAAAAAACAAAGGACGGTGTTACATAATAAAACAATAAGATAAAGACAGAGAACTACAAAGATTAAACAATTAAAAAAAAAAAAGGCTCTTCACAAGGATTTGGAAATAGGAAGAGAGTTGATATTGCCTATGTGATATGGGAGAGAAATCCAGAGAGAAGAGGCAGAGCAGCTGAAGGCTCTGGTAATCATGCGAGCACAGGGAACAGTGAGCTGAATGGACGATGATGACATGAGACCCCAAGATGGTGTGGTGGTGTGTAAGAGTTAAGACAGGTAGTTTGGGGGGGTGAGGCCATTGATGGTCTTGAAAGTAGCAAAATTTGATGGGAAGTCAGTGAAGCTGCTGCAGGTCAGGACAGGAATGATTTGACTGATGGAGGGTGTTCTTGAGTGGACTAGTTGAAGTTTATTGATGGATCCGAGATGAAGAACAGAGAGGAAGGAATGACAATAGTCGAGATGAAAAGTGGGGGCATGAACCAAAGCTGCAACATTTATAGGTGAAAGAAATGGATGTAGACATTTGATATTTGAAGTTTATAATAAGCAGAGTGGGTCATGTTTTTGATAAACAAGTTTGCATTATTATCAGGCTCATTCAAATCCGATTTAGATTTGGAGCATTAAAACTAAATATTATCACTGATTCCAAGGCAAGCCAAAGGGCTTCATCTTATACAGTGTCAGTGTGCCCTGCTGAAGGAAGTTAAACATGTGACTTTGTTGTTATCAGTGTAGAATTGTACAATCCATTCATTGTCTAGAGTGACCAATTCACATTTTTAAACTTGTCAAATTATAATCATTTTAAAAATTATATTAAGTTGTAGAATGCACATCTGAAGGGGCAGCCTGTTGCTGCAACCTGTGTCTTCTGTCATCTTGACATTTTTCTATTTAAAATATGATCTATGGCACATTTTTCTTGCGCTGGTTTGGATGGTCTTCTGTCTCATGGATTTCTGCTGGTCACTCTGTCACTTCTTGCGATTTCTTATAAGTTTCCATGGAAACAGAAGTTGTTTACATGTGGGTGCAACTATTTAAGATTTCCAAAATGGACACAAGTTGAAAAGGAGAGTTGGGGGATGTGGAGCAGGAATAAAAGGGAGAGCAAGAAGAAAGAGGGGTTTGTTTGATATGAGAAGACAGAAGAAGTGGGGCTGAAGGGGATTACTTGCAGTACTTGTTAGCAACAGATGGTGTAATCCTGGACATTTTTCATGCTATTAGCAGACAGAGATCACCTGTGTTACATTATTGCTGCATGTGGAATCATCAGCACTGTTGCCAGGCAAAGAACAACAGATACCAAAAGCATTCATTATGATCTATAGAGATTTCAACCACTTTCAACTGTCTCTTATACTCACTCTTGCCAACAGTTGCTCAACCTATGTTTTTTTTAAACGGCAATTACATAATTTCCCTTTGGGGATAGATGTGTCCCTCTTCTTCCATCTTCCTCCACAGCACACCATGGCATAGAAGAGGACGCTGGCCACCACAGACTGGTAAAACATTGGCAGCAGCTTTTTGCAGATGTTGAAGGACCCCAGCCTTCTCGGGAAGTGCAGATGGCTCTGTCCGTTTCTGCAGGTAGTGTCCATGTTTGGTGACCAGTCCAGCTTGTCATCCAACTGCAGCCCCTGGTGGGGGATAAACGATATCAGTAACTCATTAATTTGACAAAATGTGTATTCACACATTTTATTTAAATAGAATTTGACCCCATGATAAAAAACAAAACTTGATTTCAGCAACAACATAGACCAACAAAACCTGTAAGACTGCTGGAAATATGAAAATGTTGTCAGGGTCGATGTGTGTAGGATCCAAATGTAGAATCCCAGCGAGGCGAAAATAGAAAATGGTGTGCTTTTATTTTAAGAAAAGCATTCTGCGGTATTATTTATTTATTTAGCCTTTATTTTACCAGGTCAGTCCCATTGAGACACAATGGTCTCTTTTACAAGGGAAGCCTGGCCAAGACAGCAGCTTTAAAACATTGAGTTTCAACAGTTAAAACAGACAGTACAGAATTACCTAAAACACCAAGTCAAACAACAATAAAATAAACCAAATATAATCTGATCAAATCAGTAGGGCTAGATAATGGGGCTTTCAAGAACAAGTACGGTATGAGGCCGACTCTATGTCACTCATAACATTCTTAAATGATCCCAAAGAAACAAGATCCCTCAACTTCAGGGTGCTCTTCAATGAATTCCAAGCAAAAGGTGCAAAGTACATAAAAGAGTGCTTGCCGAGTTCAGTGCGAACCCTGGGGACACTCAACAGATAACAATCGTTGGAACGTAGGGAGTAAGTGCTCTGGGTTCTTGAAATATAACCACACAAATATTGGGGAAGTACACCTAAAATGGCTTTATATACAAGAATGTGCCAGTGTGAGAGACGACGTGCAGCCAATGAGGGCCACTCAACTCTGCGATATAAGGTACAATGGTGAGTGAGGGCTTTACAACCTATGACAAACCTCAGGGCACCGTGATACACAGAGTCCAGAGATTGCAGACATTTGGCAGGGGCATGCATATAAAGAAGTATGAAGGTATGAAATCCAAAAACAAGCAAACAAAAGCCAGAAAGATGTGATATGTAACATAGGGGAATAACAAGACTAAACCTAGAAAAATAAGCAGATTAAAATGTTATTACTTGCGTATAAAGTCCAAAACGGCTTAGCTCTGCATTATTTGCAAGAACTGATAGTGCCTTATGTTCCTGGCAGAGCTCTCCGTTCTCAGAGTGCAGGTTTACTCATATTTCCTAGAGTATACAAATGTAGATTTGGAGGGCAGGCGTTCTGCTTTCAGGCACCATTACTATGGAACCAACTTCCAATCTGGGTTAAGGAGGCTGACACCACCTCCACCTTTAAACTAAACTTAAAACCTTTCTGTTTAGTAAAGCCTATAGTTAGTGTTTAGTAAACCTCTAGCTGGTGTTGGTAAATCTCTAGTTAGTGTAAACTCTAGTGTGTTAGAATCAGTAGTCATAGCTGCAGCTATAGAACAAGACTATAATAGTTAGTCTCAAATATAGCTTGGTGGTAGATATGTTGCTATAGGCCTATGCTGCAGGGGGGCACTGACATGATCCACTGGGCGGTGCCCGTAACCCAGTGCTTCTCAATCCTGGTCCTCGTGGGCCCCTGTCCTGCATGTTTTAGATGTTTCCCTGCACCAACACACCTGATTCTAATTCAATTCAATTCAATTCAATTTTATTTATATAGCGTCTAATACAACAGAGTTGTCTCTAGACGCTTTACAGAGACCCATACCCAGAACATGACCCCCGAGCAGTTATTACATAAACAATGGCAGGTAAAAACTCCCCTAGTGGGAGAAAAACCTTAAGCCAAACAGTGGCAAGGAAAAACTCCCCTTTAGGAGGGAAGAAACCTTGAGCAGGACCAGGCTCATCAGGGGGGACCCTCCTGCCGAGGGCCAGACTGGTGGGTCAGGGACGGCAACAGCACAGCAGGCAGGTGGAAGCAGCAACGGGATGACCGGGGGTGGGGACCGCAGGCCAGCACACAGCTCCCGAAGCTCCGGCCCAATCAGCAAGTCCCAGGTTGGGGTGCAGGGTCAGGAAAAGACTTGTGCTCCGTAATGCAAGCTACAAGCCACCCATGGCCACCTGCAGGACAAAAGAGAGAAAAGGGAGGAGAAGGGGGGGGCAGCAACGGGATGACCAGGGGTGGGGACCGCAGGCCAGCACGCAGCTCCCGAAGCTCCTAATTAAAGGTCCTCATTAGCTTGTCACCAAGGTCTGCACAGCTCTGTTGATGACACAGGTACTTTTATCACGGTGTGCTGAAGCTGGGAAACATCTAAAACATGCAGGACAGGGGTCCACGAGGACCAGGACTGAGAAACACTGTCCTAACCCTTCTTCTCTTCTCCTCTCGTCTCCTCTTCCCTTCCTCTCTTCTCCTTTTCCATTTTTATTTATTATAAGTATCTCATAGCCATAATTTTTGCCCATTGTTCCTGTAGTTTCTTGTGCTGGCCCCCTTTTTCTCTTTTGTGCATGTTTTCAGGCTGGAGCTTCAGGAGCTGCGTGCTGGCCTGCGGCCCCCTCCCCCCTCTGGTCATCCCGCTGCTGCTTCCACATGCCTGCGTGGATGTCTGCTGTGTGCTGCTGACGTCCCCAGTCTGGTCTTCGGCAAGAGGGTCCCCCCTTATGAGCCTGGTCCTGCTCAAGGTTTCTTCCCTACAGGGGAGTTTTTTTTCAACTTTGTCTATGCTCAGCAGTAGGTAAACCACTAATGTACCTGCTAGAAGAAGACAAACATGCACTTTCTATCTAAATCCACAAGTTAATATAGATTAATATAAAGTATACAAACACCTATTGTGTTACATAGCCTATATTAAGTTATTTTCCTCTGGTATTTTAGAACTGAAGTCAACATGAAAATCCATAGAGACAAATGTACTACTCAATAAACTGGAACTAAACATAATGACAGATTTGTTTTTCTCCTGCTATGTGTTTTTTTTTTTTGCTTCCTCCCTTTGTGCAGGCATCTGACTCATTGCAGGAATTAGCTCTTGAGAAAAAGTATTCTCACACAGTTATGGACACCCTTGTGTGCAACATGTGCGCAAAATTTCCATTGTGGTTTGTGACAAGGAAACCACATACCAGTAAAACTGCATTGCTCTCAATACACCATTTTAATTTCAATCTGCAAGATGCTGATGTGATTAACAAATATCTTTTTTGAGGCAAAGAGGCAAGAGATTCACAATGCTAATTTGTACAATGACGAGGTAGTAATATGTCAACAAATCATGAGAAAACAATGCTTACACCACTTGTTTCTTCCCTTGGTCCATATTCAAATAACTATTGTTTACAATGGTTGAGTCATTTACTCTGTCACTTTTCACATGTGCTTTGTTGAAAAAAAAAAAAAAAGATGTTTGAATACCAACCACTGCCTTAAAGGTGTCCTTTTTTGACAATTTCAGTCTTAGCTGATATCTGGGCTGTTCAGACTACATGGATTGCTGTCTTTCCATTGGGTGCATTGAAGTGGCTGTGTTCACACTATATGACTGGGGGTTATAGTACACAGTGATGACGGGTGAGCACCAACTGCTTGGCATTTCACCTCTGATTAAATATTTTTGGGGCACGGTGGCGCAGCTGGCATTGCAGCCGCCTCATATTTAGAAGGTCCTGGGCTCTGACCAGCCTGAGGGGGCGGGGAGGACCTGGCTGGAATAACATGATCCTTGGCGCTGTGTCCAGCCCTGTTGAGTGAAAAGAAGGGCCTGCTCACTCCTCAAGCAAGAAGGAGGCTTGAGCTCAGTGCAGGGCCCTCCGGGGGTTGGCAGAAGGAGGTGCACTTATCTGAAATTAACCAGGTTGCTTTGGTGATCTACTTAAGGCCACTTTTGACAAAGGTACTGTGGTTTGAGAACACACTGAAGATCCCCTCCTTATGCCTCCGCTATGTAGCTGTACATTCCCACTGATCCCACAATGGTCAAATATTGCCTTCCTAGTTTGTGTTTGGGGGGGGGGGTTGGGGGGGTGGGGGGTTAAAGTGAGTAGGCCAGTTTGAACAGGCGGGTTTTTAGATGCGATTTGAAGATTGATAGTGAGTTAATGTTCCTGATGTGAGGGGGGAGGGAGTTCCAGAGGCGGGGGGGCAGAGCGGCTCTGGACTCCATAGTGGACAGACGGGCACATTAAGGCTGATAGGAGTCCGGGACGGAGATTTGATGTTAACTGAGCTATGGGGCTCATTACAGCTATGAGGAGCTAATACACATTCCACCACGATAGGTGGTGATAATGCCCACTTTCAATTTGTTAGCACTTGGCTTATTTTTAACAGAGATACTGTACAAAACAGTTGATATATTTTACACCGAGCCATTATAAACTGGGTCTCATTCAGACTTTGTTTCTTTCAGTAAATTATCTGATATGACAAATTTTACAAAAATTCGTTTGTAGACCTACTTTCTGTGTTGTGGCATGCAGCTCAAGCATATTTGGCTCAGCCACTGTAGTTAGTTACACAGGAGCAGGTGGGTAAGTGTTGGATTTTAGGCTTGGCTGACCTTGATAGAGATGCTATTCGGCTTCTAACTTTTCCCCGGTCTTTTCTATCTGGGAAAGTTTGTATATATATTTTTGTTTTTAGTTTCAAATGAGTATGCCTACCTTCTTATGCTGTGGCTCGGGATCATCATGTTGATGAAGATCCAGGTGTGCATACCATCTTGGTATATCAGTAACAACAGTAGACTATGCAGTTTTGAAATAGTGGCCACATTTAGACCAATGAGGTGATCAATTACCACCTACATTTGTCTTCTTATAAATATAAATAGCAGCCACTGTAAAACTGCATGACATAATTTAAACTTTATCTTTTGACAGGCGTCCTTTTTATTGACAGTTCTGTTGATCAGTGAGATTGTGGTTTTACAGACACTTCCTGTAACAAAAAAGAACATCATACTAGAGTTAGGTAATCACTTATTAATCATGTTGTGAATGCAATACATTTAGAAAACTTCTGTGTTCTGCTTATGATCAATTTAGCACAATGACCCAGAAACTTATTGCGGTATTTAATGACTTAGAATATGTTTGTACTCTGGCTAACCACCAACCACCTGCAGAGAGTGTGAGTTATAAATTGGGTAAAACTGAGGTACTGTATGCAGTCGTCACATTTTCATTTTTTCCTTTGTTTATGAAAGAGTCAGCACAGTTGTTACGATCACCAGTTAAAACACTTGGTTTAACTCCGTGACCAGAACATAAAAGGACACCACACTCGAGGTTCAGTTGTGTATATAATAAGAAGCATGTTTATTCATCAACCAAGGAAAAACCCCCATAACTTAACAAGACGAGTCTGGAGGCCTGACCAAACAAAACAATAAAGGAAAAGACCATGAGGGAAGCCTGAGCCAACCACGCAATGGGCCGTCGGACCCAGAACCTCCCTCCTTGACCTAACAAGAACAGGAACCTAACCTCAAAACAAAAACCGAGGAAAGAAAACCAAACTGACAGACCTCCATCCTGAAAACAACACAAACAAAAGAAACACAGGAGCAACCCTGGCACCAAGGTGAGGCTGCCTGGTCTGAGAGAGAACTGGCTCCTCCTGTCCCTCTTAAATACAGGCGGAGCCAGATAATCGCCTGATGCGGAACACCTGAAGGGAGACAAGAAAGAAGGGGGGAGGGAGCGCATAACACCCCCACCCTAAATTAGTGATTACTCTTTTTTTTTCACACACACAGGAAATAAAAAAAAAAAACCAATCACTACAATACACTCTACAAGCGTGACAACGCATCGGCCACAACATTATCCCTGCCACGGATGTGCTCGATCTCAACGTTGTAGGACTGCATGAAGATACTCCAACGCATCAGCCTTCGGTTGGAGTTGCGCATCTTCTGCAGAAACACAAGAGGGTTATGATCGGTGTAGATCGTGACCGGAACATTAGATGACCCAACGTACACCTCAAAGTGATCCAGAGCCAAAACCATAGCAAGTGCCTCCTGTTCAATGGTAGAATAAACACGCTGATGTCGGTTGAATTTTCTGGAAAAATAGGACACTGGATGTTCCACCCCATCAGCACCATCCTGAAGCAGAACAGCTCCAGCACCCCGCTCACTCGCATCGATAGCCAATTTAAATGGCTGGTCAAAGTTAGGCGCCGCAAGCACAGGAGCATCAGTCATCAGAGCCTTAATTTGCTGAAAAGCCTGTTGACAGCTGTCAGACCACACAAACCGAACCTTCGGACTTAACAGGTCAGTTAATGGCGACGCGACAGCAGAAAAGTTCTTGCAAAATGCCCTATAATAACCGGCCATTCCCAGGAAGCAGCGCAAGTCCCGCCTAGAGCCAGGAATAGGAAAGGCCAGAACTGCCTCCACCTTAGACTGGACCGGACGCACTTCACCTCGGCCCACCACTTTTCCCAAATAAGTCACGGTTGCTTGACCAAAATTACATTTTGCCAAGTTTAACGTTAACTTCGCTGCACTCAGCCGCTCAAACACCTCTCTGATTTGCTGTAGATGACTTTGCCAGGAATCAGAGAATATTACCAAATCATCTAGATAGGCTTCACACCCAGAGACACCGGACAGTACAATATTCACCAGCCTCTGGAAGGTAGCAGGGGCATTACGCATTCCAAAGGCCATCACTTTATACTGTAAAAAATCATCTGGTGTTACAAAGGCGGAAATCTCCTTAGCGCGGTCAGTTAACGGGACCTGCCAGTACCCCTTTAACAGATCAAGCTTGGTTACATAGGAGGCACTGCCAACATGATCAACACAGTCCTCCATCCTGGGCAAAGGATAACAGTCAGGTTTCGTTATGTTATTCACCCGCCGAAAATCAGTACAGAACCGATCAGACTTATCAGCCTTGTCCACCAAAAGACAAGGGGAACTCCACGAGCTTGAACTGGGCTCAGCAATCCCATGCTCAAGCATGTACTCCACCTCACTCTTAAGCCGGCGACGCTTGTCAGGATTCACACGATATGCATGTTGTTTAATCGGTGAAGATTCACCCACATCAATATCGTGTTGCAGAATGTTTGTGTAAGAAGGTACATCAGAAAATAAAGGTCGGTATGACAGAATCAGCCCTACTAAATCCACACGCTGCGCGTCAGGCAAGTGAGCTAAGTGCGAATCCAGTTTAGTTAGCATCTCTGAGTTCTGTAACCTCCCCTGTACCACTTCTTTAGACGGAACCACAACGTCCATCTCTTCCTCTTCAACAGTGCCCAACGCCGCAGGCACGCTGGACAGCGCCACCACACACGCAGTATCAGACTTGCCAGGCCCAGTGTCCCGCCCATAGTACGGCTTTAGCATGTTAATATGACACAGCCTGGTCCTACGATTGCGGTCCGGAGTAGCAATAAGATAGTCACGATCACCCATCTTCTTTTGGACAAAATACGGGCCACTAAAGCGAGCTTGCAAACTGGAACCAGGGATTGGCAACAAAACCAGCACTTTATCACCTGGCGCGAAAACTCTGCTCTTAGCTTTCCTATCATACCAGCCCTTCATTTTCATTTGCGCAACATTCAGATTATCCTTTGCCAGCTCACAAGCACGACGCAACCTGAAACGAAAACCACACACATAGTCGAGCAGATTCTGGGGTTCAGCTTCCCCCAACCACTTCTCTTTCAGTAACTTCAGCGGGCCACGCACAGAGTGAGCAAACACCAACTCAGAGGGACTAAATCCTAAGGATTCCTGTACCACCTCTCTTACTGCAAACAACATCAAGTGAACTCCATCATCCCAGTCTTTTTCAAATTCCAAGCAGTATGCACGTAACATTGACTTGAGTGTCTGATGAAATCGTTCAAGCGCCCCCTGCGACTCTGGATGATACGCACTCGAGTGAACGTGGCTTACAGCAAGCTGCCTGAGAACTTGAGCGAAGATGCGTGACATAAAATTTGTCCCCTGATCAGTCTGAATGACTTTCGGCAACCCGAACACAGAAAAGAACTTAATCAAGGCTTTCACCACAGTGGGAGCTGTTATTTTACGCAGTGGTATAGCCTCAGGAAACCGTGTCGTGGCACACATGATGGTCAGCAGAAACCTATTACCAGACTTGCTACGTGGGAGTGGACCAACACAATCAACAATGACCCTTTCAAAAGGCTCAGCTACAACCGGGATTGGATACAATGGCGCTAGCGGAACCGTCTGATTCGGTTTACCAGCAACCTGACACACATGACATGACTTACAATACTGCACCACATCTCTCTTCAAACCCGGCCAGAAGAAGTGGCGCAGCACTCGATCATAGGTCTTATTTATGCCAAGGTGACCAGCAAGCTGATGATCATGAGCCAACCCCAGGATATCCCGGCGATACTTTAAAGGAACCACCACCTGCGTCATCACACTCCAATCATCATCCGGTGATGCACAAAGTGGTGTCCATTTACGCAATGGGCCGTCGGACCCAGAACCTCCCTCCTTGACCTAACAAGAACAGGAACCTAACCTCAAAACAAAAACCGAGGAAAGAAAACCAAACTGACAGACCTCCATCCTGAAAACAACACAAACAAAAGAAACACAGGAGCAACCCTGGCACCAAGGTGAGGCTGCCTGGTCTGAGAGAGAACTGGCTCCTCCTGTCCCTCTTAAATACAGGCGGAGCCAGATAATCGCCTGATGCGGAACACCTGAAGGGAGACAAGAAAGAAGGGGGGAGGGAGCGCATAACAACAGTCAAAAATGTTAACTAAGCAAAAGCATTAATTTAAACCCCATATTAAAAAAGAAAAAAAAGTAGGCTGTAATGCTGGAAACAGAGAAATGATGGTCAACTAAGTTTCTCAACCATAGACCATAAACGAGTGATCAAAATTTTGAAAGTTTTGGCTATGTTTCATCAAAGATTAGTGTCATTCTCTTGTGGAAATCTCTTCATAGGCTAATGAACATTTTTGAAAACAAATTCAGTGAAAACAATTTGTTGTTGGAAAAAACAGGGAAAAAAAGATCCTAATGAGCCACTGGGTTTCCCATGTGTATTTTGTGTCACAAGGTGAAACATGTTTACATTTTCCCCTTTCTTTTCTTTTTGTTTCTTATGCCTAGCCTTTCCCACATCTCTGTGTCCTGCTGTCGGTTCTTTAATGTTCTGATAACACATAACGGTGACTTCAAAGGCAGATGTGAAGATGCAACCTGATAGCTCTGACTGAAGTCAGATTGGAAAACATGAGATACGTATCAGATTTAGCATGATGTGGGAAAAAACATCAGATTTTTTCATCATTTGAGCTGTTCAGACAGCCAAAGGAGTATCTGATATGGGTAAAAAGAATTGGTTGTGGCTCACTTTTGCCTTCAGTGTGAACATAGCCTAAAAGTGTCCTCCCTGATTCATCTTGTGGTTGTGCCTGACCCTAGTGACAATGGTTAACTAAATGAAAACAATAACAAAGAAAATTAAAGCTGCAAGCATGAACGGGCCCTCGCGCGTGCAATTTTCACCAATAAAGGTCAAGGACTAAAAACCGAGTCCGATGACACCGCCCACGACTCTCAATGTCAAACCATTAAAAAGTTATGGCAGAAAATAAGAACTATCAAATATCGACTAATCAGAAGAAGGGGCGGGGCTTATTTGCACCAATTATGGTCAAGGACTCAAAACCATGTCTGATGACACCACGACGAGTCTTTATGTCAAACCATTTAAAAGTTATGGCAGAAAATAGGGACTATTAAATATCGACCAATCAGAAGAAGGGGCAGGGGTAATTTGCACCAATTATGTTCAAGGACTCAAAACCGAGCCCGATGACACCACCCACGAATCTTTATGTCAAACCATTCAAAAGTTATGGCAGAAAATAGGAACTATCAAATATGGACGAATGAAGGGGGAACGCGCTTTTTGGTGTCTATCGTCGCCCCGGTAATGCTTTTGACTGAGAAAAGTAATGCGCATCGTCGCAGGATCGAGACGCACATTTTGATGTATAACACACATTACGGTTCGGGCCGTATTAACGACCGAAGAAATGGCATAAATTGCGCCAAAATTACACGATTAATTCAAAATGGCCGACTTCCTGTTGGGTTTCGGCCATGGCGCCAAGAGACTTTTCTTTAAGTTGCGACACGATACAGGTGTGTACAGATTTTCGTGCATGTACGTCAAACCGTATTGTGGGGCTTGAGGCACAAAGTTTTCTAGGGGGCGCTGTTGAGCCATTAGGCCACGCCCATTAATGCAAACCATTAAATATAAAATATTTTGCCAGGCCTGGCTTGCGTGCAAAATTTGGTGACTTTTGGGGCACGTTTAGGGGGGCAAAAAGGCCCTCATTTCATCAGAAAAACAAAAACGAGAAAAACTAGCCCTAAAAACACAAACTCCTACAGATACAATAAGGCCTTCGCACTGTCAGTGCTCGGGCCCTAAAAACGAGAAAAAAAAATATTCCTACAGATACAATAGGGCCTTCGCACTGTCAGTGCTTGGGCCCTAATAAAACAAAAAAAAACTCCCCCGGTGGGCTGTACTCTGGTCGCGTGATCAATCCCTCCCACGAACTGCTACCCCACGTTAGTTCTATTTACATTAGACCTGACCTGCAGTTAAGAATACCCTCGGAGGCGATTTAGCCGTAGGGCAGCTCGACATGCCACCCCACGTTGGTCAATGTAAAAGGGGTACAAAATACGCTAGATCCGCATGTTAAACACGGGGTATTCGCCAATCTAAAAGCGGCTATAGACTTCAGGAGGACCAGGAGAGCAACACAACCCCCACTTCACATCAGAGGTGAGGAGGGGGAACAGGCGGACTCTGTCAGATCCCTTGGCGCACACATTTCCAAGGACCTGACATGGGCACCTCCAAACTCGTGAAAAAGGCCCAGCAGAGGATGTTCTTGATGAGGAAGTTGAGGAAGGCAGGTCTGGCTCCTCGACTGCTCCACAATTCTACAAGAGCACTGTAGAGAGCACTGTAGAGAGCATCCTCTGCTGTACAGTGTGGTACAGCAGCTACACAACAGAGGAGAGGAGAGATCTGTCCCATGTGGTTAACGCACGCAGAGGATTGTGGGAGCTGAGCTCCCAGACTTAGACTGTATGCTCTGTGTACGCTGAGCGCACGCAGAGAAGAGCGCAAACCATCTGCATAGAAAGCAACCATCCTGGACATTCCCTGTTTGTTCCACTGCCATCGGGGAAGAGGTATAGGATTGTTAAAACAAGGACTAACCCACGCACTTCCCCCCCTCACAAACATACACATTCATCCTCCCACACACGCACCTGCTCATTATCCTACCCACACCCCAACCCCAACCTCAACCTCAAACTGTTCCGTGTGTTCTCCTCTTTTGTATAAGTGCCAACAAAAATTTGTCGTAGAAATACAATAACCATAAAAAAATAAGAATCTTATTTTTTTTCTTTGAGAAATCATAGAATTAATTCTTGTCAGCAGCCCAGTCTCTGGGAACATATTGGCACTGGTATGCAAGACTGGTACAATGTTTTTGAAAAGACATTTTACATCAGGATTCCCCTAACTGTTTATTTTTTTGTTTCAGCCTTACAGAGTAATTTACAAGTAAGGAACAATTAGCTGGGAGTGGTTCTAAATCGACCAATATGCACAGTTGTCCATCACTTTGTTTTGAAAAATTTCACAGAAGAAACCCCAGCCATTTGGGAACTTTCTCTGAAGGTTCTCTTTGATAACTCTGAGTAAACCTTATGTTTCTCAGACATCTTCTAACTGGCTTACAAATTATGGTTTAGGACATTTAGAAAAAAATGTTTGTTTGAGGACTTTCGCTACCTTAAATCAGTTTATTCATATACAGGGGTCCATCACATTCATTAACCTCATGAATTGTCACCTGAATATGCTGCATTCTGCAGTTATGTAGGGTTGCAGAGGAACCTAATTTGGGCTCTTTCTTGCCAAGGGGATTTTAGAAGATATTACTTCTAGAGATAATGAGGGTAATAACTGATGTCCATGCTCTGACAGCATTTGATAGGTCGTTCTTCCTTAAAATTAGAAATTAATTAACTGAGAAAGAAGCACTTGCAAAAGAACTCCAAAAGTTGAAGTGGTGATAATGACTTTAAACTGGTAGGAAAAAATATTTTTCTAAAATCAGCCAAACCCCCCACCCCCTCAAAAAACAAACATAGATTAGGTAGATACACGTTTTATTCATGTATGAAAAAAGGTCAAACACCTACATCTGAAAAACAGAACATGCTTGTATTACAGCCTGGAAACATAAGGAAAGTAAATATATCTGTATGCAAACTTAATTCACTGTGGCCTAAGGACAAGAGAAAACATCCAACTTGTTATCAGGACACAGATCAAAGGCCAGCATCTGTGATGGTACAGCGAACTTGCAATTTGTTTTGAGCAACGTGCTATCATTCAGGTCAAATCTTTCAGAGGGAAGGCCTTGGTTATTTCAGGAAGACAATGCCAAACCACATCCTCAGCACTCAAGAGAAAAAAGTAAGTTCTTTGAGTTTAGCTTTTCACTGCTTCTGCACTGTGGTTTAATTTCTGGTCAAATTAATTAAACTTGATTAGAGATGGCTTTTATCTCGAGAGCTGGTGAGGACCAAATACATTTTTATTGTGTCTTTGCATGTCAAATAAAGGCCCTCAAAGAATTCTTAGAATTTGGCTACTTAAAAGTTAACAGTAAACATTATTCATAAAGTACATTAGAGAATTACCTTTGCTTAAAAATGTCACTTACTGCTGGAGTGGAGGAAGAGTTTGCTGACATTTTTAAGGATAATTAGTTTGTAAAAACTCACCCAGATACCTATTGCCAAGAGAACTATTGTTTTGTTGTTTGCTAATGTAATATATAATAAATAAAGCTCTCAACAGCCTCCAGTCAATGAATTCACCCTTTATACAAATACTAATAATGACCCCTGCTATATATATGCAATCCCACAACCCAACTACCATACCGCCCACAATATATACAGTATTCCCTTAGTATAGTAGTCCCCAGTAAGTCCCCAAAACAACCCCATTTTCTTGCAACTCAAATAATCCAAGAAATCAGCCCAGAGAAATGCTTAAAGGGATTGTGACATGAAAAACACATTTTTCTTGATTTTTTGTGTTTTGTTGGGTGTCTTGACATCAATTACACCCAAAAAACAACGAACTTTTAACATTCAGTGTATTGTGTGCTTTCTGGGATTTTCCGCATAACTATGCAAAAACGGCGCATGTGGTTTGGTGGCGGATCGTTACGTAACGATCCGCTAAATCACCGCCCCCTCCACCCAGCTCCCTGTCTCCTCTCCTCTCCAGCGCACCATAAAGGCTGATTTATGGTTCCGCGTTACACCGACGCAGAGGCTCTGCGTCGATTTAACGCGGAACCATAAATGAGGCTTAACACGGAGCTGTTTAGAGCCTCTTTTGTTCTAATCACCGGAGGAAAACTGCTAAGAAGACCCGCGGCCACTGACTGGACTTAAGATAAGGGGACAGTGCTGCTTGCATGCCTTTATTTTTATGATTGTTTGCTGTGGTTCGCCCTCCTGCTTTTCCGTGCATGCTTCGCCTGTCGCTCCCGGCTTAACTCTCCGACGCCGCTGTGAGCGTATGGCTGGAGGAGGAGGAGGTTTGGAGGAGGAGCGGGGCAATGATTGACAGGAAAGGGGGGAAAGGAAGTATTTTTCACGGCGCAAAAAAACACTGTAATAAAAAGCCAGGAAAAGAGTACTAGAGTGAAGTTTTTCTTGTTACACTCTTTTAGACACATTTGAGGGATGTTGGCCAAGACTTTTAATAGTGTTAAAAGCATGTTAAAAATGATGTCACAATACCTTTAAGAAGAAGAAAAAAAAAAAGGCTTGATCTCCCCGGCTTGGGACAGTCTCCATAACAATGATATCCAAAGGGAAAAAGAGGTCCCTGTAATAATCCACTCCGAGTTACAAATAATCTGGTGGTGTCTCGGCTCTGGGATTTCAAACCCTTTCCTCAGACAGAGCTCCCCTCACTTGCAAGTTCAGCCAAACCTTTATAGTTGATTGGGCTTCCCGCTTCTGGTCACCTGTCCTCCAAAACTCCATCCCCATCATTCGATAGCCGGATTCTTAAAGATTTGTTTTTTTTCTGGTAAGCCTTCCATTACATCCTGCAATATTTCTATTTTGGCTTTACACAAGAACTTTGCAAAGAACATGCATGATACCATGGCCAGTTCATGAAACATTTCAAACAATTGCACCTTGCAAGGTTTACAAGCAATATGTTTTTCTATATTTTAAATCAACACATCTTAAATGCACCTTATTCATGTGGCAGTGTCACATTATGCTTAAATGCTTAAATTATGGTTTTGGAACTGGAGAAAGGTATTAACATGGAGGTTGTCACAATAGTGATATAAATGTTTAGAAGTGTTCTCCTGGTGATTCATTTTAAGGGTAAGAAAGATTGTGCAACTAATTAGGTCAATTAGCAACAAGTCAGTGATGTGAATTTGCATAAAAAGAACATTTGGATAGGCAGAGCTTGTCAGAGGTAAAGAGGGGCAGAGGTTGACCATCTGCAAAAAACTCCACTAATAGTGAAACAATTTCAAAACAATTGTCCTCAGCATAAAAGTGTGATGATTCTGAATATGTCTCTATCTAAGATAAAATATCAAAGTGAGGATAACTTCCAATGTGCAAGAGACAAGGCCATGAATCCACTTGGATCACAGGCCCTTGTGGTCCTCGGGCAGCTGAAAGGCCTGATTAAAAGGCAGAATCATGATACAAACATGATTCTGGTATGAACATTGTTGTATGGGCTCAGAAACACTTCCAGAATCACTTTCTAAGAATACACTTCATCTCATGATCCATAAATACATGTTCATGTAAAAAGGTCAATCATGCATAGAAAAAGTCAAATGTAAGCATGATCTAGAAACACGGCTGTCTTTCTGCTAATGCTCATTTGAAGTGGATTAAAAAAGTACTTTTGAAAGGCAGGGACACTATGTGCTCAGAACTAAAGAGGAGACACTGTCAACCAGTTGTTATCAATGCTTGACTAATTCTGCATCTCCAATGTCAATGTGATGAATTATGGCACTTTTCCACTAATACCTACTCGGCTCTACTCATCTCATCTCGGCTCGACTCAACTTGGCCTAGTTTCTTTTCCATTACAAATGCAGCACCTGGAGCAGAAGTAGGCGGGTTGAAGCGAAGCTGCTGTGACCTATTTGATTGTGTGATCTAAACGAAGAAGACAACAACACTAAAGATGTAGAACCTAGAGGAGATGATATAGGGTATATGCTGCTGGGTCTGTAGCTTGTGTTTTATATCAAGTAAAAAAATGAGAGTGAGAGAAGGCATTAAGCGGCTACGCTTTTAATTTTATTTATTTTTTTGTTCGTCTCGGCGCTGCTGAAAAGTCCGTTGGTAGCCGCGAGCAGCTATGAGGTGACAGAGCTCCTGGTAGATCTTGTTCATAGACTTTTGCGCTGCCATTGCCTGTTGAATAAAATGAACAAGAAGCCACCGTCAGAGTCGCTCTTTCGCTGATGTCCACATCCTGACTCAGACGTCTGACTCCTAACCCCCTGACCAATTGGTGGCATGTAGTGTGATGACGCAAGATACAGCCCGACTCAGCCCGCTTAGAACCTCGGCAGAGTAGTTACAGAAAAAGTATCTACTCTGCACAGATAGACCCCTAGTGGGAAAGCACCAAACCGAGTGGAGGCGAGCTAAGCCGGGCTGAGTAGGTACTAGTGGAAAAGTGCCATAAGTGCCAACAGAATGGGCAGGTGGAACCTGAATGAAGACCAAACTGAAAAGAATATTCAGAAAATATCTTTTTATGGGTTAGTGCTTGCATCTTTTGGAAATACATTCCTTTATAAAAGCATGGCTTTGTACTGGAAGACTTTGGGTACTGAACTGGCCTGCCTGCAGTCCAGACTGTTCACCAATTGAGGTGCATCAGGATCAAAGAAATATGACAAAGAAGACCCTGGACTGTCAAGTACCTCAACTCCTATACCAGATAAGAAGGGGGCATAATAACAAAAAACAACTCCATCAATAGGTCTGTATCCAGATGCATTTAGACTTGTGGCTGCCATCAAATTCAAAATGTAATTATTTTTTCCCTCAAGTTGATACATACTGTTTGCTCTATTGTGAGTAACTTATTGATTTATGAGATTTTAAAACACATGTATTCTGATTTCAGTTTGCAGTTTATATAGTGTCCAAACTTCATTTGGAATTGATTTATACAAAAGGATGTACATTTCTTTGAAATTAAAATTATTTACATCCACCAAAGATCTTTACATCTGTGCATTTGTTTTTTCCTTCTGCAATTTAGAAGGAAATTTTTAAGACTCGCCATTATAGATTTAAAATGCCCACTGCTGCCAGTTTGGGAAGCAGATTACAGTTTGGCTCACAGTTACATAAGAGTTGGTTGAGCAAGCAAAACACAATGTCTGAAATAGCAAATTAATTCTGTTCTCATTTGGTTGAAAGGAAGGAGTTAGGTGATGTATTTATAAAGCCACAAAATTGGCAGAGAGAGGAGATCTCGATGGATATGAGTATAATGTCACTGGAAGGTGCTGTTGAGTTTCTGCCAGTCAGTTTTGTTATCTTTTAATGATGATGTGGTTGTTTTTAATACAGAGTAAGATATTATCTGAGCATTTTAATCTGAACAAGTGAATACAGTTTGTTGCTCTATCCACAAATCCAAGTTGGCAATAACCAATCTGGATTCCGTGACAGCACATCAGCACAAGCACTGCTGTCATGCTTTTTAAGTTGTCAAGTTAGAACACATCCTTGATTATTCTACAGTGTATAAACAATCAGAATATTTAAAATGGCATAACTCCAAAAACCTGTAATCAAAATAAGAATCAGAATACTTTATTTATAGCTCCCAGGAAATTGTTGCCTGGCAATTCTCCAATTCATAAATACAAACTAAATTAAAATGTGTGATTAAAAACAATCCACTAAACATTAGGTGTCTTTTGGACGTTAAGGTGGCTGTTTAAAAAAACCAGGATAGCAGATTAAACTGGGATTTTCTGGATATCCTGGGTAAATTAATCCTGGATTGGGTTTCACAAAAGCGGTAGCACATAAATTACCATGGCCATATATCCTGTGCTGTTAGCCTGGTCTGGAGCAGGCTAACAGCCAGGCTTAGTTAACACTGGTGCCTCAATTGTTCAGTACAATAAAATGTTACTGTTTGACAGGGACGCAGGTGGTGCAACGCACAGGTCAAGTACCTGGTGAGACGCAGGAGGAGCCCGGCCGGGAGTCAACCCACAGTGCCCAGACCCTCCACGCTCCACAGGCCCAACATCGCCGGGTCATGTGGCCTTACCACAAAAGCTACCTAGACACAAACCGGGACTTGGGCTGCGTCCCAATGCTCCCCCTCGCCCTCGTTTTCTTTACTAACCCTAACTTTTGCGCGTTCCCGTGAAGGTAGTGGTGTCCCAATTCCTCTTTTCACCTAGGGGGAGGGGGCATAATGAGGGCTAGGGGCTGAGAATAGCCCCTTCAAATCGAGGGATTTCAGATGCTGACTTGGCGAGCGAGGGGGTATGAAAATTTCCCAGAATGCTTTTCGTCGTCATTTGCGGACTGAATCAAAAAAAAAAACATGGCGGACATTTCTTATTTTTTGGGGAATAAAATCAATATTTTGAGTTAGTTTCTGCATAAAAATGCATTTTGATTACATTTCTCGGCGCAAACCAATATTTTACTTTCATAATATTCACTCAGTGAATGTACATAATCCCTTTTTTGTCCGTTGTTCGCTAAGATCGCGCCGGAATATGGTTACGTAACCTACGTAAGCGACGCCGTAGGTTATGTAAGCGACGCCGTAGGTTACGTAAGCTACGCCATAGGCTGCGTCTATTTAACGCGGACCTAAACTCCGGAGCCGGCAGACAGAAATCTCTAAATTTCGGAGCAAATTTCTTAACAGGCGTAGCTACAACTGTTAGATTTCACCTATTAAACCAACATCTTCCTAAATGATTTATTTCAGCCAGCATAATTCTCAACAGAGCTGCGTCCCGGGAGAGAGTTCTCTCCCGGGGCGACGCAGCAGCTTGACCCGGACACGTCTCTTCTCGGGCTGTGAGCTGAGGCTGCTCCCCGGGGGCGGCGGTTATTCTCATCTCCGAAAACATCGGGTCAAATTTCTTAACAGGCGTTATTTGGATAAACTGAGCCCCGGTTGCGGATCTTAAGGTTACCTTTATGCCTGAAAAAATATTAAAACTTAATAAAGTGCCATATTAACAGCGCTACAGCTGAAATTAAAACAGCTTTTGGCTCTCAGCTTCCTGTTCAGGTTAGGGATGAAAACGAGGGGGAGTAGGAGAAATGGGACAGGCACCTGGGCCAAGTGCCCTAGATCTCAAGTGCCCTAAAATCTCCCCCTTCTTTTTTAGGGGTTAGGGAAGAAAAGAAGGGCGAGTGAAGAAAAGTAGGGGGAGTATTGAGATTGGGCCTTGATCACCCCGGCTGGGTCGCACGGGGGCGAGGGTGTCGGTTGTGAGACCCGAAACACTCCGTGACCCCAGGATACAACACTGATGTGTCTAGGTTGCACCAGAAGGTGTATATCAAAACCTTACTTGAGACCCAAATGGAAGAGTTTATAATACTTTTTTCATAATACTTTTGACTCCATATTTGCCAGCTTGGCTGTCTTGGTGTAATAATCATTGAAATCAATATGTTCTTGCATGAGATGCATTGACTTTTTTTCTTCTTAATGTGAGACAAAGCATAAAACTGTGCACTCAAATTAATAGAAATGCTTCTTGCCAACACATTTGGTGCAAAGACTCTCCTATCAGAAGAAAAAAAGACTTTCAGCTTTAGTCAGCAGTAAATCCATTGTCGGTCCACTGAGTCACTGCTTACACCCACTGGTCAGACTATGTTCTCCCTCAAACCAAACATAAAAATAATATACAAACAAAAACAAAATGCTTAGCAAGAAATACTCGCAGATTCACCAAAAAATTCCAGTTTTGTTTGTTTTTTTAAACAGCAACTCTGAAAGTGTTTCATATGGTTATTAAAATATGGTTAAACACAGTTACTTCATGATTTAACAAGGGGGCAATTACTTTTCACATAGGGCCAGATTGGTTTGGCTAGCTTTTTTCCTTAATAAATGAAATCATTTAAAAACTGCATTTGTTATATTTGACTGATATTAAAATGTGTTTGATCTAAAACATGTAATTGTGACAAAAAGGAAACAACAAAAATCTGTAAGGGGGTAAATAAATGTTTACAGCACATAAATCCACTCGCTGCAAAGCACTGTTACAAGAAAAACTGAAATGTAACTACTGCAGACCCACATGAAAGCGTTGTGTACAGTAAATGTAGTGGGATTCTTGCTAGATGTGGTTGTCTTTAACTGAGTCTTTATGAATCTCTCCTATTGTCTTTCTCTAACCTCATGATGTCTACAAACAAAGTCTTTGAAAAGTGAAGAAAACTCACAATTCAACCGTACCTATGCTCTGCTGGGAGCATGCAGCCCATCTTTTATTTAGTTTTTCCTGTTTGCCTCTAGTTCTTTGGACATTTTTGGGGTGATGTTCCTCCTTTTCTCCTGAAGCCTACACACCTACCTTCTATTACATCATCATGTTGCGCTACTCAACCTCTCTCTACTACTGTAGAGAGTAAAACAGATGTGCTTCGTCTTCAGGCTGTTCTCTGACTTAACATGCATTAGATCCTTTCTATCTGAATTCAGCATCATCACTGCATCACCTCCCACGATTCTCAGAGTATAAATGTTATCAGTCAGTATTAGTTCGTCTTCCACTTTTATTTTCAGCTGTAATTGTATTTCATTTTGCCTTTTCCTTTACAATGAGATGTACTGTCTTAGATAATCAAACAAATGTATAGGAAGGGCAATGTAGAATCCTTAATATGACAGTATTTCTGTAAATGTTTTTTTGAATTTAGAGAAAGAATCAAGGCAGGGCACCTAAGAAATATTAAATGTTTTTTTCTTGGTTAATTTGAGATCCTGTTTTTGCTGGAAGAGCTGCCATTGAAATAGTTGTCTGACAGTCTGTCTCTCTACCAGGCTGTTTTTAATGGGGTGGCCAGGGTGAGGCCAGTGGAAATTTTAGGGTGGCCAAGAAACGCAATCATATGGAAGTGAAGATGTATGTTACCATAACAAAACTATGTGAAAAACGTTTCCAAAGACCCTCATGGGATACAGGATGGGTCATAAGTGTGTGCATCCTTAAAGGTATTGTGACATGAAAAACACATTTTTTTGTTGGGTGTCTTGACATCAATTACACCCAAAAAACAACGAACTTTTAACATTCAGTGTATTGTGTGCTTTCTGGGATTTTCCGCATAACTATGCAAAAACGGCGCATGTGGTTTGGTGGCGGGCCGTTACGTATAGACCCGCTAAATCACCGCCCCCTCCACCCAGCTCCCTGCCTCTTCTCCTCTCCAGCGCACCATAAAGGCTGATTTATGGTTCCGCGTTACACCGACGCAGACCCTACGGCGTAGGGTTACGCGGCGACGCGCTCAGTCAAAAGCGTTACAGTGGCGACGATAGACGCCAAAAAGCGCGACCCGCCTTCATCTGATTGGTCCATATTTGATAGTTCCTACTTTCTGCCATAACTTTTGAACGGGTTGTGATAAAGACATGTGGGTGGTGTCATCGGACTCGGTATTGAGTACTTGACCTTCATTGGCCTGAATTAGCCCCGCCCCTTTTTCTGATTGGTCAATATTTGATAGTCCCTATTTTCTGGCATAACTTTTGAATGGTTTCCCATAGTCATGAGTGGTGTCATCTGACTCGGTTTTGACTCCTTCACCTTAATTGGTGCAAATTAGCCCCGCCCCTTCTTCTTTTTTTTTCTTTTTTTTTTTTTTTTTTTTTTTTTTTTTACCTTGTCTGCACACATATTATTGATTGATACCATGACGGTAGAAACCAAAAGTGTATATATGTGCATTATTACTATATGTAATATATACATATATATACGCACACATATGCGTACACATACATAAATATACACATACAAACCCAGTGTTTTTTTTTTTTTTTTTTTTTTTTTTTTTTTTTTTTTGGGGGGGGGGAGGGGGTGGGGGGGGGTGACGACATCCACTGCCAATCCAGGAAGCAGGAACACACGGAGACACACGTCAAGCACTGGAAATCTGCAACAAAAAACCACAAACAAAGCACGAAACCGGCACGGAGCCATCCAAAACACGAACAGCAATCGACCTAAATCTTGAGATCTGATCGCAGTCTGAGCTAAGCTATCGCTACCGCTACCTAAACCCAAAAACTAGAGAGCCAGCATGCAGGTGAACAAGCCAGTGTGTATGTCTATGTGTGTGTGTGTGTATGTATATGATCATGCATGTGTGTGTGTGTGTGTGTGTGTGTGTGTGTGTGTGTGTGTATGCATGTGACTAAATGACTATATGTGTGTGTGTGTGTGTGTGTGTGTGTGTGTGTGTGTGTGTGTGTGTGTGTGTGTGTGTGTGTGTGTGTGTGTGTGTGTGTAATAAACCAAACAAAGCTCCACCTGAAGTGTATCTATAGTGGGGGAGGGGGGGGAGCAACCCCGCCACCCGCGAGACCAGAGGCCGACAAGGAAGAGCCCGGAACCCAGGCCACCGGCAACCCCACAGAGGGGAGAAGTAGGAGGGAGGCAACCCACCGCCTGCGAGGCCCCCCCCCCACCCGGCGGCGGCCGAGGGGGCCCGCGGACCGCGACCCAGGCAATCCCCGGCCACCCGGTCCGGGCCGGACACGCGGCCAGGAGGCCCTCACCCTTCAGGCCAACGACCCCCACCCGGCAGGGGGCCAGCCTGCCCGGAGAGACAGAGCCGCCCCGGCCGCCGACGCGGGCAGGCGCACCCGTCCCCCACGAAAGTGGCCCTCCAAGACCAGAGGGGCGCCCCGCCGTAGAGGCAGCGGGGGGGACCGGAGACGGGCCCGGAGAGAGGGAACCCCCCAACAAGGCGACACCCGCGCAGGCCCGACAACGGAGGGCCCCAGACCCAGGCATCCCATTCATTCATCCATTCACCTATCCGATACCTATACTAATAATAATATAATATACTATACATAATAATAATAATAATAATACTAATAATAATAATAATACTAATAATAATAATAATAATAACCATCTTTGTATAATATAATATTGATAAATTATTAAGTTTTTGATGTCCTGCCAATGGAGGCTCAAATCCTCCATGGCAGGACCCTTCCATACCGCATTCTCACCGACACAGACATACAATCACGCACCGTTTCCCCCTCCCCGGGGGGGTCCAGCACCGCCAGAAGGCACCCCAGGCTGCACGGCGGGCCCCGCCAGGCCCGGGTAACCCGACCCACCTGTCCCAGGCCCAGGCCGGTGAGGGAACGCGGGTGATGTGGGCCCCTTCTTCTGATTGGTCGATATGTGATAGTTCCGATTTTCTGCAATAACTTTTGAATGCTTTGACATAAAGACTCGTGGGCGGTGTCATCGGACATGGTTTTGAGTCCTTGAACATAATTGCTGCAAATTAGCCCCGCCCCTTCATCTGATTGGTCGATATCTGATAGTTCCTACTTTCTGGCATAACTTTTGAATGGTTTGATATAGAGAGTCGTAGCTGGTGTCATCCGCTAAATGTCCAGGCCTGAAGAAATCTACATGCAAGTCATACAAACGCTTCCACTGCAGCCTGAACGTGGAAAGGGTGCGAGGGCCCGTTCATCGCTGCTTGCAGCTTTAATTTATTTTGAAATCCCATGCCCTTGTGTTTAAGTTATGTCTTGACTTCTTTTGTTCCCATCTGCCCTGATTGTGTGCACTTGTGTCTAGTCAAGCCTTCTGTGTGTATCTTGTGTTGTCTTTCCCTTGCTCCCTGCTGGTCCGTACTGTTTTATCTTCCATGTGCCATGTCATGTTTAGGGATTTTTGGTCAAGTTTAGGCTCTTGTGTTTTTTGTTATTCGTGCTCAGCAGCGCTTTAAGTTAAAATATATCACATTTTTTATAACTGCTCGCTCTCTTGCAACTGGGTCCAACTGAGCCACACCATAACAAAAATATGACCAGCTTGCATTCTGCTGTATTATTTGTGTTTAATTCGAGAGGGATAATTTTATGGAGATGAAACTTTCCTTTCATAATTGCCACTGTCACACAATCATCAAGTTCCTTGTAAATGGTCTTGTTCCCTTTAACTGTGCTTGACTTTCTTTTTCTTCCTTCATCAACTCCCCTTTTTAATTTTGTTTGTTGTGCACTCAGACATAACTGTAGGATGGTGATTATATGATTGAAGAGAGCTCCCTTGAATACCAACACAAGCTCCTTATTTATCACCTACATCAACACACACACAGATCCAGGTATTATAGCTACAAACCACTGATAAGGCCCGGAATCTGGGTGTAGTCAAAGGACTAATGTCAATGCAAATATCTTCAGTCAAATTGATTACTGCAACAATGTATTCACATGACTGCCTAAAAAGTCAACCAGGCAGCTACAGCTAATCCAGAATACTTCTGCCCGAATTCTCACCAGAACTAAGTGGACCACATCACTCCAGGTCAGGTTATAAATGACTCAATGGTTTAGGACCAAAATACATCAGAGACTTGTTTCCATATCAACCATCCAGACCTCTTAGGTTTTCTGGTTCAGGTCTCCTATATGTCCCCAGAATCAGAATGAAATATGGAGAAGCAGCATTCAGTTTTTATGCTCCACAGATCTGGAACAAACTTCAGGAAAACTGTAGGAAAGCTGAAACCCTCAGTTCTTTTTGAATCGAGGTTAAAAGCAAATTTGTTTACAGCTGCCTTTGACTGAATTATTTAAATAATTCTGAATTCATATTTAAAGAATGTTAATTTCACTACGAAACTCTAGCTTAAGTCTAACTTTTCTTTATTCTGCCACAGGACTGAAGCTCTTTTTTTTGTTCCTCTTTACTTTTCATGTTTTTATTATGTAGAGCAGGGGTCGGCAACCCGCGGCTCTAGAGCGGCATGCGGCTCTTTAGCGCCGCCCTAGTGGGTCCTGGAGCTTTTTCAAAAATGTTTTACCTTTTTTTTTCCTTTTTTTCTACTTTTTTTTCTCTTTTTTTCTTTTTTCTTCCTTTTTCCTTTCCTTTTTAATCTCGACATTTTGACTTTTTTTCTCGAGATTTCAACTTTCTTCTCGCGATTTCGACTTTTATCTCTAAATTTTGACTTTTTTCTCGACATTACGACTTTTTTCTCGACATTTTGACTTTTTTCTCAACACTTTGACTTTTTTCTCAACATTTCGACTTTTTCTCTCAACATTTCGACTTTTCAACATTTCAACTTTTTTCTCTACATTTCAACTTTTTTCTCAAAATTTTGACTATTTCCTCGACATTTTGACTTTTCTCGAAATTTTGACTATTTTCTCGAGATTTTGACTTTTTTCTCGACATTTCGACTTTTTTCTCAACATTTCACCTTTCGCCATTTGTCGTCATTCCAAGGCTTATACAAAACTTTTCATTTTTTGCGGCTCCAGACATATTTGTTTTTTGTGTTTTTGGTCCAATATGGCTCTTTCAACATTTTGGGTTGCCGACCCCTGATGTAGAGGAACCTTAAATCGTCTTGTTTCTTAAATGTGCTATACAAATAACTAATACTTGCCTTAATGAAAGAAGTCACATGCTTTTTTTGTTCAAAGTACCACACATATATAAAACAACATACTGTACCTCTGCATATAACAGGCCAGTTTTAGAGAGTGAGGTCAGGTACTCCCCTCCACCCTATCCCTGTCTTCTCCAGGATGGGGTTCTTTTAAAATCTGTGTGCTACTGCTTTGTGCAATCCACTTCCAACAATATTAATCCAAAAAAGTTCACCCAGTTGTCATAGTAGTAAGTTGTTGTTGTTGACTGTAGTAAATGTAGCTTTACATTACAACTAAGACAGAGCATTAGGAATTGGTTCAGCTGTTGAAGGAAAGGTTTTCTTGTTTGTTTGTTTTGTGATTTTTACTTACTGAGCAGAGATTTATCTTTTTGCTTTGATATTCATTTTTGAGTTGCCCACATATATTTATCTGTTAGGGGCTTGCTCAGTGCTTTTTCTTAAACACCCTAGTACATAAAAATGCCCTGACAGATGGGATGTGTTTTAAAATGTGTAAGAGACCTGAAGCAACTGAAATGTTCTTGACAAATGTGTTTGTCAGATATCAAGCCAGCATGATGAGGGTCTCAGATGTTGAATGATATTTTCAAGGTTGCATTAAATGATTGTAAACTTTTTTTTCCCCACAATATTCAAAGTAGACACTTTTCATTACTAAATTACATAGTTCGGTCAGAATTATTTATGAAATTATACAAACCCATTGACTTTTCCATTGAAATGAGCACAACCAAAAGTGCTTATTTGTTTCCAAAGGGACAATGACGCAGTGGAGTTCTTTGTGGACGATGACCTTGAAGTGCCATTGTGATGTACAGCCCTCACAACAGTCTTCTTTGCCAATATCCAAGTATTCTTGTTGAGGTTTCATTATTACACCTAAAGTTTTGGAAGTCTTGCACTTTTGACCATGTACGAGTTTGTTTTGAGTTTATCTCCTTTTACTTTGCAACTATGGAACAAAAAGCAATTCTGGACATAGTGAAACATTTGGAAATGGCAGTAATGCTTGCTCACGTCACAGAAGCATCCTTTATCTTTGTATCTGACAAATTCCTTACCTTTTTGCCATGATGACACCCTTCTTAATACAACTTTTGGAAGTTCTTTCTTAATTGAGTGTCGAAGTCACATATGCCCAGCTCACTGAATCCTTATAAATAAGGTCAAATGCTAGATGATTGCTGATTGGTTGCTGACTGAAGTCTCTGTCATTAGATGTCATAATAAAACTAAAGATTACATTCTTGCTACTGTTTTATCAGCTTTAGTAAACTAACTTTTTTGTGTGCTAGATGATGTAGAATTTTACCATGTAAATCTTTTATTACAAGAGAGGGCCCTCACCTTTTACTGTAATACTTTTTATTGCTCTATTTATTTATGCATTCATTTATTTATTCAATATCAAACACAACAGACCATCCAGCTCTCATTGGAAATTTTACTTTAATTTGAGGAATACTGTAGGACCATCATACAGGATTAAACTTTCATCATGTGTATATATATATATATATATATATATATATATATATATATATATATATATATATATATATATATATATTCAATGTTTCTTATCCCTTTGAGACGAAAGATTTGCAGTCCATAATACAACCAAACAATAAAACTTTCTTCAGCATTTACTGTATAATTTCCTTAGAAATAAGCACCAATAACACGAATACTGCAGCATTATTCCATATAAACAGTATTTCAATTTGACCTAATATGATTATTGGATATATGCTGTATACTTAGATATTATTAGTTATGAATCATTTCAAAAGCACCTGTGCGGAACATTTACTGGGACGTTGTACAATAAGTTTGCCTACAGTATATGATATGTAACACATCAATAACATACCTGTTAGTAACCGCAATGTTTTACCATAATTGTACCATAAATAGCTAAGTTAAAACACTGACAATGTTTGTTGGTTCTCTAAGGAGCCAAATTATGGTTCTAAAATAAAAATAAGACCGTTCTGCCTCTACAGTATATTCTATTTGTCAAAATTGGTATCTTGTATGGGTGCCGCCAGAGTCCTTACAAACACCAGGAAACTGGACCACATTACACCGGTCATGAAATCACTACACTGGCTTCCAGGGAGTCAAAGGATAGAGTTTAAAATCGTACTGCTGGTCTACAAAGCACCGAATGGTCTTGGACCAAAATACATGTTTGATCTGTTAGTTCCTATGAAGCTCCCAGACCCCTGAGGTTCATCTGGATCTGGTTTGTTGTGGTTCCCAAGAACCAGAACCAAGCAAGGTGAGGCAGCGTTCAGTTATTCTGCTCCTCACCGGTGGAACAAACTTCCTGTAGACCTGAGGTCTGCTCCAACTGTCAGCTCCTTTAAATCAGGACTAAAAACATTACATTACATTACTCCTCCTGTAAAGTTAATGTTTTATTCTTGACTTTTCGTTAATAAAAAGACCTTTGAAAGAAAACATTACTGTTTACTGAAGCGTACTCTTAAATTAAATTTACCTGCTGTACTCTACTGCCCTTGCTTTTGAATAACTTGTGCTTTGTATAATTTTACCTCTTTTCTTATAATTTTATTTAATTTATTTGGTATTTAAGCGTAGCCTACTCTTCAATTAAATACTTTCTGAAAACTGCAAATGTACCTGCAGTACTCTACTGCCCTTAGTTTTCATCAACTTGTGCTTTTTATTATTTTACCTTATTTTCTCATAATTTTATTTCATTGTATTTGTTATTTACCATCTAATTGTGTCTTGCCGCTTTTAATGTTGATGTAAAGCACTTTGAATTACCTTGTGTTGAATTGTACTATATAAATAAACTTGCCCAATTGCCTTATTTTGTCTTGAGGTTCAACTGATTCTGTGATATAGTCCACAAACCATGTGAACGAACAGAATTGGTTTCGCAGCATTCCGTGGGTAATGTTGATTATTCATAGTTGCATTTATTTCCCCCCTCAATGGATCGAAAGCGAGGTTAAGTCAGGTCTGTGGCAGCAAAGTGGACAGGTAGAGTGAGCCTGAGAAACCGGGACATCTGACATGTCATCTGGTTGAGTAGTTGGGTCGCTCAGAGCTCGGAGGAGACCAGCAGCCCAGCAGGCTGAGCTTTCTGAGCTTTCTTCCTCCCAGTAACGTGAATGTTTCAGACCTCGACTCGGGTCTGGGTAAACAGCACCGCCCCGATGCTTGTTTGTTTTAAGTGCGGAGCGATCCATCGCATAGCGCCGGGCTCGATTGACACTGTCTGCTGATCTGCTACTGCGGATTGCTCAGAATAACAAGGCTGCTCGCTAATTCCTGTTTATCGGGGGGGTTTCAGCGAAACACCGAGTGAGTGAGTGTCCAAAAAAAACCCCCGACAGCCAGGGCAGGCAAGACCGCCGCGGTCCGCACCCCACCATGGCTTCAGGAGACCTCTACGAGGTAGGATAAAAGCAACGTCGGCGGAAAACGCTCTGTTATATTCACCAATAATGGAATTAGGAAGTAAAGGGAAGGGCGTCACGTATGTAAAAAAAAAAAAAAAAAAAAAGAGCCTGTCCTAAGCCCTTTAACAGGCGAAACTAACCCTTCTCAAGCTTTGCGAGGACCGGCTCGGTGTATGTACGCGTGTACTTTAAGTCGCTTCTGAAATACTTTGACATAATTCTCGTCGGCTGCGGTGGAGGAGATGTAATTGAGGGGCTGAACTCCTTCAGTCTGACGCCGAGTTGAAAGTCGGGGTAAAGTGACAGCATGGAGCATGGAGAATATCTCCAGACGGAGTGATGGGCTCCCGAGGTGCGCACACGGGCCAAAAACACACTTGGACACCGTGCCATGTACAGCGCCGAGAGTTTATTTATTTATGTATTTGGAATAATGGCAGATAAGACGACACATGAGTTGGAAACCAGTCCATGCAGTGCGTCTTTCATTGCTGGATGCGTCAATTGGTGAAATTATGACTCCCACGTTGGGTTTGTTGCGTCTAAAGACTGAATTATGGCTCTGCGTTAAATCGACGCAGAGCGTAGGGTGCGCGTCGCCGCGTACCTTACGCCGTAGGCGTTACACGTTGGTGTAACGCGGAACCATAAATCAGCCTTAAAAGTTGCCCAAATGACTGGGCTGCTTGGAAGGTCTTTCCGCCTGCAACATCACTCTGGGCCCTGCATCAGCTTTATTCATGTGCTGCCGTGGTGTCATATATTTCATTTTAGAGAGAGAGAGGGGGGATTTGAGGGGGGATTTTTTATGCTTACATATACTTTTGTTTATTCACATTTTATCAGGTTCAAGGCATGTTTCGGGTGTAAGTAGGATTCAAAACTTTGCAATCATGTATATTTCAAGTTCATTTCCACTATGTAGCATCTTCTCAAAGATTTGCCTTAAGGTATGCTCATGCATGGCCGTTAATTTTTGCTTAAACAAGTGACCTATTCTAAAGTGGGTAGTTCAAGTGATGAATTGTTTTAATCTGTAACTTGCTCTTTTGTCTCTTCCAGTTTAAAAAAAAAAAACATTTATTTTTGCATTACCAGTACAAATGCAAAATTGACATAATAGATGGATGGGCTCTACTGTGTTTTATTAATTTCAGTTCAATTTCAGTCATAATTTATTAATCACAAAGGGAAATTACATCTGATTTGATATACATATTTTTTATTTTTTTTAGGTGCTCTTATCAAGTCGACTTACTTATGCTTTTTAGTTTTCAAACAAAGTTGTACATTCTTTTTTAAAATAACCTTAAAAGTTGCCCAAATGACTGGGCTGCTTGGAAGGTCTTTCCGCCTGCAACATCACTCCGGGCCCTGCATCAGCTTTTTTCATGTGCTGCCGTGGTGTCATATGTTTCATTTTAGAGAGAGAGAGGGGGGATTTGAGTGTCTGATTAATTTCAAGGACAAAACAAATAAATATACTTAAGTGGATCGTGTTTTCCAGTGTGCATTTGTGTAGGGTTGCCACCTTTCAGAAATAGAAATAAGGTACGCCCCGATTTCAGCAGCGCAGGAGCCAAAAAAATGTTTATTTTATATGAAAAAAAAAATGCGTTTTTAAAGTTTAAAGTGCTTTAATAGCATTGAACTTGCATGACTGTACAGACAGACAACCATACCAGTAACTGAAATATCCTCCTATTCTTTGTATGTCCACATCAGCCCAGATGTATAATATAGATACAGGTGAAGAATATGGTGTAAAAGTTAATTTATTTCAATAATTCAACTAGAAAATAGTGTAAAAGTTAATTTATTTCAATAATTCAACTATAATATACAGAGCGCAGCAGGTCCTGTTGTCCCGCCACAAAGATTTTGATGGCCTTAATGTTTCCAGTGGTTTATTTTGTTCAGTATTGTTAAATTTTGTGTTGATGTGTGTGTGTGACAGACTTGTGTATGGGCCGTTAATGAAAATACGGGACAAATCGCGTCCCGTATTAGTTCAATACGGGATGCAACATTTTTTTCTCAAATAAAGGACAATTCCGTATTTTACGGGACGGGTGGCAACCCTACATGTGTCTGTCTTTTAAGCATGGCTCATCTGAAAAGAAACTTGGGGTTCCTCTTGACTGTTCATGGAGATAACATTATCTGCTCACAACACTGACAAATAATGCATGAGTGAAGCACTATATCACCTAGAAAACATATGCTAAATAAGATAAACAGTTACTATTTGCCTTAAATAAAAGAAAGCTTTTTTTCCCACTGCAACACATTTAATTTGGAATACAACAACATAGTGCAATAATGCAATTTACATGAGGCGAAGTCAAACCCCCTATTGAAGTAGTTGTGCTTAACCTTTTTAAATCATTTCTGCCAATTTGATTTCCAATATTTTGTATAAGTTGGTATCAAGCATTCTTCCACTACTCAGAGTAATGAAAGTTTGTTGCATAACATATTTGAGTCATTATTTTGTTATTGTGTGTGTGTGTGTGTGTGTGTGTGTGTGTGTGTGTGTGTGTGTGTGTGTGTGTGTGTGTGTGTGTGTGTGGAGAGGGGGGCGTATTTCTTTGTGTCAGTCAGTGTGGTTACATGCACAGCTAAATCACTATTGACAATAATCTAAGAATTTAACTGGAGTTTCCGAGAAATCCAAGTATACGGTACATGCGAAGAGAATCAAATTATAACTATTAGTTAACAAATGCGGCACATTTGAAGTAGATGTAAAAAGAGGACAACAACGTGCGAAGATATGAACGCCAGCGATGCAGCAGCTCTGTAGATTTTGTACATACTAAGCCTGATGATGTTGCATGTAAGATACACGCAATGTCTTTCTCTACTTCTTCTGCTACTTTGTTGTCATGCGATGACTTTTATTATTTACGCTTCTGCGGTATCGTCACTTCCGGAAGTGGGAATCCCAGGCCAGTAAATAGCTCGGCTAACCGTGGTTTGCGTATACATGCCAGAATAACTATTTAGAACCGCATTATCTGCCTCTAATATCTTGATTTCAAAAACTCCAGTTTGGTTCGATTACAGCCTGACTAAGGTGTAAACATGACTTTTAAAACCTTTGATACCAGTCAGACCAAGGTAATGATTTGACTTTCTTTTAGTGCATGCAAACATAGCGAGTGATGTAGCTCTGAGGAACATTGTACTTCTGTTTTAGGTGTAAATCCCAGGATGAGAATGCTTCTAATTCCATGCCAGCTTTTGGTTTGACGGTAAAACCCCTTCTGCGTGGTAACCTGTGCTTGAACTCTGTGGCCATCGGACGTTTTGTGGAACTCCATCAATGTATTGTTTTATATATTTATATATTTCAACAGCAAATTGAGACATTAACAATGGATAAGATAGACAGGCAGATAGTTGATCCATCCCAAAGGGGAAATTCAGGTGTCCATTGCCCTCAAAATTCAAACACATCAAACTCATACCGAGATTAAAGACAAAATAATAAAAAAATTATTATAAATTATCATCAAAGCAACGGTAAAGTAAACGGCTCAAAAGTCTTATGACTGCAGACTCACATAACCTTCTGAAGTGCTCAGACCTGCAGCGCCCCGACAGGATTAGGTTAGTGACAGTTTTGTTTTAGAGTAAACAAATTGATAAAACTGACACGTTTTTTTGGTTTATGCTTCGTTTGTTCACTCAGACGCACATAATCATAGTCTGTCACGACTTATGAGTGACTACAAGTATACGCACACATACATATTTGTTGGTACCCTTTTATAGAATGGAAAAATACATTTGAGAAAAAACAATGATATTCAAATGATATGCAAGCAAAAAACAAACAAAAAACCATCATAAATCTGTGGAATAAATTGTTGGTACACTTATTGCAGTGGTCTGAAATAATTAGAAATTGACAAAAGTATTGATAAATTACTGACTAGTGAAAATAGGACAGGTTTTGAATTGAGTTTCAACAGAATCAATAAGAAAAAATAAATGAATAATAAAACCGGCCTACACAAAAATGATGGGAAACTGTTTGAGGCAAACATTACAATAAAGTAATTTCATTAAACAGGTATTTTGACCCATTTCTCATGAGCAAACTTCTCCAGCTGTCTCTTGTTTGAAGGGATTCTTCTCCTGACTGCATGTTTCATCTCTTCCCACACATGTTCAGGGTTCATTGAAGGCAACTTCAGAACAGTCCAATGTGTCGTCTTAGTCATTCTTGTGTTTTTTTGTTCTGTGCTTTGACTTATTACCATGATGAAGGACCCATGACTTCCAACTGAAAAAAACTTTCTGACACTGGGCAGCACCTTTCACTCCAGAAAGCCTTGACAGTCTTGAACCCTGCCACCTTATGTCAGATGCAGCAAAGCAGCCCCAGAACATAAACAAGCCTTGTTCATATTTTGCAGTAGATAGTGTGCTTTTTCTTTGAATATTTCATTTTTACATATGTAAACATATAACTTATGTGAATTGCCAAAAAGCTCCAGTTTTGTCCCATCCGTCTTAAATGAATTTCACCAGGTTTGTGGCTTGTCAATATGCATTTTGACAAATTTATGTCTGGCACTTTTATTGCTATCAACAGTGGAGTTCTCCTTGGTCTTCTTCGATCAAGTCTGCTCTAGCTCAAACAGTGATGAATGGCTCGAGCTGACACTGATGTACCTTGACCTTGGAGTTGACCTTGAGTGTCTTTGGCAGTTTTTCTCTTTTACCACCATTCATATAACCAGATCCTCAGTTTGTCATACATTTTCCTCTCTTGCCCACATCCAGGGAGGTTGGCTGCAGACTTGTGGACCCCAAGCTTCTGAATAAAAATTGCAACTGTAGTCACAGGAAGATCAAGCTTTGTGGAGATGGTTTTTTCAGCCTTTAGCTTTAACATACTTGCCTGTAATTGTCTTTCTGATTTCCTCAGACAACCATTTGCTTTTTCTGATCCATTTTCAGTGTGGTAGATGATGATGCCAAACAGCAGGTGACAACTGTTCATCCTTTAAATAGTTAGACTGTCTAACTGCAAGATTGAAGACACTTGTGATGCTAATTACAGGACACAGTTTAGTTTAACATGTCACTGTCGTCAAATTATTTTCAATCTTTTCTAAGGGTACCAGGTAATTTGTCAGGGCCAGTTTCATTCGATTATTATTATTATTATTATTATTATTATTATTATTATTATTATTATTATTATTATTATTATTATTATTATTATTATTATTATTATTATTATTATTATTATATTTTAATTAAACAAATAAAATAACTGATTTAAACCAATAAATAAAAATAGCCTACACATGCACAATCTTACACACAATCCTTCTTGTCAATTTATGGTTTGTTTTTGAGTGCATTAAGTTTTGTTGCAGCTGTAGGATAAAAAACTGTCTCTGAATCGATTAGTTCTTGTTTTTATTTTTATTTTCCGTCTACCTGAAGGCAACAGAGTGTCCCGGGTGAGAAGTGTCTTTTGGGATATTGCTTTTTTAAGACAGCGGTTGGTGTGTAAGTCCGTGTTTAGTTAGTTTCATTTTATTTAAATGACCGTTGTGGGTTATTCTTTCTGTATCTGGGTTTTTTTTATGCTTACATATACTTTTGTTTATTCACATTTTATCAGGTTCAAGGCATGTTCCGGGTGTAAGTAGGATTCAAAACTTTGCAATCATGTATCTTTCAAGTTCATTTCCACTATGTAGCATCTTCTTAAATATTTGCCTTAAGGTATGCTCATGCATGGCCGTTTTACATTTTTGCTTAAACAAGTGACCTATTCTAAAGTGGGTAGTTCAAGTGATGAATTGTTTTGCTCTGTAACTTGCTCTTTTGTTTCTTCCAGTTTAAAAAAAAACATTTATTTTTGCATTACCAGTACAAATGCAAAAGTGATATAATAGATGGATGGGCTCTACTGTGTTTTATTAATTTCAGTTCAATTTCAGTCATAATTTATTAATTACAAAGGGAAATTACATCTCATTTGATATACATATTTTTTATTTTTTTTAGGTGCTCTTATCAAGTCGACTTACTTATGCTTTTTAGTTTTCAAACAAAGTTGTACATTCTTTTTAAAATAACAATTACCAGTCCAGCATTTGCATTTTAAGCCAATCAAAGTACACTTTCATCAGCGATGATCACTGTACACCTCTTCAGTTGTGGTCCCCCTTATGCTAATTATCCTGAGATAGGAGCAGAAATATAGCCTAAAGTAACTACTATTGTGCTGAGGTACTGTGGTGTATACTTAGAGACACACAAATAATCACTTCACACAACAGGAATAAGAGCAAAGAAAAAGTAACATGGTATTAAGTAAAAGGGCTAGTGCCAATAATTTGCTGCATAAAGGGTAAATAGATTACACCATTAGTATGCAAATGGCTACCACTAGTATTTGACAGACTAAGGAAAATTAAGTTCCTCTGGTCTGTTCACCAAAGCATCTTCTAACTGATGCGCAAAATGGAAACTGTAGCTAGAAATAAAAGTTCCTGAACTTTTGCATGTGTATCTTGCAGGAATGTCTAACATAGCCCTTTGAAGAGGTCAGTTAGTCTCTTTCCCTTGGCTTCATTTATTTAAGAGGTATCTCTGAATTTAAAAAATATTAAAAAATAAATAAATAAGTGAAATAAATTCCTGTAAGGCCTTAATATGGGTTATCTTTGTGAAAATGACAAAGCTTAATAATTTACTTTTAGAATAAGTCTTATTCTACTGAGAGAGATGAACAGGCTAAGGGGAGGAAACAAACTACAGGCTAATTCCTTTTCATTTTAGTTACTATTTGACACCATTAATATTAGGGGTGTAACGGTACACAAAAATCACGGTTTAGTACATACCTCGGTTTTGAAGTCGCGGTTCAGTTAATTGTTCGGTAAAGTAAAGGAGGAAAAAAAAAAAATCGCTTTTTTATTTAATTTCCATCTTTTGTAAACAGCAATTTATAAATTTTCTTATAAAAAGAAAGAAAAAAATTTATATTTTTTATATATATATATATATATATATATATATATATATATATATATATATAGGAATAAAAAATAGAATACTGCTTAAATCTATTACCAAATCCTTCAATTAATAACATATTCTGAAATTAAACAAAATATAAAACGTGTTTAAAATCTCAACAACTGAGTATATAAAAACACCAGTGGCATTAGGTATTGCTTAAGCCTGATCTGAATTACTGGCAAATACCTGTTTAAATGTCAAAGGTAGTTGCGTTAACACGGTGCTGAGTTTTTAGCTCTGCAGCGGCAATATTCACATTCATGTGGTGTCATTTCAAATGCGTTGAACCAGAAACATGCCCGATTGCTGGTGAAAAATGTCGGCACACTGCTTTCGTCTTATCTGCTTGTCTTTGTCCGTCGTTGTTTTTCACTGGGGAAACCAGTGTTCCCAAACAGGAGACCTTGAAGATAAGATAAGGCAAACTTCCACTCCACCACTTAAAATTTGAAGTATGTTTTGCGCGCAAAACAAACCTGTTAACTAGCTACTGTTAGACAGTCCAGTATCGAAACGTTTCAGTATGAATGCCTGTACTGTTACACGCCTAATTAATATACATCATCTAGCCGTGGTATAATTTACACTGAAATTGCGTTTCAACTGCCATTGTCCTTATAATATTAAAATATTTAATCTTAGTTTTCTTTGCAGTTTATTTTTACCTGCACCAGTAGCATGATAGCCATTGGTTGAGCCGGCTGTCAATCAGTCATATTAGAAATATAAAAAGATTCACCCCCCCTCAGAGTTTTCATGAATGTGAAATCAAATAATTTAGACCAAAATATTTTTTTGAACCAGGCTGTAAATATGTTTATTTCTGTTCTAAAGTTGGAAATTTTAACACAGGAGTCAATAGAGATTGACTGAGTTTTGTAGCCAGCCTCCAGCAGTCAACCGAGGAACTGCAACGATTGTTAGTTCTGCATGAGCGTCAATCCAGAAGTTAGATGGTTGGTGCTTGGATTCTATCCACTAACCACTTGGCAGTCCTCTCTTTCTTTCCTCTGACTCACAGTGTAGGGTTTGACACAATGACAGTAACTTGAATTGTCAAGCTACTCGCTGGAGATTAGATTAAAAAAATGTTGAAGAGTGATGAATGTGTTTTTAGAGTGCAACCGTTACAATCAATTCAGATCCCAAATCACAACAGTAAATCACACCTTATTTCCTGACTATGATTCGCAACTAAAGCGCTGCAACGCTACTGTGCTTAAATCCAGCCATGGGAACAAGTTGAAAAGAGGGGTTTAATGTGACTGTTGCGTTCGCAAGCAGTTATGGAAAACTGTGGCTTTGCAGGCCTGCCTTCTTGAAGGAAAAAAAAATGTATCGCTGCAGACATGCAAAGTTAGGTATCCCATGAATGATGATGATGAACCACGTGAGCTGGGGCTCAGTCATGGACAGCCCTGGCGCAATTTAATCTCGAGCTACCACTAAGCTAATTGCTGGGCATTTGGGGTAGTTGGTATGCAATATCATCAATACTATTCTGGAAATGGATTTTACTGTAACTTTTGATGTTTTTATCTTTGTGTGAGTGCAGATTTTACCCATGTTGACCACTAAATTAGAAGCAGAGGATGGCTGTTCAATACTTTGGGTTTTCTCAGCAGATGTGCAAGCTCGCAATGTTCAGATTATGTGGTGGCAAAAGTAACCCCTTACGAAGTGGAATTAGCAGAGCTTTCTTGAAAGATTAAAAAAAAAAAAGATTTTGATGAGAAAATATGAAACAGATGTACAGTAGACATAATGAAGCATGGAAAGCAGCTGAATTTATATGAGCTTCAGAAGATCACAATCATTTGAAAATCTATCACATAAGGGTCCTTGCGTTTGTGTCCGAAACCCAAGTACTCTGAACAATTGGCTTCCTCAATTCTCAGCCATAGTCGGATTTTAAATATGACGACAGTTAACAAAGATAACTCCTGTCCATTAAATGGTTAAACATTGTTGTGCTTGCTTCATATGAATGGTTGAAGTTAACCTTCCACTTTGCATAGGTCCACACTAGCTGCCTGAAGGGAGCATGCCCATTTTTTTTGTGGACAAAAAGATCTGATAATCAATTCCTATTTATCAATCCGAACTGTGTCACTTAAGTGTCTGGTCTCGGTTTTGGATGTGTATCTGAAAAATGGACATGTGACATGAATAAGAATATGCTGTCATTGATCTGAAAAAGTGTTGCACCCAGTTCAGCATACTGAGACATCCTTCATTGTTGGAATGTGTATGACAACCAACAAGTTTCAATGTGATTTCACGAAAGATCCTTTCAAAAACTGATACTCCCTAGCATTTTAGCAGTGAATTGCCTGGCGGCACCTCCACCTCAATATGGAACTTCAAAAGGTAAAGGATGATGTCAAAAGGAGAGGCATTTAAGATGTAGTGAAGGCATTAGAGAGGAACAGCAAATGCTTTGATTGATAATGTTGGATTGTAAATTAAAGAAAAGTTGTGTGAGGAGGAAGTAGTCTGTACATCCTTTGAACGAGTGTAGCAGAGAAGCAGAAAAGCAAAGTGCTGGAAATGATGCAGCAAACTGAGCTCGGTGGAGGGGGGTTTGCGTAGACGGGGAGCCTCTGCTTTGTGACACAATTGATTCCTCGGAGAAGAATTAATCAGGCTTAACGGTATGATATATTCTTTTCGTTTTATGATAAAGGAGAAGAAGTCAGTAAACTACACATTTTTAGAGCCATTACTGAGAACATTGACTTATTTTTCTTGATCAGTTTATATTTTCGAACATTTTAGACAATTGGACAAGCGCCTTACTTTTTCGCGATGGCATTTCAATGTTGGGTCGTTTTCATTTTTGACATGTGGGCACCCACATCTCGACAGCAAATATCAGTCGATCTTCTCTTTCATCCTTTCATAAGTAGCAGGGCAGGACTTTGCAGCTGTGATGACTTCCAAATGAGGTTGGAGTTCTGCCTAAGTAAACTCTTCTGCTTCATTATAGTGTCTTTTATTCAATTCATTCTCTTACTGTTGGTACAAAATATGCATGCAGACAGGTATTTGGTCACATACATGCCGTTTCAGGGGACTGCTGCATTCTACTGAATGTCTCAGGCAACACAGCATACTGTACCAGGGGGATTTCAAGGTTTCACATGATTTTCTTATTCAGCCCAAATGGCTAAGAATGAGAATTTTTTTCTCCAAAGCAGAAGAACATCTTGACATTACACATAGCTTTCCAGGACGATGTTGTAAAATAGGGTTTTGGTTAATAGGTGTCTTTTTGAGCTTTGTGTTAAAAAATACATATTATAGAAAGAAAAGGGTGTGAATTAGATGAAGCAAGCACAGAGGGACTTTTGAATATCCAAACAGTGATCTACAGGGCAGAGTGTGCTCAGCTGATGCTGATTCATACTTCGATGTTTGCTGTCATTATTTGAACGTTTTATAAATAGGTAAATGCTTGACTCCAAATCCAACATTCAATCTCTAAGGCTGCACCAAGTGCTTTGTGGAGATGTCATTGTGAGCTCTTGCAGTGTTTTTTTTTTGGGGGGTGTGGGTTGTCAGCTAACTTGGTCATTTTTAGATCAGGTTTAGGATGTCTGACTTTTAAACCCAGCAGCAAGCCAAAATCCCAAGGAATGTCAGGTCTTGTTTGACAGAGGCCCATAACCTCATGCTGCTCATTTTGCTAATCAGACTTAGAATACAGGCTTGTACAGGTAGATGTAGTTTCTTCATAACCATTTGTGGAATAATTACATCAGGGGTTCCCAAACTCTGTGCTGGGGTCCTCTTCTGGTTTAACATTTCTGAAACACCAGACAGGTGTCCAGGAAGATGTTCAGGTAGCATTCTAACGAGATGCCTAAACCACCTCAGCCCCTGTACCTGTAGCGCAGAAGCGCCTCTACTCCAAGTCCGTTGCAAAGGACCAAACTTCTCATCCACCTCTAAGGGAGGGTGCAGTGACCCTGTGGACAAAACTAATTTCATCCACTTGTCTCTGAGATCTTTTTCTTTTGACCACTGTTCATAGTTTGTGACCAAAGGGGAGGCTAGGAACGTAGACTAAGACATGAGTCAAAACATCTTTCAACATTATAAGCAAACTGCTGATGTCAAGCATGTGCAAGATAGAACAATTTACGGCTCCTTAGGTCTATTGTCTACTGTATGCGTGATCATATTGTAGAAGCATTAGGACTTTCGCCTCTCCAGCTGAGCAGTACAAGTTAAATGATGGTTTACTGAATGAAGCACAGTTAAACTTCCTCTTTTAAAAATGCATTAAACATGGATATTGAACTGTAAAACTGCAGTGTTGAAGTAACATTTTACACATGCAAAACATACACACATGTACACACATCTGTGGCTGATTTAGTTGAAAGTTAAAGATACTGTGACCAGTACCAGTGGTACTGGTGAGCCTGTCCTAAGGGCTGTAGCAATCAGTAACTTTACCTATAGGTCCCATCAGAAATAGAAGCACACACATACTCCACTCTTTGGAGTCTATGGAGCTGTGCTCCATACCATGGAGAGTGTCAAAGCCAGTATCAAATTAGCACCATGTCAATTTACAGCAGAGAAGCTCCTTATGTCAATGTCAGAGTGCCAAAATATGATTGTCGCAGTCATGTTTAACAGAAGTCAGGTGTTAATGTCTGTTCCTTTCTTATCATATATGATAGAGTTGTTAATGTCGTCAACAACTTTAATAATGTACTACCTTACAGAAATTCCAATGATGTCGTACAAAAGCATTACATTTATCGTAGATGTGATACCTAACTACCGAGACCCATTTTTGAAGTGGATTGTAAATTCATTTATTTCTATTGCAAAGTTGGACATTTTAAGATGGGAGTCGATGGAGATTGACTCGCTTTTGGAGTCAGGAATGGATGAAAGACCGGGGAAAAAAATGGTTTTGGAACTTATTTTCTATGAATTTTTCCTAACCATCATGCTAGTTCATTTAATAGGTTGGGGGGTGTACAAAACACCAATAATGTGATAATAAACAGATTTAATGGTTATGATTGCAGCTTGAAAAATAAACCAGCATACAACATCATCAGGAAGCATGACTTCAAAATGTATCGATTGTGTATTACAGCAAAAAGAAGTACAATGAAATGAGCACAGATCTGAAGCATATGTTATATTTTGTGGAGGCCTTTGGCGTTTTTCCCCATTTTGAGCTACTTTTTGTTTTAACTTCATGTATTTTTGGAAAATTTTGCATCCTTTTATTTCCAGCACATGGTGACCTGGTGGTACGTTTCCATGATGTACATATTGGATAAACTTTATGCTGCAAAACATACAGTAAAGAACATAAACGTACTAACTTGTGAAGATGCAAAATTAAGGTTGTTGAATAATTGAAATGTGAGTTTAGATGAATATGTAGACATAAAAATGTTCAATTATGTAAACTGAAAGTAAAAACAATTATTTAAAAAACAGGTGTTATAACTAGGCATTTTTATGTAATTGTCTAAATATATAACTATTTTACATTCAAAATTATTTCTATCCCGCTATTTCTGCCACTGAAAAAAGCACTCCAGAGAGCAACAAATCTAACTTTGTTCATTATTATTTTTTTCTGCTTCTTGTTCTTTCTCTTCTTTTGTTACATCTTCTTCATCATCTGGTGCCGCTGCTTCTTTTTCATCCTCTGCTGTTTCTACTTCTCCATCTCTTTTTGCTGCATCTTCTTGTGCTGTGGCTTGTTCTTCTTCCTCTGCTTCTGCTTCTTTGCTCTTCTTTTCTGTCATTCTTGATATATTCACGTGAATACGCATTAGATCTGCATAGGTAGATGTGATTTCTGAGGGCACAATCATTTATCAAAATAAAGCACATGACACATGCAATGCAGTGCGTATAAATCAATTTTGTATAAGATAGATGGATAGATAGATAAACGTTATTACAGACTCAAGGTCCAGAAAAAAGCTAAAAATAAAAACAAACATACCGTACATTGTTATAAGAGACAACTTTACCAGTGTTTGCTCAGAGCGGCATATAGCACTAAACTTAACATTTGACAACAGCAAGATTATTTTCACCTGCCAATGGATTTAAAAATAAGATCCCTCAGGTTACACTGTAAAGAGCTGATTCGCATCGCCGCAAACATTTCGCACTCATCTATACACACACGCCAAACAATTATAAACTAGTTTTTCTAATACTTTAGAAAAACATGGTAGGATAGATATCGGTCTATGATTGGAAAATAAGATGAACAAATAAATGATAAAAGATGTATGTCATGTGTATTTTGAAAAAATTGGTACAGTTAGGAAGGAGATGAGACCAACTTCATATCCAGATTTCATATTATGCAATACACTACCACTTACCTACACTAATTGGCTTTTCCGAAAAATAGAGTTAAGATCATTTTTAGTCCAATTTTGTTTATTCATACAGTGCCTGTTCAAAAATATGATCTTATGGCACTTAACAGTGAAATTAAAAAAGTTAAAAACAACTCCCATTAAATAGTCCAACTCAGTTCTGTTACCTTCAGATTAAATCCACTTTGTTATAATTCACTCCATTCCAGTTCAGTCCAATTCATTAGGATTGAGTTCACATACTATATCACAAACTATTAAAAAGTAGAATACCACAGAAAACCAACAGATTGCACCAAACCTTCACTCTAGAGTACATTTGTGGCGATGCCTGAGTGAAAATCACATCACCATAGTCTAGAACAGAGATCAAGGTTGCCTTGACCAGCGTCGATTTAGATGACAAAGCAAAACTTTATTCTGAAATAAAATCTCAACTTCAGCATTAATCTTTAAACCAGATACTAAACATTAGACACTAAAGACAGATGGTCATTGATTTAAAAAACCCAAGATATTTAAAATAAGACATGCATTCTACCAAAGAAGTTTGTAAGTTGGTGATGGAGGGAGGATTTACTGAGAATTTTTGGCATCAGAGATAAACATACTTAGATTTGTCAGGGTTTAAAATTTGTTGATGTGTATATATATGTGCAGCAAGTTTACATTGCATGCAACTAATTGCTTGCCTAACACAAAACCCCATTCATTTTCTATGGAAAGTGAGGAGGCATGTTTATTGAATATGCAAACAATATACATTGTTTTACAGTCCAAAAACATACATGCTAGGTTGATTATAATTCTAAATTGCCTGTAGGTGTGAATGTGAGCGTTCATGGTTGTTTGTCTATATATGTGGCCCTGTCCAGGGTGTATCCCTGAGCTGGGATAGGCTGTTGGAGACCGCCGTCACCCTGTACAGGATTAAATGGGTATAGAAAATGGATGGATAGGATAGTTACAACAGCTACCAGAAAACAGGCTTGGCTATATGAAGGGATGACATTGAGTTCTCCTGGCAGTGTTGGTCCACAAAGTCAGCTCTACACAGCAGAGACTAGAATGAGTTACCAGCTGTTATGCATAAATCAGTCCTATCTCTTAATATACTACAAGTTGTTAAAGTCAGTTTCAGAGCACCCATGTGAAATATTATGGTTGGTAAAAATGTCTGTCTATGAAGGAAAAGTGTGATTTTTACCAATTTACTTTTGTCTCCTCATCTGGAGCACCCATGTTGAAAATAAGTATGTGTATCCATGTGTTGTGTTCCCATCATTGTTGACCAGGGCACGGACATACCTGTGAATACTGCAGTCATCTCAAGCTTGATTAAACACCAACACCCAGCTGTAAACCCTTGATTGCAGTTGTATACCCTTTACGACTGCAATCACTTGCCAACTGGAAGAAGGGCTTATGAGAGACCCCATTCAACTAATCAAGCAGGTTTGACTGTAGTGCCTGTTTAACAGTTATCTGATAGGTTTGTTTAAAAAAAAAATTAAATAAAAAATGTCTCATGTTGTTGCAAATAACCAGAAAGTAGCAGTGCAAAACCTTTTTCACACCAAGGCAGCAAACATGCTGCTGTGCTCCAAAACCCATTCATTTCAACGGCTTGCATGCCCAATGAGACATTTTTCACTGCCTTTACACAAACTGCATGTGTTTTTCTCAGTGGCCGCACTAGACGCAAACTAGGTCAAAGTTCAATCTGGGTTAACTTTGACCTCTGCATAGTGTGAGATATAACAGCAATACCGCAAGATACGAGGCATCCTTCCAGGATGGTGACTTAGACGGAAGTAAATTTTAAACTGATCACTGTGGAAACAGAGCTCCCTCACAAGCCTGAATTTATAAAACTCTCCCCTGGAACCAAAAGCCTCATATACAGACCCCCACCCCCCGCCTACCAAAATTGTGCAAGGTTTTGAAAACTGTGGCTTGCTCTCTAATCTGTGACTACCAGGCAACTCGTGCCTTCTAACCAGCAGTAAGCAAAGCGCAGGTTGCATTTGTTGTGCAAGGGGCATTGGATGCAGTGGACTTTCCAAAGAATGTGCTTTTTTTTCTAGTCTAGTTTTCCACTGATGATTGTCTTCAACAAGGCCACAATAACCTCAATAGATTTTATCACTTGAAACCTCTATGAGACAAAACTTAAAACGTTGGAAGCTTGGTAAGGAGGGGTGTACTTTTCCTCTATATCTGACTCTGTAGGGTTGAGTAGGGGGTTGGATTTTGTCCCAGCTATCCCCGGCTGACAGGTGGGGTACACAGGTCAACAGTGGCTATATTTCTAGCAAGTTCAAGCACAGCTAAGCTTCCATTGTTTTTGCTGACTTGACAGAAGCTAAAACTGTGCTGGATAATGGAGACTAGTAATGGCTAGAACTTTGTTTGTTAAGCCTACATTTCATTTTCAGTTTGTGTCTTGCATCGAAAGTGACAATTAGGGGTCATTTGATGTTTTTTCAGCTCAGAATACTATAGACAGATCATTTTATGTCAAATGTATTAAGTTAAGTAAGTATATGAATATAATGGAGTGACAAATGTAAAGAAAAAGGTTAGTGATTAAAATCTTGGTTCCGCAAGAGTATGGTGCTGGCAGACAAATGAACCAAATGAATACTTGTCTGCTATTAATGCTAACGTGCTCAGAGCATAAAGCCTGTAGACTTTAAACATGATAGATATAAAAATGATAGCCAACTTAAGTAGTGTGGTTATCTCGTATAACAAAAGATATGAGGAAATACAGTAAGATTTTGAGCACTTTTATTCTTTTGTCAGATAAAAAGAAGATAAAGAAGAAATTTAGCCATGTTTCCTTTCTTTATAATGTGAGAGTTTTCTGTAAAAGTGATTTAAAAATACAAGTTAATAGCTAAATGTACGTGCGGTGTAGTGTTTTGACAGTCATCGGTTTTTATAAGAGGTGTTGGGCACACTGATTTTGGACCTTCATAGATAATGCCGGGGCGGCAGTAGCTCAGGTGGTAGAGCGGGTCGTCCAATGATCGGAAGGTCGGCGGTTTGAATCCCGCTCCGTCCCAGTTTGCTGTCGTAGTGTCCTTGGGCAAGACACCTTACCCACCTTGCCCCGTGTGAATGTGTATGAATGTTTGGTGGTGGTCGGAGGGGCCATTTGGCACAATATGGCAGCCACGCTTCTGTCAGTCTGCCCCAGGGCAGCTGTGGCTACAAAACATAGCTTATGTGTATGAATGAATAATGATCTCTGTAAAGCACTCTGGGTGCCTTGAAGGGCGCTATATAAAACCAAGACATCATTATTAAAAGAAACTTGGCATTTTTCATTGCTGCTCCAAATTGGTGGTCCTGCACCACTTAGTATAATTAATGCAACACGCTTCTTCTGCCTAACCATGACAGGAACCACCTTCAAGTATTTTTGGTACCCATAAAACCAATAATGCAGTCGTTCCCAAACTTTTTCTGGTGGGTCGCCCTTTGGTTTATAAGAACCTTTCTGAACATGCGCATGAACAACACCCTGTCAAACAAGCCTTGTCAAAAACCTGTCTATTATGCTCTTGGGTTATTCTGGAGTCTCTTGGGTCCCTCACAAGAGGCCTCTCCAACTAATTAATCAACCTTTTATATAGTAAATAATCTGAATCTGAAAAAAAATGTGCATATATTTTTTTTTTAATCGTGCAAATTTGTATTTTATAAAAAAAAAAATATAATATAAAAATATATCACCATTGGACACCAATCGCAAATTGTTGCGATTCAAAGTTGGTCGGACCTTGGGGGTGCCCCCTTCTGGCTTGGGGCCCCGAACATTTGCCTGGTATGCCAGTTGGCAAGCGGCGCTTCTGATTACGCTAGCAGTGTCCAAGCATTAATTTTTTTCATTCATTCATACTGAACCACCTTCTACAATGGCTCTGCCCCCCCATCTAGGGGTTGCGCCCCCCACTCTGGGAACCACTGCACTAATCGATGATTACATTTTTTTGTTTGCTTATTGCTGATGGTTTATTCTCAGCACATGCTGATGATGCTACTCTAAAATCGATCATAACCTACGATTCAGAGGGTCATCGTACAGCACTGTTTCCCAATTCCAATCTCAATTCTCCTTAACTGATAACCTCTGCAATCAGACTACCTAACAAGAAAACTTCACACATTACCTCCATACATATGCACTAAAAAAATAGAACATAAAATAAACCAAATCTTTGCACAAAAAATCTTACTATTGCACATTTTCATATACTTGAAGCTTGAACCATCAGCTTGGTCCACACAAGTCTGTTAATGACTCATCCATTTGATTCAGGTTTGTAAGAACAGGGGGACATCTAAAACATTCAGGGCAGTGGCCCCTTGAGGACTGGAATTGGGGAACACTGTCCCACAGCCTACACATACCATTCTTGATGTAGTACTGAAGATTAAGCCAATTTAAGTCTTACAGTGTGTGATGTAATAATCAGAAATGGTTCAATGTATATATAGGAACCCTTTGAGAAAATTTGTTTCCTGCATTGGGTATTCTCTATAACTAAATCTTAATTTCTAGGCATCATGCATTTTTAAACATTTCTGAGTGCACAGATTCATCATCCTCTTCCCTACCTTCTCTTCTTTTTTCTTGCCCTTTATGCATTGCAAAATGTAACATTATTTGGGACAGTAAGCTGACTAATTCTCTTTTTTTTCCCTTCTTGTCTTTGACACCCCTGCAACTCACCCATAAAAGGCTGTTTATGCTTGTTATTACATGCAGCACATCTGAGAATATAATGAGTTATTACACTAGCTATACTGACTCCTTTGATGAAACCTTTTAGCAATTTGAATGTAATGGCCAAAACCCACACTCAGAATGTCTTGACTATCAGCGTAATACAGTGAAAAGCTTTTCTTCTTTTCTACTTTATGATGGATAAAAGTTCTTTAATCTAATATCCCTCATTATTATTTTTGTAATTTAATAGTACATCCCCCCTTTTTTCTCCCCCTTTCTTTCCTTTTTGTTCTTCTTTTTTTATTTTATTTTTTTATTTTAAAATTTTATTTTTTACACTGGTGTAATGGACAATCATTTTTATGTGCATCTGGACTCAAGGGACAATGGGGATTGTCGGGAGGGTTGGGGTGGGTAGTGGGTGGGGGAGGGATAGCTGGGTGAGGGATCTTGTATACTTGTAAGTATTTGAATGTTACAGCCACACTATGCTTGTATTCTTTATTCTCTATAACCTTTAACGCTGTGAACATATGTATATTGCTTAATGTATAACCAATACAAATTTCTAAAAGAAAAAGTTCTTTAAGATTAAATGAAAAAATATGCAAAATTAATTTGACCTTCCACTCGAAAAAAACAAAACCTTCCAGTGATAAATATTGTCAACAAAAGTGTTTAAGAATAATTATTTAGTGTTAAATTCTTTACAGGCAATTGTTTACAGGTTGCACCAGCCATAAAATGCATAATAAAGAAGGAAAAAACATATATAAGTCGCACTGGAGTATAAGTCGCATTCATCTTGAAAGGCTATGTTAAATAAAAATAGAATAGAGGCAACAACAGGCTGAATAATTGTACGCTATGCTTACGTTACATGACACAACTGAGAACGTGCCTGGTATGTTAACATAATATATTAAGAGTTATTCAGATAACTATAGCATAAATAACATGCTTTGAAGTTTACCAAACCATCCGCGTCACTCCAAATAACTAAAATCCAATGAAATCTTCATCCTCAGTGTCACTTTTAAACAACTCTGCTAACTCCGGAGGTAGAAGATGCGGCACTTCCTCTTCTACGTCGCTTACGTCTGACTCATCGTCAGTTGCAGTTCGCCCTCTTGCGGTTTAGTGTGAAAATAACATGTGAAATGATATACCGGTAATAATATGTTAATAATTTCACACAAAAGTTGCTCCAGAGTATACAGTAGGTCGCACCCCCGGCCAAACTATGAAAAAAACGCATTTATAGTCTGGAAAATACGGTAATAACCGAGCTTTGGCCCCTGTGCAGATGATTCTCAACAACCATTAACTCCTCTGCATTTGAGGTAGCTTTTAGCTCCAGACAAAAAAATAAATTAAATAAAATAAAATACTGGAAGACCCTGAACTATTCTCTCTTCTATGGAGTGTGTCTGTGGTTCTTCAAATACTGATTCTAGGTATTCCGAGAAGATTGGCATATAGCGAAGATGGAGTTTATTTTATTCCATTTCCTAAATCCAAACAAAACAGATCTAAAAGTCTGCCTTGGATTAAACTGCTAAATTAAAGTTTAGAAGATCAGTAAGGTTGTCCACATTTGTTCTAAGGTAAATATAAACAACAATGCTCTCAACTCACTGATACGGTTGACTACATGCAGTGTTGTGCCACACGTAGGGGGCGCTGTTCCAGTCATCAAGAGTTATTAATAATTGTATTCAACAATTATTAATAATTAATAAAGTAGACTATTTATCAAATTGAATCATCAAAATGATTTAATCCTAATCGGGGCACCACCTGGATTTCCAGGTAAAATGATAACTTTTAACAGCAGAAATCAGTCTCACAGATTAGGGATTATTCCACCAGAACAACAGTAAGGGCTGTTATTTCTGGTGAATAATGTTGAAGGCGATTACAGTTCGGCACTAGCTCTGTCAAACAGCCATTGTGACCAGAATATGTGTAAAACATCACAAACAACTTCTCATTAAAATCAATCAGAATTTATTCACATCCAAGTGTCAAGCGGATGGTAAAAGCGACACCATTGAATAAATTAGGTTAAAACATAAAACACTAATTATCAGAAAAACAACAACAATAAAACGTTAACTGCATAAGGAGAATAAATCAAAACAATAAACACGTGATACAAAACTCCCGATCATTTGTGTCTCCAGGCAACTGGCTGCACGTGGCCGACAAAACATTTAAAGATGGCGATGCCCTGTGGTATTTAAAGATGGCGGCGCCCTCACCACGCCACGTGCAATCAGACGGGATGACAAAACACGGCGTTTAAAACGTGAATAATTGGCGGAAAATGGTGCCACAAAATAAACAAACAACGATAATGCCGGTAGTTGCCGGCGTTACACAGTAGTATGCGTACAGTAACTTCATTAAACACAAATTTAGCTCTGAACCGCTCTAGATTAAACTGATCGCCCAAAACACATAAACCTCACGCCTCCCGGGGCTCTGTCGGTGGTGATCAGATTTCTGCCGGGGTTTTCCCGGTGTGGGAGTGCTTCGTCTTGGCTCGGCTCCACCTTGCGGCTCGGCTCGGCTCAGTTCCTCTGTCCTGCGGGGATCCCACCGGCAGTTCGTTCCTGCAGTGGTCCTCCAGGAGCGGGCAGCGGCTCGGCTCTCTCCTGTTCCTACTTTGAAAAGAAAAGACAGTCTTGCAGCGTGCAACAGCCGGGGCGATCTCTCCGATCACGTGGCCTCCAGGTGCGGGACAGCCCACTGTAATCAGGGCCGCTCCCATTACATCACCGAGGCGCGGGCTTCACGGACGCCGGAGAATCTGCTTCTCGGGCTGATCTGGACGCGCTGCCGGAGGATCGAAACCTCCTGGCGAAAGAACTCAAAACAAAGAGAAAGTTAGGAGCAGAGGGAGAGAAGAAGCAGCTCTCCGGGCCGCAGCTCGCCGTATGGATCCCCATGCCAGATCCCGGTGCGGGCGCGTTTTCTTTCCCACCCCCGACCGGGGAGGCGAGGAGACGTGATCCCGATGGGTTTTTGGCAAGAAGCCAAGAGCTGACGAACTGCACAGAATGAAGAGCTGAGGAAGAGAGAGAGGCTGGGGGAGAAACAGAGATATTTGTGCTCCGCGGGCTGCGTGGCGTAATAAGCGCCAGGCCAGTGATTGGACGCGCGCCACTTCAGGCGCCTCCCCCAAGGCACACTGGTCCTTGTAGTCTCTGACAAGGCGGCCATTTTAGGAAGCACATTAAAGCCGATTCCGGGTTGAGCCGGCTTTAAAGTCGAATTCACATATTCACAAAATGTTCATAAGCATTCATAAGTCCAGAGTTCACATGACCACATGATGGTGGTCCAACAGCAGTCATCATGTAGCAACGCAGCTTTCGGCTCAGATAAGTTAGCTAGCTTGTGCTACAGTTAGATAACTTTAATCTCTGCTCGTGTTGTGACTTTACCTCAGATTATGGAGATACAGAACTGAAAATGTATAACTTTAGATCAAGTGGTAGACGGCTAATTGTTGACCTGAAGTTGTTTAGTGTCAACTTCAGATCTACTACTTCCTGTGAAGCGCTAGATGTGAAGTTTCTTTATTACACTCTATCTAAACTAATGCCTTCCCAAATTAAACTAATAAAAAGAGTATTGGTTTATTTTTACCCACATTTAATTTTTTTAGCAGCGTTGTTGTCATGACTACTTGTGACGACAGTAAGATGAAGCTTCTCTGGCTTGCACATTACCAACTATATATGTTTAAAGATTTTGTACATATCCCTCCATGGAATATGGAGTGCGTGTTTGTTTTGTTTTGGATGAGCGTACAGTTAAACATTTATTTACGAAAACTGACAGTCCGATCCCAAACCAGCCCAATTTTTTTTGCCTGCTCAGTTTTATTTTTACCTGTAAATCAGACAACACAACTCATGAGAGGGTTTTTGAGTCGGGCAAATGCATGGCTCACATGATTGAGGTATGAGGCTCTCATTGTTTTGACTTTATAGTGTATATAAAGTTACAGATACACAGCTACTAGTGGGGAGGTAGCTGTCTCCAAAAGCCCAACCCCATTAGCCTCACAATAGGTGTAGGTTTGTCGAAGAGCAGTTTGTATCACCAGTGTCCGCCATTATAGTGCTCTACTATACAAGGTGCACCAGGCAGTGTCACATGTATACTTTATTACTCTGGGAACCAATGGTTCCTCCACAAATAAAAATGGCCTTGTGTAGTCCTCTCCTCATCAAATACTTGAAACCCTATATCAGTTGTTTCCTTCAACTGTCTTCAAAGAATCCCCTTAGCCTTGCCCTGTGCCACAATTTTTTCAAAGTAAAAAGAATCAACTATTACAGAATCTCCCTGGATTGACCGACAAACTAGTCCTTTAATGTAGTTAGGGATAAAATGGTAGGAAGCCAGATCAAATAGACCATTTAATTTCTGTCAAAAAGTATGATCAATGTGGTCTAGCATTTTATTTAGCTATATTTCAGAGAAAGTATGTACAAAACTCGTCAAAATGTTAATTTTTTCTCTAAAGCTGAAATATGTACAATACCTCTCTCTATGAAAGGGGAGCTGTTTTGTAACAGCAGGCAGGAGTTTCTTTCATTCTTTCTTTCAGATTTGTTTTGTTTCTTCGCCAAATTTTATTTCAATGCCATATGAACCTTAGAGCAAATCAAAGCTAAAGCACAGAAATCTTCTAACACTCAATAGGCATGGCAGTTTGCTGGAAAGGGCTTGCTGTCTCAGCATGCTTTAGGGTCTAGGCCTTCAATCATGAGCAATTCAATGGCAACCTTTTGCTACAGGCAAATAATAAATCTAATTATAAGATAACAATGATATACTGAATAATAATAATCTCCTTCAATTAAATTGCAGCCATTCAAGTCCATGTTTTGAATAAGTGCCTTAAGAAAACATTAATTGAAGCTCAGTTTGCTACACACTGATCTAATCCATGTCCAAGCCAGATTTCTGGCATCTTTTCTTGGATGCTTGTTCATCAATGTTTGGGGCAGGCTCTAAGATGAGGAAAGCCTCAGGATCGAGTGAAGGTGTTCATCAGTAAGATGACTCCTGTGTTATGTTTTGTTATGTTCATCATTCGAAAGGTTGCTCGCATAGATAGATTCTGCCACACATAAAGAGCATTTGAACAGCTTGTGTATGGAGCTGAGGTATTATATCAGGGAGGAAACATGGAAACTGTGGCGTGCCCACCGCGTCATACTGTGACTTCAGTCGATTACTACACTGCAATTCAGTCAGCTTCATTTGAAGGTTATTTGGTGCACTTCCCACCTCAACTGCCACTGGATTACAGAGCAATTCAAACCTACATTTCTGGACATCAAAGTCTGCAAATCGCCAGGTAACTCAGAGCTGAGTATGTGGATTTTTTCAGCAAATTGTGCATATGGGAACACGGTGGTAAGGATTTGCATTTTCATGGTTTGGCAGCAGAGAAAATGGCCCAGGTTTCCTTGCAGCATCTGATTCTCCCACAGACACAATTTAGTTTTAAAAACCCTCACTGCAACGTACACGTCTTTGATGGCCCGGCCCCGTCCCTGAAGCTACAGGTGCAGCACATTGAGATGATGTCACACATAAATGCCAGCTTAGACAGAAACTTTTGCTTCTGGAGCTGTGTTGTGTCTTTCCCTTTGTTTTCAAGAAACTGACATATTTCCTCTCGCAGCTCGAAACATCAGTTCAGTACTCTTTTTGGCTTAACCATCTCACTTCTGTGTTCTCTGAATGACACAACTCCAAAAAAAGACTTGACTTGGCAGTGATTCAAACCTTGGACTCTTATGAAGTTAACTACTTGAGTTATTGTAGTCATAACATGTTCCATCCTTGGGGCTTTGCCACACAATGATCTCCTCACATATCTTCTCCCTAATCCTGCCCACCAGTCCACTCTTTTGGCCAGACGTTTGTCCCACAAGTTTATCCCAAGGCAGCTTCATTTTAGTTACACATTTGGGAACCTGTTCAGAGAATTCCTTTCCTGTGGTTGTTGCCATGCATAGATGTTAATCCTAAAGGTTCCTCTGTAACACACAGATTTGAGTCCACTTCATGGATGAATACTGACAGCTGGGCAGTATCAGATGCGCAGTATCAGATGCGCCGCAGTTCAAGGGAGAATGCAATGAATTTGTTTCCCTTTTTCATCAGCTGTCCATATAGATTGGTGGCAAAATCACATGTGTGATCAGCATTTGAAAATGCTTGCTGCTATCTGGGAACAGGAGTTCACAAAATTTCAAGATCCCCTTTTTTTTCTAAAGTTATACGTAGCCTCTAAATTTTTTGTGACGCTGCCCACAACCCAGATTTGTTCAGTAGTAAATGCAGGGGTTCCACTACATGTAAATGATCCATACTGCCACACCAAAATAAAAGCTGCCATGCCATCAGAATTATGATTTTTTTTTTCAGATGTTACAAATGTAAATTATATCATATGAATGGATCCATATAAACATAGTCTATATTTCTACACATTTATGGCCCATAAATGTGATCATATTCCAACCACAGGTAGTCATTTTGACTGCTTGGGATTTCGCGCTTGAAGCTAGCTTGATGCTTGTCCTACGTACTGATGTAAATCATCCCAATATTTTAATCGGATGGTCTCATCATGGGGGTGTCTTAATTGTGCCCCACAGCGATCTATTGAGAATGTGTTGGACCATGTGCACTGTGATTTCAGCAGTTCATTACTTAAACAAGTGCCAGAGGGTCAGCCCCAGTTTAAGGTGCTTTGAGAGGAATAATCTTAATAATCGAACCCTGATTCCCCGTTACCTGTGGGTCACCATGGTAGGCACAGAAAGTATCATCGAAAGTTGATAGGGCAGATATTCGAATGAGACGTCGCCGCCACGGAGGGCCAGCGATCGGCTCAAGGTTATCTTGAGTCACCAAAGCGGCCGGGGCACCCACGAGGAGCACCCCCCATGGGTTTTGGGTCTGATAAATGTACGCATCGCCGGAGGTCAGAGTTCGTTTGCATGTATTAGCTCTAGAATTGCCACAGTTATCCAAGTAACGGTAGAGCGATGGCAGGATCAACCAGGTAGCCCCTCCACAATGGGGTCGACATGCGAGGCGGAGGGGAGGGGATCGACGCCTGGCCGGGGACATGCCTCAAACCGGGGCGGACGCCCCCCAACGCACCATTCTGGGGGTTGCTGGAGCGCGGCTCCCTCGCGGGGCGCTTTGAGAAACACGTGCGTCCCCGCAGGCGGGGAGGTCAGCCTGCCCGGTGGCGGGCTCCGTGGCGGGACACCTGGATCCCCTACGGCCCCTGGCCACGCCTAGAAATCCTGTCCATAAAAAATTATGAACAGGACCGGTGACAAAGGGCAGCCCTGCCGGAGTCCAACATGCACCGGGAACAAGTCTGACTTACTGCCGGCAATGCGAACCAGACTCCTGCTCCGATCATATAGAGACCGGACAGCCCTTAGCAGAGGGCCCCGGACCCCATACTCACTGAGCGCCCCCCACAGAATGGCACGAGGGACACGGTCAAATGCCTTCTCCAGATCCACAAAACACATGTGGACTAGTTGGGCAAATTCCCATGAACCCTCAAGCACCCTGCACAGTGTATAGAGCTGGTCCAGTGTTCCACGACCGGGACGAAAACCGCATTGTTCCTCCTGAATTCGAGGTTCAACTATCGGCCGTATTCTCCTCTCCAGTATCCTGGCATAGACTTTCCCGGGGAGGCTGAGAAGTGTGATCCCCCTATAGTTGGAACACACTCTCCGGTCCCCCTTTTTAAAAAGAGGGACCACCACCCTGGTTTGCCACCCCAGCGGCACTATCCCCTTCCCCCATGCAATGTCGCAGAAGCGTGTCAACCAAGACAGCCCTACGACATCCAGAGACTTGAGGTACTCAGGGCGGATCTCATCCACCCCCGGTGCTCTGCCACCTACGAGCTTACAAACCATCTCAGTGACCTCGGCTTGGGTGATGGATGAGCACATCCCCGATTCCACACTCTGCTTCCTCAATGGAAGGCATGTCAGTCGGACCGAGGAGATCCTCAAAGTATTCCTTCCACCGTCCGACGATGTCCCCAGTTAAGGTCAACAGCTCCCCACCTGCACCGTAAATGGTGCTGGCAGAGTACTGCTTCCCCCTTCTGAGGCGCCGAACGGTTCGCCAGAATTTCCTTGAGGCTGACCGAAAGTCTTCTTCCATTGCCTCACCGAACTCCTCCAGACCCGTGTTTTTGCCTCAAGGACTGCCCGAGCTGCGGCTTGCTTGGCCTGCTGGTACCTATCTACTGCGTCAGGAGTCCCACAGGCTAACGTAGCCCGGTAGGACTCCTTCTTCCGTCTGATGGCATCCTTTACTTCCCGTGTCCACCACCGGGTTCTAGGATTGCCGACAGGGACCGGAGACCTTGCGTCCACAACTTCGAGCCGCCGCGTCGACAATGGAGGCAGAGAACATGGTCCACTCTGACTCAATGTCCCCCGCCTCCCCCGGGATCTGAGAGAAGTTCTCTCGGAGATGAGAGTTGAAGACGTCCCTGTCAGAGGGCTCATCCAGGCGTTCCCAACAGACCCTCACAATCCGTTTGGGTCTGCCCGGTCTGTCCAACTTCCTCCTCCGCCAGCGCATCCAACTCACCACCAGGTGGTGATCAGTTGACAGCTCAGCCCCTCTCTTCACCCGAGTGTCCAAGATATGCGGCCGAAGGTCAGATGAAACGACAATAAAGTCGATCATCGACCTCCGGCCTAGGGTGTCCTGGTGCCACATGCATTGATGGACACCCTTATGCCTGAACATGGTGTTCGTTATGGACAAACCGTGACTAGCACAGAGGTCCAGGTATCACTGTCATTGCCCACGTGAGCGTTGAAGTCCCCCAGTAGAACAATGGAGTCCCCAGTTGGAGCACTATCAAGTACTCCTCCCAGGGACCCCAAGGAGGCTGGGTACTCCGCACTGCCGTTCAGCCCGTAGGTGCAAACAACAGTGAGAGACCTTTTCCCGACCCGAAGGCGCAGGGAAACGACCCTCTCGTTCACCGGGGAGAACTCCAACACATTGCGACTGAGCTGGGGGGCCATAAACAAGCCCACACCAACTCGCCGCCTCTCACCCTGGGCAACTCCAGAGTAGTGGAGGGTCCAGCCCCTTTCAAGGAGCTGGGTTCCAGAGCCCAAGCTATGTGTGGAGGTGAGCCCCACTATCTCTAGCCAGTATCTCTCAACCTCCCGCAGAAGCTCCGGCTCCTTCCCCCCCAGCGAGGTGACATTCCATCTCCCTACTGCGAGGGTTTTGGTCCAGGGATTGGGTCGTCGAGGCACCCCGCCACGACCGCTTCCCAGTCCACATAGAACCAGCTTATCACGGTCCTTCCTGCGGGTGGTGGGCCTACGGGAAGGCCGGTCCACGTCGCCACCAGACCCAGCCACCAGGCGCTCGTCTTCGAGCCCCAACCCCAGGCCTGGCACCAGGGTGGGGCCCCGGTATCGCCGATCTGGGCGACGTGACGGTCCTCGATTTTCCCTCTTCCATGATAAGCTTTGGAACCGCTCTTAGTCTGGCCCGTCACCTAGGACCTGTTTGACATGGGAGACCCTACCAGAGGCGTAATGCCCCAGACAACATAGCTCCTAGGATCATTCGGGCAACACAAACCCCTCCACCACAGTAAGGTGGCAGTTCCCCCTCCTAAAAGAACTAAAATATTAATACAATTAATACAAATAACTTAAATAAATGAATGTGTTTGCTTTTGTCAGTTTAGCTCTGTGTGTTTACATGCTTTCTGTCAGACTGTCAGGCAGGTACGAAGAACATATAACGGATTCTGTGAATTACAATCTTCCACTTTTCCCGCAGGTCCAAAATAAAAATAGAGAGAACTCCCTTGAACAGTTATAACAACTGATTTTATAATGTCTATTGATATTTAAAAGCTCATATATTGAATGTTTAAACTAATTAGCAGCATTAGGCAAAGAATAATATGCAGAGAATATTGGCTTTTCGTACCTTCTTACCTTTTCTTGCCTATAGTCTTTAAAATCGCTTTTGTTTGCCTATATGTGGCTTTGCGATGGCCTTGCTACCTGTCCAGGGTGTATCCTGAGTTTTGGCAGAATACAGCTGGGACAATCTCCAGCAGACCCAATTCAGAAATAATATTTGCATCCCCTTTTCTATTTTAAACTTTAATGAATCGAAAAACAGTTCGATCTATGGCACAAAAACCATTATATGATCCAAACTTTGAATTGTGTAATCTGTACGAGCCCAGCTGTATGTGCACAATAGATGTCTGCAATCACACAGATGAATACACAGGAGTCAATGTTGGGTTTCAGTTTCTATTCCAAGCACATGTCAGTATGTGTAGGATAACTGGAAGGTGACCAGTCTTTCACGTCAGACATGGCCACCCCTCACAGCCACAACCAGTTTTTTGGGAAATCTGTGTGTCCTGAAACCAGCATTTATTCATGTTGTTTACCCAAGTTTAGGCTCAGTGTGAAAGTTGCTTAAGTAACTGTCCCATTTTCAGTTGCATTTTGTGTTTTATAAAAGAAAAGATTACAGCTGAGTCACAACTGTTACAGTAATCCAAAAGAGAGAGAAAAGTATCGGTAAGTAAAGTAGACACTTCTTGATGCCATGGCATGTGGAAGTTTGGCTAAAATGTCAGGGAAGCTTTATTCCAACTAGAGCACTCATGACTCTCTTGCAGATAATGTTACAGCTGCACCCCCAAATAAAAACACCCAGGGAAAAGAAGCCGATGGTCTGCTCAACTTGAAAATAGATCTAGCCCTCGTAGTTTCCCTGGCGCCAACATATAGTTGTGCTTCACAGCAGATTCTACCATATGGTGGAAGGATGGAGACATCTTCCAGGCCAAACAGCTTCCTCTTAGCTGAGAATGACAGGATTTATACTTTTTTCAAAACACTAAAAATAGGTTGTGGTGATCAGAAACATTAACGGCAATCCTAATGCCTTGACGTCACATTTTAACAATGACTGGCTGATTTATGAGAGTGTGGTGCGCACTCATGGCAATGTTGACAATTGTACAATCCATAGTGCATAAAAAACATACAGATGGTTTGCTACTTTATTACAAATGTTGTGGGAGAAATTCACCAGTCTACCTCGCATAATATATCCCATAATGCGCTGCGGCAGTGTGCTGAGGGAGCTGGTCACAATAAAGCAAAACAAAGCAATTTTATTTCTATAGCACAATTCAACAACAACAAGGTGATTCAAAGTGCTTTACAAAGATATTAAAAAATAAATAAAAAACATGATTAAAATTTAAAATCAGTAGTTAAAATATGATTAAGTTTTGGAACTTCAGATTTGGAGCTTTATTCAAAGGCAGCTGAAAATGGGTGTGTTTTCAACCTGGACTTAAATACTGTTTCAGCTCATCTGAGGCTTTCTGGAAGTTTGTTCCAGACATGTGGAGCGTAGAAGCTGAATGCAGCTTCACCATGTCTGGTTCTGACTCCGGGAACTGATAGAAAAACAGATCCAGATGACCTGAGGGGTCTGGAAGGTTCATACTAGGTCAGGAGGTTACTGATGTATTTTGGTCCTAAACAATTCAGAGCTTTATAGACCAGCATCAGAACTTTAAAGTCTATCCACTGATGGACAGGCAACCAGTGTAAAGACCCCAGAGCTGGACTGATATGGTCTGCTTCTTTGGTCTTAGTGAGGACTCGAGCAGCAGAGTTCTGAACGAGCTGCAGTTGTTCAACTGACTTTTTAGGGGAACCTATAAAGATGCTGTTACAATAATCACGCTACTAAAGATGAATGCATGGACTAGTTTGTCCAGGTCTTGCTGAGACATCAGATCTTTTGACCTTGATATATTCTTAAGGTGATAGAAGGCTGACTTTGTTATTGCCTTAATGTGTTTAGGTCTGAATCCATTACTATACCCTGTGGTGACCTGTATTTTTTTCTGTTTGGCTCCAAACACAATTACCTCAGTTTTGTTTTTGTTTAGCTGGAGAAAGGTGTGGCATATCCAGTCATTAATCTCCTCAATGCATTTACCAAGAGTCTGTACAGGGCCTCTGTCTCCTGGTGACATTTTCATAGAATAAAATGGAATAAAATAATTATTTATTGCCCACCAGGGTGGAAAATTGTCTTTGGCTCACCAACATATAAGACAATCAGTTCTAAAATCATAAGTATCACATAAAATCATGGTTAAAAGACCATAAAAGCATGGATAAAAGACATTTTAAAAAAGTGGGAAAAAACAGGGGGACGGCAGTTCAATTGATGGTTGTGGGCGATTGTTTACTTTGTTGCATTCAGTATGGAGATGGCATTTGGTATGAAGACTTTAGGGGTTCAATATAACAGGACAGAGGATTGAGCTGTCTAACAGGATTTTCCGAGCTTTCCTCCTTGTCCTGTCAGTGTTGGTCAAAGGCTTCTGGGCTTTCCACACTATTTTACTACCCATTTTTACAATTTCATTTAATTTGTTCTTGCACTGGCAGGTCAGGTAACCAAACCAGGCATACAGATGAAAGGTTAAAACACTCTATGTAAACTGAGTATACATCATCTAAAATCTCTGGATTAACACCAAGCCAGATGAGCAGACTGAGTTGCTGCTGACATTTTTTAAACGGGGCATATTATGGCTTTTAATGTATATTTTAAACAGGCCTTGAATGTCTTAAAAACAATCTAAAGCTTGTTTTTTCTACATAAATCAGAAATTCAGCCTGTGGGCCATGTCTCTAGTTTTACCGCTTCTAACTCCTTTTTCTGTGCTTCATTCTGAGGGGAGGGGGGGCTATGATAATGAGGCTCTGCGCTGATTGGCTGCTTGAATGACGTGTAGGAGGGGAGGAGAATAAGCCTCTCCGGCCAGAGCAGCTGGCTGCGTCGTACACAAACTGTCCCATGCGAGAAGGTTCTGCGACAAAATCAATTCCATTGCTTTATTTTTTTTTGTATTGGACTGTCCTAACTGGCCGCGGTATTAACGGTTTCAGCGTGGACAGAGTGTCCGATGTCACGCAGCTCGATGTGATAGTCGGACACTCGCATTCAGTTACATGGTGGAAACGGATCTTAAAGCCTGATTTACGGTTCTGCATTAAATCGACGCGTACCCTACGCCGTAGGCTCTGCGTTGGTGTAACACGGAACCATAAATCAGCCTTTAGTCACCTCGTCTTCACACATGAAGATTTCTCATCATTTCTTATGTTACAAGACAAATGAATCATGTTAACTGTAAAGAAATCACAACACTGAATTTTCACAAATGGCAATTTTATTGTTAAAAAAAAATAAAACAACATGAGTTGTATATAAATAACATTTATGCACTATTGCTGGCTCAAGGAAGGACCGTGCGTTTTCTGAAGGTGTCGTTGAACAGCTTCAGTTGCTCGTCAGATCTGAAACCATAGACAGAAGAAAAATGTATTTATCTTTTACCTAACGGGTGAGTGGCTCCGTTAGGGGGCCACTCGTGTAGAGTTGCCGGGTCTGTACTGTGGGAACTGATCCTTTTTATGAGGGTAAAAAAAAGGATCAGTGCATCGGTCTTAGCACCTGGGCGCATTTGTTCACGGAGTGAACCATCTTGTCAATCATTCAGACTCTTTGTATCTGTGGGGGGAGGCGGAGCCGCGGGTTGAATCCCCCGAGTTGAATCCCCCGAGTTGAATCCCCATGGCAGACTGCGCGGACCCCAGTTTCTTTTCCTCCGCTTAGTAATATGCTTAAATTCAGCGGGTTGTCTCGTCTGATCTGAGGTCATAGGCGGAAAAAAAAGGAGAGCGCGGCTGGAGAGGAGAGGGGCGGTGGCCGTCTCTCTCCCTCCAGCCCGCGGCTCAGTGCTCGGGTGATTGCCGGGTGAGCCGGCGCAGCGAGGGGACGAGCCGGAGCTCCGTCACCCCACGCGTCCGCCGCCAAGATCCCCCAAGTGGATGGGAGCGTGTGTCCGCCTCCGCCGGCCTTCGCAGGCGCAGTGGTACGCGTTCAGCGCGGAGACCTGAGTCCACCGGCACTCCCTTTTTCCTCTCACCCCCGCGGGTGAGAGCTGCTGTTTGGGGGAGTGGCGGTTTCTGCGAGGGGTGCGGAGGTCCCCGGGCGGGTCCCGCACGTCGCGACCGGGCGTCCCGACGGTCTGCACTTGGGGGCACGAAGGCTCAAACCCCCGTTTGCTTGTTTTATTTGTTTTGCATATTTAAAAGTTCTCCAATGTCAAATAAAGGTTTAATTATTACATTTGAAAGGGTGTACTTGCATTATTATGATATATTAACATTACATAAGTGCTTATTTTGGTCTCGACAATGTCGACAATAATATCGTTTATCGTCAATAATTTGTGGGACAATATATCGTCCAGCAAAATTTGTTATCGTCCCAGGACTAACTGGAAGGCATTTTAGTAGTTGTTTTGTGTTAAGTTATTTAGCTATTGAAAAACTGCTTTTTGAATGATCTTACTTAAAAATGGGAGATTTCAGATGGGCCCGTAGCTGTTCATTTTATGTCTTTTCAAGATTGTCCTTTTTCAGTAGAAGTTTAATTACAGTTGTATTTAGTGGCTCTGGAAACACACCTGACATTAAGGACACTTTCACGATTAGTAACAGGTCGGACTCCAAAATCTTTGAGACTTTGAGATCTTTTCGAGTAGTCATATTAACAGCATATGCAGTTGCTATACAGACTGTTTTGTGTTAAAATGAATAAAAAAGCCTCCATTTTATTATAACTGTAAAGTATTACCGTATTTTACACACTATAAGGCGCACTTAGAATCCTTAATTTTTCTCAAAAATTGGCAGTGCTATTATTGTTATTGGGAATTAGTTGAATAAAGTTTGACTTACCAGACTGTTTTGTATCTCTTTATTTACGTTTTATCATGCGCCTTATAACCCGGTGCACCTTATGTATGAAAATAGACCCGTTCATTGATATGGTCCGCAAAATACAGTAAGTACTTTAGGAAATTGTTTGAGCTATAGTTATGAAACTTTTTACTGTTTTCTTTTACTGTACTGAAATTCCTTGGTTCACAAGGTCTCTGCTTACTTATCATTTTAATTTGTGTGAATTTAGTGGCCCTTGGCACTATGGGTTCATTTAATTACTACACATAATAAAAGGGCTCATCAAATGAGTTTATGGTCTTCTGAGGACTCTGCAGACCTAATCTTGGTAAAATGTATTTTATATACGGTAGATATTTCAATAACTGTTTCCTTTTGTTTTCCCAGAAAATAGTCACATAGTATGCCTTTGGGGATTATTAAAGTAAGATTGAATTGAATTGAAATGAATCTTACATTGGCTTTATTTCAGGGGACTGATGTTAGAGGCAGTTCCTCTGCCATCCTTACTGGTCCCTTATCTGTCTTCCACAGGAAATCGACCTTTATCTTGGACTTGACAGATTTCACAAAATGTACCCTTTTCATGATTTTGCACTCTCTACAACGTTTCAAAACATAGACTAAACGGTGTCACCTTAGAAATTGGAAAAGGTTAGATATTCCTTATACTGTATGTACAAATAAGGTGACAAATAAGAGTGCTTCCACAAAGCATTATGTCAATATAAATGAAAACAAACAAACAGATGGTTAAATCAAATATCCATAATCACCTTGAGCAGTTTAAAAAAAATCTAATCTCTTAGTCACTTGCATTGGATGCTTAATTTCGTCTCTTGTCTCCAGCATTTAAGCTTCACGCCACAATTTATGAAGCTTACTAGACTAGAAAGGCAAGACGAGATACTTGTAGACATTTGAATTAGAGGTAGTCAACTCCACAAAATTTGGTTTGGTGCCGGGGTCACTAATGACTCCATTTGCTGCTATAGAATGCTGCTATAGAATGAGTCCTCTCGTCACTTGGCTTTCTGTTAAGTTTGAAAAATCTGTACAAAATATTTACTCACAATTTTTCTGAAATATATTCCAATTGATCATGATTATCAAGATCAAATTCAATATTAATTCTGCATTAGATGTGTAGCATGTATTGGAGCATTAACACACTGACCCGTGTCATAAACAGACTAGCATGACATTTGTAGGCAGTAACTCCTTAACTAAAACTTTGCAAACAAACTTCAGATTGAAGTCAAGATGTGATCCACATAGTCTTTTCACCATATCTCTGTGCCTTTTTTGGAAAAATCTTTGAACTTTGAAATCACCAAACCTATTTTGGAAGTAATGACCAAAAGTCTTAAAAATGTCACTATGCATTCTGTAGAGTAAATGATGACCATCTCACCTGGGGCCTTAGGCGCAAAGAACTGTGCGCTTTTCACACTAAAAGGTGCTGTACCTGCAAATCTGGAAAAGTATGTACACACAGACATTTTCAGATGTATGAATCTGTGTGCAGGCATGTACCTGCGCACATTAATTTAATTGATACACGAATTGAACGAATTGAAAAGTGTGTGACTATTAACTTAATTTTAGAGTGACCTCACTGATGACGTGTTATGAAGTTGAACAGCTTGTGTATCAAAGAGAAAGGCAAAAGGAGGGGAAAAGAGGTGAGCTCGTAGCCTCTAGCTCTTCGCTCACCTCTTTTCCCCTCCTTTTTTTGGCCTCTCTCTTTTCTCTTTGCTTGGATAGTTCAGAAGCATGTCAGACACCAGCGTGAGTCGCAGAAGATTATACGAGTGATGGGAAAAGAGTTGTATCAGAACATAGCTGATAACAAGAAGCCGTTCGCGGCTAGCGCTGGATAGCTACATCGATTCCTGAAGAGGAACGGCTTCAGTGTCCGAAGACGCACAATAATGGCACTTTTACACTAGTACCTACTCAGCAATCAGCTCTCAATGAGGTGTGGCGACTCAACTCGCCACACTTCATCTCAACTCGACTCGCTTTGCCCTCGTTTATTTTCGATACCCAGATGAGAAGTAGGCGGGTTGGAGCGAAGCTCCTGTGACGTATTTGATTTTGTGATCTAAACGGAGAAGACAACAACACTAAATATGTAGAACCTGGAGGAGATTATATTTGTGCTGCTGGGTCTGTGACTTGTGTTCGATATCAAGTTAAAAAATGAGAGTGAAAGAAGCTTCAAGTGGCAACGCTTTTTTTTTTTTTTTTGTTTGTTGCTGAAAAGTCAGCTGGGAGCCGCGAGCAGCTATGAAGTGACAGAGCTCCTGGTGGATCTGGTCGTTCCTTAACGCCCGTCTACATCCCTTTTTAATTCTCAGCCAACAGGTTTATGAACATCTGCACCTCAGAGTTGAATCACGAAACAGACTTTTGCGCTCCCATTGCCTGTTGAATAAAATGAACAAGAAGCCGCGAGTCGCTCTTTCGCTGATTTCCGCCTCTTAACTCAGACGTCTGACACCCCTGCCCCCCTGACCAATCGGTGGCATGTGATGACGTACTGTATCTACTCGGCACGCCTCCACCCGCCTCGACCCCTAGTGGAGAAGCGCAAAGGCGAGTCAAGTCGGGCTGAGTAGGTACTAGTGTAAAAGCGCTATAAGATTTGGGTTTAATGGAGACACAAAATAATAAAGGCAGTTCCCAAATAAAGGCCTTGTGATTTGAGCGATTTAAGCAAATAAATGCCCGGGCCTTTAGGTATATTTTATGGTATATACTCTATTGTGCATTTCTGTTTTTGAAGTTTATTGTTTTGAGGTGTAAGTGCTGTCACTTTATGTTTATAACCTGTATATATGCAGCCTTCCCCTTTTGTTAATGCCAGAGGTTTATACAAAAGGGCCACTGGGAGTAGAAGCACTGCGGTCTAGCTTTTCAGCAGTTTTGCTCCGTCCTCAGCATGGCCTCAGGTCCCACTGGGAACTTTTCAGAAGGAGAGTGCATCTGAGTGCTGTCTGCTCAGCTGGATTAGTGAGATTTACGCGTTTACGCGTTTACCTAAAGGTTTCAAGATCACACGAGACTCGCACAATAATCTGATTGTTTTAAGATGTATTCCTTGTCAGATTGTTTACTTTCTGCTTTTATACATTTAAAAAAGGATGAGTGGTGTCAAATAAAATTTACTTTTCGACATCTAAAATGAACCTCTCCTCCTTTTTTAGACGCTCTGAACTTTAGACACATGGCCTCCATGTGTAATGTCAGGATATGAGTCGGTGTCCAGTTGAGTTGTTTTACTTTGAAAATTAACCAGATTATCTATGTCTGTCTTGTATTTGACTTCCTGCCAGCTCAGTATGCCATGTGTAAATTAACGCAGTTTAGCCATGGCTAAACACCAAAATAGACTCGGCACGTATCTTTCTGAGACCAGAGCAGCCAGTTTCTTCTGGGAAGCTTGTAAACAGTCCCACGATGTGTCTGGTTGGACCGGTGTCCTGCACGTTTTAGATGTTTCTCTGCTTTAGATTCTAATTAATGGTCTTCATCGGCATGTCATCAAGGTCTGCACAAATCTGATAATGACAGTCATTTTTATCACGGTCTGTTGAAGCAGACAAATCTAAAACGTGCAGGACACTGGCCCACGAGGACCAGAATTGAAGACCAGGGATTGTAAAGATGCTTATGTGAAAGTGGTAATGTGTTACTGCCATAAACACTAGCCAGATGTGTGTGTTTTTCTTTATTATAGGAGATTACAGTTTCATATTGTAAACTAAAGAGTTACTATATTGATGAGACTGAAAAAGAGGAACATGTTTTAGTAGGTTAGTAGTGTAAATTCTGCACCATTTCATACTAATGTTAGTAGATGGACAAATACGATTAAGATTGATACATGCTCGGGTTATAACGCATATAGGTCTATATTTCATCGACTCTAAAGTAATTTGTATGTAAAGTTTCCTTTTATGACATGCATAGTATTGTTTAGGTATTTGTGAAGAAAATCTGGAAAGAATGAAAAATGGATGTCAAAACACTTAAATCTTTAACGTCAGTTTGTAATTGCCTCCTTTTTTGTGTGTGGTCTTCAGGTGGAGCGGATTGTAGATAAAAGGCGGAACAAGAAAGGTAAGTGGGAGTATCTGATTCGATGGAAAGGTTATGGAAGTAAGGAGGACACGTGGGAGCCAGAACACCACCTACTGCACTGTGAGGAATTCATTGACCAGTTCAACAGCTTGAGACTTCACTCGCGCAAACGACCCAAGGTCCCTCACAATCGTGTGGGGCCCCACATCCCCAGCCATTCTGCTGCAACAGAAAACTCCAGAGCTCGCTCTGATGCACCCAAAAAGAAAAGAACTTCTGGTCCAGCTGTTGGGGTAAGAGTAGGATCTGTTTTGGGAATTGGAAGAGGCGGTTCTGGAGCCACTCAGAAACACAAGAAAGTTGGCATTGGAGCAGGAAAACATGCTTTAGTGGACAGAATGAGCAAAGCCATGACATACAAGACTCCTCCATTAGGTGATCCTCACTTTGTTCCCTCAATGAGGCTTTCTCATAATGGACTCCAGAATGGAGAGGTGGAACCTCATATGTACAGGACAGCAGCAAGGTCACATAGACTGCCTTTAGATAGAGTGGATGAAGAACTGGGACACAAGGATACCACTGGATCGCAGTTTACTACTGAACTAGGTAAGATATTGAGAAAAGTAAGGAGTTTGCAGAGATCGTTTAATATTGTATTCAAAATGCAGATATTTTAATGGAGTTTTAGTCCATTGCTCTTAAATAATTGTAAGTCAGCCAGGCCCAGAGTTGGGAAAGCCACGTCAAACCATAATCATTCTTTCACCGTACTATATAATTGGCATGAGGCTTTAGTGTTAAAGTGGAACACCTTTTTCTTTCAAATTTAAATGGAATTTTTACCAAAACGCTCAATTATTTTCACACATAATATTGTCTGAAAATGATTGTTGGATATTTACAAGGTCTTATTTTTTAAACTCAAAACATGCATCTCTACTTAAATGATGTTCTTCCATTAGTACTCTCTTGACTTCTCTCTCACCGCTTTAAGGTTTATATTGATACGTATTACACTGATAATATGCTTTATCATGTTATCACGTTCGCACCAGTTAATCAAGAACAGACATTGTCAGTATCCAGACCTGGTTTAATATGCTTCTCGTTATCTCCTTAGTTTGATCATCTGACTCCAAATATGTTTTTAAAAATAATTTTTCTTTCCCGCACTGTAAATATGCTGAAAATCAGGCCTCAGTGTATGTAGAATGAACGTAGAAACCCACTTCACCCTTATCTTCCACATTATCATTTTTAAGGAGAAATATAATCATCTTTTTCCAAAAGTTGGCAGAAACACCAGGGATATAAATAAAATGTCTTTGACATACTTTGACCAAAATACCATAGAGATGCCGTACAAAATGGCTTTAGATGTCTTCACTTCTCTTTTCAAAGCAGACGGGATGGATGGAATGATCTACTCTCCACCCCACCCACCACTTCTTCGGGTTTTGCTTCTTTAGAAATCAGTCGTGTTGTGCCGCCCACTTCAGAGGCACCAAAAATTGCACTGTGATGAGAAGCTGGATGGAGATCAAATGGGGAGGCAGGATATTTCTACTCTGATCTGGGTCTTTATTGTAACAGTATTCTGAAAATAGGATAAATATTTACTTGGGAGTTGGCCCCAAGTAAAGCCACCGACGGACAAAGAAATGCTCTCAAGCGCAGAACATGTGTTTGTTGCCCTATGTGTTCCCTTTAAGGCTTTCCATAACATAAAAAATATTCCTTTTATATTATTTAAATTATTTATGAAAGTACATTTACCATGTACACATTTTTTGTGGAGTGTTACGTGTCATTTATCTTGTCAAAGCTCATATTGAGGTTGTTTCTTTTTATAGTGCAGGGGAGCTGATAACATGGTTGAGTTTTGATCCAAGGTCACAGTCCAGCATCTGAACCATTGTAGTTAATAATTATTTATGTTTTTAAAGACGTTTTCCCAATTTGTTTAACAAAAATAGGCATTGTCATCAGAGTAGAAGTCTTTTCTTCTTTTTTTGCTACTATAATTGCAGCTATAACTTTATATGTTCATCATATCATAAGAATGATCACCTTTTGTTTTGCTGTAATGCCATTTAAAGAAATGGTGTAAAACAATCAGTAACATCACATGATCAAGTTGGAAGTAGAAACCATCTGAAATGCTCTACTGTTTAACGATGCCAGATCGTGTAATTGGTAATAAAACATCCAATCTTTGAAAATAAGTCTAAAAGAAGAAACTTTAAAACAGATTGAGAACTGTAAGATATTGCACTGCTACTGTAAATCAGTGACTTTCTATGAATGGCCTGAAAATTAAATGGACTTCTTTGCAAATGTGATCCTGGAATTACCAATGAAATGAAACCACTCAGAGTTGAATTCTGCAAGGTTTAGACATCTATCTCCTCAGATTGTACAGTAGATTCAGAAATTAAGATCCATGCACTTATTTCCCTTTCCTTAAATTGAAGCCTAGTGCCTTAATCTATATCAAGATTACTTGATTTTCATTTTGTTTCTACTTTTCCTACTCTTGACAGCTGTAGGAAAGTTAATTTCTATTAATTAATTAATTTAGATTAAATTGTCTAAGACTGGCATACAATGAAACGTAATCACGGGCTGTTTTGAGCTAGGGGCGAGATATTTAATGGAAAATGTGCATGGAGCATGTGTTCTTGCCTAAATCAATCCTTTGAATGTTAAATCTTGCTGCAAAACTCCAATATGGTGACAGCTAAGAGGCAAGGCAAGTTCATTTGTATAACAACTTTCATGTACAGGACAAGTGCTTTAGATATAAACATTAAAAGGTGCATTGAAAAATTGTTTAAAAACTAAAGAGAGAAATAAGTTAAAGAATTGAACATATGACATGCAAGAAATAAACGTAACTGGGCATTGTGGGGGATTACTGAAATGCAGTATTAAAAGAAAGGTTTCAACCTTGATTAAAACCAGCTGAGAGTTTCAGTGGCCCTGATGCATTCTGGGAGTCTGTTACACCGTGTTTGGTTCTAATTCTGGGGACAGGAAGTAGGCGTGACCCTGACGATCTGAGGGTTCTGATTGGTTCACACTGCACCAGGAGATCAGAGATGTATTTTGGCCCGAGACTAAAAGTTATAAACTAACAGCAGGATTTCAAAATCTAATCTGGACAGACAGGAACCCAGTGTAAAGATTCAAGAACTGGAGTTTTATGGTCCACTCTCTTAGTGAGGACTCGGGCAGCAGCGTTCTGGACTAACTGCAGCTGTTTGAAGGATTTTTTAGGGAAACCCGTGAGAACAGCGTTACAGTCTCAGATAAAAGTGTGGTCAAGTTTTTTAAGTCCTGCTGAGACATCAGTCCTTTATTCCTCTACTTTTAGGGGATAATAAACTGACTTCACTACTGTTAAAATTCAGTACATAGTCCAGAACCACTTCCAGATTTCTGGCTTGGCTATTGGTTTGTAGCATCACTGCTTGAGTGCTCATGTTTAATCTTTCATCCTTGGCTCCAAACACTTTTATTTCAGTTTTTGTCTTTACTTAACTGAAGAAAATTCTGGCACATCCACTCTTTAATTTGATCAGTGCATTAGATCAATGTTTAAATTGGATTATAGTCTCCTGGTGAGATAGTTGTATAGACTTGTGTGTCATCTGTGTAGTTATGGCAACACGTTTTATTCTATTCTAATTTATAATTTGAGCGAGTAGGAGCATTTAGATGTTAAACAACAGAGGCCCCAAAATTGAACCTTGGGCCACTCTGTATGTTATTTTTGTTAGCTATGAATTGTAGTTACCCAAAAACACAAAATAGTCCCTGTTTTCCAAGAAAATCTCTTGAATCATTGAATCTATCTCTGTTTCTCACTCACACACACGCACGTGCATGAAAACACACACACAACCTGTTGTTGTGGAGTCACATTAACCAACTTAAAGTCACGCCTCATTGCAAAAAAGAAATAAAAGATTACTTGAAAGTAACATGATATTTATTTCACAGGCAAGTTGCAGGTGTAAGTTTCATCAGTATTTCTTGATTATATTTGGTCCTCTGGAAGATAAATTGACCTGTCATCCCTTATCTGTGCCTGACTCCCCTCCAGCCAATGGAAAGATCCATCTGCACAGCTCAGTAAAGCGGAAGCTGGCAGAGGAGAAAGGCTACGTGTTTGACAAGCGGCTTAGGTACAACGTTCGACAGAACGAGAACAACTGTCGATTCCGAGACATTGTGGTCAGGAAGGAGGAGGGCTTCACGCATGTTCTGCTCTCCAGCCAAACAACAGACAACAACGCTCTCACACCAGAGGTGAGAGCAGGAGCGTACACACTCTTTTGTTCTTTCATTTGTTCATGTCCGTTTGGACCCATTTGTTTAGTGTTTTACTTTCACGTAGGAATGTATGAACTCAGTTAATCAGTTCTGATGACATCCCAATTGCCTGGGATTTTTTTTTTTCCTTTTCTTTAGAAAGATTATCCCAAGCTCCTTCTATAGTGATGTCCGAGACCCATTCAATAACTGCTCAAGGGAAGCTTTTTCTGTGCCTATTTCACAAACGTTGTAGTTCTATGTGACAGCTGCCAAGTATCAGAATCAGAATCAGAAAAGGGTTTATTGCCAAGTTTTCACACGAGGAATTTGTTTTGGGGATTGGTGCAACACAATACAAATATAAAAACTAATATCTAAGAGATAAAATAGAATGAAATGTATAAACAATAAAAAGTATAAACAGTAAAATAAAATGTAGACCAGAAATGTACAAAATGAGGTTTTAAAGTGCCGGGTGAGTCTGTACAAAAGTGACTTAGGAACTTAGGATAGGTAAAAAGTAAAGACAGAAATGTATGATGGTGTCAGCCCAATGAATCTGGGATAGGGCGCTGGTGAGGAACTGTCAGTTTCTTTAAAACTAGTTCCTCCCAAAAAGTGCTTCCATGAGTCTTTTTTTGGACGACATCAAAAGACTTAATCGAATACAGTGTTGTGCCGTCAGCTGATATTTGCTGCAAAGTGAGCAGTTTGTGAGCACTTTATATTTTATTTTTTATCATTTTTCCAACTTTTCTTAAAGAAAAAAGATGAATTTGTCTTTTATTATAGTATAGTTTATTATTGTATTATAGTTTATTATAGTAATATATTGATTTATCACATATTTATTATTTATTATCTTTTTGACACAAATTAATCTTTTAAAGTTTCTCTAAACAGCTGCTTCTTTTTTTAAATATACTGTATTTGATAAATTGCACACATTATGCAGGGTCTAACTATTTTTAGAAGCACTTCTGATTTGGTCTGATATACCAGCTGTGTCTTTTCTACGGGCATCTGGGATGCATAATCTGTGCCAAGCTGTTTTCACTTGCTTTTGCAGCGTATTTAAACTGTCTCTTCAATAATTTATTCCCTGTAAAATCAACATCTAGATGCAAGTCAAACTATCTATCCTGAATGCAAGAGTTGCTTCCTGACCCTTGTAATCTCTTCCAGTGATCAACTCAAGAAAGTCAATTGATTTCATAAGCATATCCAAAACTTTGTTGGCTCCCTGCAACTACATGAGGTTTAAGATGGGACATTCTCAATTTAAAAAGACTAAGCTAAAAATATAATCAAATAGTGATGAAAGACTTAAACAAGAGAGAAACATCCACACTACTGGATCTCATATAATGACTTGCTCGTCTTCATCTTCATGAATTGTGAGGATTCATTCATTGAACTGGCTTCCTGCAGAATTGTACCAGCCTCTGATGAGATGCTCATTTCCACACTCCACTAAGCAACAATCTGGTGCAGTTAAATGTGCCTGGATATTTTGAGTAACTTGCGTGTTTGATCTTTAGAATGAACATAATTCACTTTCTACATGACTAACACAGTCCAAGAAAAGCTAAATAATGTGTTTTTGCGTAATTGACACTATCAGGGTATAGTTTTTGTTTTGGCAGAAATGTCATGGGTTTTTGTTGCTGTTTTTTTTTTTTTTTTTTAACTGGTTCCTCTAAGGTCTGTCAGTGTAACTGAAGTCGGCCAGAGACAATGACAGAGATCACAGTCAATCACCTTTGGATCATAACTCTAAGCAAACAGGATGTTCTTCTATACATAAGGAAGGTTTTGTCTCAGATCTTTCATACCTCACAGGCACTCAAGGTACAGAAACGATGTGTCTGTGTATGTGTGCACATGTGTTTCTACTTTCATGTGTGACAATAAGCCTGTAAGCTGTGGGCTTATCAAACAGCTCAGATAACTCGTTCAGTGTCTCTCAGTCTTTGAAGCTGAAGGAAGAAGAGAGTCTGTGGATGTTTTTACTGACTGGATGCAGCAGGGAAAATCTTGACAAATATCCCAATACATTTTTTGCCAGACATTGCTTTATGTTTCAAAATCATCCAAGCTGTCACCTCATCCCTCTTTTGTCTTTCGGTTCTAATGTAGTTTTCTTTGCATTTTTTAAAATTCTCAGGGGTTATTTCATTCTCACGTGTTGATAGTTTTTTGAAAATTACAAAATTAAATCATGATTGCTGGAAATTATTACATGGGAACTTTCTAATAATCTTTAGCTAAAACTTAAAGAAATCAATGTTAACTTGATGAATACTTCAAAATCCAATGCTGTGCAGCAATTAACAGATTTATATAGCACCTATTATTCCATACAGTATTTGCAAAGCAGATCTTTTCTACCTGCAGTCAAACTGAGAGGGATAATGTCTGGCTGAGGTTGTTCCCAACACCTGACAGCATTTCTTAACAATATAAACCCTGTACAGTTTAATTACCTCAAAATCACTCTCTGTAAGAGCATTAAAATTATATAACAGAATGGATGCTTTGTGAATGTGACATGCTGGTTGGTGTTAAATAAACAATAAGCATGTGGTGGGAAAACAGAAACCTTCAAGACTGCAGTCACACATTGCTTTTGAAACCAAACTGATGATGATGATGATGATTATTATTATTATTTCCTACAACCCAGAATAATAAAAAACAACACAAACAAACACATTGTGGTCATGTAGTGGCACTCATGTGAATAATCCAGCTCATCCAGCGATACACCTACCCTTTGAGGATGACACAGAAGAAACAGCTCCAGCTCTGAGCCTGACAGTTTGACCTGTCCTGTCAAAAATCCTCCTGTCTGAAGTGTTTACCCCAGAGCCTTGAGGTCCAAATAACATTAAACCTTTCCCTTCTCTGTGGCCAAACACATTTAGCAGTTAGACACAGCTGCAAAGGAGCTGATAAATGGATCTCATAAAACATGTTCGTGACAATGAAAAGTAATCTTACAGTTATAGGTTTCAGTTTCTCCAGAATTTACTGTCATATATTTTATTTCCATAGATTGAAAAAGATGATTGACATTTTTACGTGAAAGGTCCCATATTATGTTTTCCTGACTTTCAGTGGTTCAAAATAATCTTTAACTGCAATATACCAAATTGCAGGTGATTGATTCTGAATGAAACAAATGTTTTTAAAGAGCTTCAAAATATTATTTAAAAAGACTTTCTGATCAAGTTCAATTTGCATATGCAGGTTGTCCTATAAGCTCAAATCAACCAGACTAAGGCATCTATCCCAAGGGACAAAACTGGTCTTCTGGGTTTAGTCCAATGCTGAAGTATTGAAAGTTGTAGTTTCTGGGCTGACCACTAGGGGCTGACTAAAAAAAGGAGTTCATCTCCAATGACCCCTGTGACACTGGGAGTCCCCCTACCTCCCTCTGCTCCCCTCTGCTCCCTGCAGATCCAACATGGAGTTGAAGGAGGCCTACTTATGGCAGCACTCAGACAACAGAGGTTTTACGATGCACAATCCTACAGGCCCAGAAGGTTTTAAACTATTGTTTATAGAAGACAGTTTAAGACATGTTAAACCCAACTGTCATTCGTACCTGTAGTTTAACCTGCAGTGGAGGCTTAGCCTAAACTCGATGCTGGTGTCCTCACAAAGATGTCCCAACACCCACTTGAGGGTTTTTTTTCTGCATGCTTGCTTAAACCTCATAAAGGTAAGGTTTAACATGACCCTAAATAATTCACTTCGCACAAGGAGATGTGCATCTCACCCTACACACTCATTTTGTTCATATTTACAGGGTGCTGCCTGTATATTTAAGACAGAAAATTTGATATTTTTAGTGGGTTTGGCCAATGAATTTCGGAAAACGTGAAAACACAAAAAAGATAATTGTGTTAACAACACCTGACTGGATTTTGGTCCGCTGGGGAAGACTGAGTATCTTCTGTTGCCATCACAAGATTCAGCAGGAGCTGGGGCATTTCCTGACCTACTGTTTCCAGGTCCAGGTCATTGAACACTTTTGGCGCATCCACTTTAATGTCAAACCCTCTGTCCTGCCGGATTTGTGCTGAGGGAGCCTGCTGTTAAATCAGTCCGATGCAACGTCTTCACATGCATTTTCATGTAAAAAGTTGCTTGTCATAATAATTTAAAGCCCTAGCCATCTTTAATGATCATTCTTACGGTCACTTTCCAAGATAAGTTCATTAGTTAATAGACATCTAGATTTAATTAATCTATTTTTTTAAATTAACATATACTGTAAATGATTTTATAAAATGAATATATCAGACAATTTAGCAGTTGTTACAGTAGACTGAGTGTAACATGGGAGAAAGGTCTGTAACTGAGCTGTATGTTGGTTTATGGCGTGTACCCTAAAGAAACTTTCAGTCGCTCTCTCAGAAAAAAGCAACTTTGGTCCGGAGCCCATCTCCATAAAGACATACTGTAGATGAAAGCACGTGCTTATCTTCACTTGTCACGCTCTTAGAGGGTTTCACAAACACCCTCACTTTTTTGCCTGTCATACGCCCTAGTTCAGGCTTCTCTGTTCTTCCGAAATGTATATAAAACAATTTCAGCAAAATAACTGATCTAAAATAAACGTTTTGTTTTGTTAAATGTTTTATCTGATATCAAATGTGGAGAAGCAAAGAGCCTGAAGTGCAAGAAAAGAAATATTGTTGAAAATACAAATTCCTAAGCTTCAAGATGGCTGTCGGTCGTCCATAAAGGTCTTCTTCCTGTTTGCACTGAAGAGTGGACGTATCATCTATCCACACATTTGAGCTGGATTTTAATTCACCTAAAAAAAAACACAAAGTTCACCATAACTCCAGATCATATTACACTGAGGTGCATTCATTTCCTTTGAGACTTCTAACACTAAACAATACCACTACTTCACGAACATTAGCCCTTTCTTTAGCCGTAAACAAGAACATTTAATGTAAGTGAAGAAGACTGGCTTTTTGTCCCCCAAGAGGGAGACTGGTCCTTACAATGTGTCTGAGTAAATAGACGTATGTCCCCACAACAAGAGTAAAGTACACAGTAGTTAAAACTTGTAATAGTTTACACGGTTGGTGAGATGTGTAGAATCAAGATCACTTTGAGGCTGACTGGTTAATATGGGTCAGGGGTAATAATCTGATTAAAATCCTGCAACAGATTACAGTAATCGACTGCAGACAGTGATGTGGTGGCGTGGGCTGGAGCCGGGGTTTCCAGAGAATTTATCAGCTCAAACCCATTCTCACAAACATAAGTGATAGACCAAACACTTGCCTGATCTTGCCAAATAATGCATTTCTAAAAAAAAAATGTCTAGCAGGGTGATATTTAACTCTTTTTAGAGACCCTATTGGTACCATGTGGGTTAAGGTTAGTGACTGCAAGTTTACTCAACTGAGAGCTGACCATCTGATTATAGCTTCATATTTTAACATACCCATTTCATTATTCATCAAGAAGGAAAATTGATACTACTTTTGAATCATTTTGTCTTAATGCAGTGTTTCTCCGTACCCGGGGGACAAATAGAGGCTGCTTATATAGTGAAGTCAGTTGCTGCCAGCAGGAAGGCTGTCAAGAAAACCAGCTCAGCAAGTTGACATGTAAACATCTTACTTACTCCAAAACTTAAGTATCTAGAATTAGTCTCTCCACCAGAGTCATCACAACTACACACTAAGTAGACGGCAAACTGTGCTTTCTGGTTTGATTTAGTCTTCACTGAGAGGATGACACGGCTCAGACTTTTGAATGCAATTAATTCTTGAGTGTCTGACGCAGCGCCTGTGGTGCAGGCATGTACCTTACGTTGCAGCAGATGCCTTTGCTTGATTCAATGGTCATATAAACCAGCTCCTCTTCTTGCTTTAAGGCACTCAACTACTTTCAGTTTAATGGGATGTTTGTTAAACATTTATTATATTCCCAAGTACTCTTTTAGGAGTGTATTAGCATTTTGTTGTTGGTTGATATTGCTCGAAGCACCACCAACAAGAGCCTTGGGACTGTAACTGCAAACCAGTGCAAACAAACCGTTGCTCAGGCATTAGTGCTCAGGGAAGTAGGTCACTTTTGTGTTTGTTGCCGCAGCCTTTCTTAGACTAAGAAGAAAGAACCATAAACCAAGCTTTACTCTCTATACTGTAACCAGTGGTGGACAGTAACGGAGTAAATTTACTTAGTACTGTACTTAAGTACATATCCAGAGGATTTGTACTTTACTTGAGTATTAGATTTCTTTGGTACTTATTACTCTTACTTGAATACATTTCCAAGACAAATATTTTTACTTTTACTCGAGTACATTTCTAGGAAGGCTGAAAAGTACTCGTTACTTTCAGGTCTGCTCTTTTTTCTTTTTTTCTTTTCTTCCCTAAAATCCTATTGGACACAAGCTGTTTTTGTCAGAGGAGGAGACCTATCACAGTGCACGCTCTCCACTGGGATGTACGTAAAGCGGAAATACGTCAAGCCTCCTCAAAACGATACCGCCAAAGTAGCCTGCGTTTGTCAAGACAGAGCCGCAACAAGTCAAGACAGAGCCGCAGCAATGGCTACGTCTGCGTCAGGAGAAGAAAGACAATCCGCTGAGTCGTCTGAGTCTGATAATGAGCCGGACTCGGAGCAGGGACTTTCACAAAATCCTTGGCCGTATCTTAACTGTGTTTGAGTTCGGCCGAGTAAAAAACGAGGGCACAGACAAACCACAGACATTTACAACGTAAACTTTACAACTTAAATTAATTTAGAAAAAATATAGTAATTTACTGATGTGGAAAATAAGAAATTTACTCTTACTTTTGCTTTTACTTAAAGTAAATTTAAAAGCATTTACTTTTGGATACTTAAGTACCTTTAAAAGCAAGTACTTTTCTACTCCTACTCTTATTTTGACCAGTAGTATTTGTACTCTTACTCAAGTACTGGGGTCGAGTACTCTGTCCACCTCTGACTGTAACCGGAGGCTAAACGTTTACGTTAAAGTTTTTTCTCTGTTTTCCTACAAAGAGAAAAATATAAATTCATTCATTTTAATTAATAGCAGTATGTAACATGTGAGTCTCTGAAAGGCTAAACTTGCCAGTGTTTCCTTGTGTATCAGGTGTGATGAGACTAAACTTCCACTATCCACTAAACTTGTAGGTAAAAACAAAATAGTCATCTATTGAGCAACACAAGAGTAGTGATGGCAAACCTTCACTTTCTGTGGATATAACTGATACAGATTTTTTTTACAGGTGTTAAAGGAAGGGTAAGCAGTTTCAGGATGATGCCACATCCGTTGAAATTTGAAACAAAACATCAACAATAAGAGGAGCACTAGCTCCTGCCTCCCCCTCCCTTCGGTACTCCCTCTCGGTGGCTGGACAGACCACTGTTTGTTACAGTTGTTACACCGCCCACTCTGTTTCTAGTTGATGGAGCAACAGCAAAGTCTGAAGACCAATTTATTTGTTTTTACTTTTAACAAAGTACTCACAAGAAGGGCTATTTACTGAATTTGTCAAAAAGTGAGTCTGACTTGATGTGATGCTGGGAACCTGATACCAAACAAATAACGCACACCTCCTGGTCATTCTCCACAGATTATGAAGGAAGTTTGTCGGGCCTTAAGCAATGCAGCGGCTGATGATAGTAAGTTATTGCTGCTCAGCTCTGTGGGGACTGTTTTCTGCAGTGGCCTGGAGCCGTCCTACCTCATAGGGCGTCTGTCCACTGATCGAAGAAAAGAGAGCAGCCGCATCGCAGATGCTGTACGGTAAGAGAAAGTCTTTCCTCCAAGCTTTCTGCCTTTTTTTTCTTTTTTTTTTTAAAATCACATTCCATTAGTATTGACAGAAACTGCATTAATCTTTCCATGACCCTTTCAGGGACTTTGTGTTGGCATTCATCCACTTCAAGAAACCCATTGTGGTGGCAATAAATGGGCCTGCTCTGGGCTTGGGTGCATCCATCTTGCCGCTCTGTGATGTGGTGTGGGCCAGCGAGAGGGCCTGGTTCCAAACTCCCTGTGCAGCTCTCCATCTCACCCCGTCTGGATGCTCGTCCTACACCTTCCCCCAGATCCTGGGTGTAGCTCTGGTGGGTCAGAGGACAATGAAAGCTGTTTGTGAATTCCATTCGATTAGTTAGATTCCTCTGAAAACCATCTGTATATACTGTTTTAACTTAAAGGGAAAGTTCGTTTTTTTACAACCTGGACCTTATTTCTGGCATTTTTTATGGTTGTATACTCACCCAGAGGTGTTTGGTGTCATTTGGAGTCCTTCGGAAGATATTAGGAGTTTTTTGCGAGCCGCTTCTCCATATAACGGTAGCGGATGGGGGCACCGCGGGACACAGACGATGCAGCGTCTAAATAACACATGATTGCCGCGAAACTCTTCATTTCTTTTATGAATCACTAGATCTGCTTCCAGGACCTGTTGTAACATTGTGGCGCTGTCTGTGTAATAAATAAATCTGTTTGTAAACAAGACCTCTGAACTCATGACGTCATCTCTGTGCGCGCATCGCAGACACAGCTCTGTGTACAGCTGGAGTTCGCTACTGTTAGTTTACTGTTAGTTATTTGAAACATGTCTGAATATTTGTCAAATTCTGAGGTTGTGGACGACGACTTTGAATATGATGGACGTCCTTACCGTTTTGAGCCGGAGTATACGGCTGAAGAGCTCACTGAACGGAGGACAGAGTGCGCGCACAGAGATGACGTCATGAGTTCAGAGGTCTTGTTTACAAACGGATTTATTTATTACACAGACAGCGAAGAGTTTCGCGGCAATCATGTGTTATTTAGACGCTGCATCGTCTGTGTCCGGCCGTGCCCTCATGCGCTACCGTTATATGGAGAAGCGGCTCGCAAAAAACTCCTAATATCTTCCGAAGGACTCCAAATGACACCAAACACCTCTGGGTGAGTATACAACCATAAAAAATGCCAGAAATAAGGTCCAGGTTGTAAAAAAACGAACTTTCCCTTTAAATGAAACTTTGTGATCTATTACAAAACATCTTTCATCTAAATGCAGGCTAACGAGATGCTCTTCTGTGGAAGAAAACTGACAGCGCAAGAAGCTTGCAGTCGAGGTCTAGTGTCACAGGTTTTCTGGCCAACCACTTTCAACCAGGAAGTAATGCTGCGCGTGAAGGAAATGGCTTCATGCAATGCAGTGGTAAGTTCTAGACGACTCCGAGGCCAACGTTGTCTGTTGAATATCGTCAAATAAGTATTTCCTCTGTGGGTTCAAAAGGTTTTAGAGGAGTCCAAATGCTTGGTGAGGAGCATCGTCATGCCGGTCCTGGAAGAAGTGAATGAAAAAGAGTGTCATATTCTGAAGCAGCTGTGGTGTTCAACCAAAGGACTGGAGGCGCTCTTTAGTTATCTGCAGAATAAGACATATGATAAGTAACCATCAACTCCCAGGAAGTTGGAGCTAGTCGGTGTGTGTGTGAGAATGCCTTCAGAGGAACGTCCAGGAGGATGGCGCCGTGATCTGAAGCTGCGAAGAGGCTCTTTGTTTCTATCCATTTGTCAGGGGGGATTTGCTGGTGTTCTGTTAGCTTACATCTGTAGGAACAAAATAAAATCTGTCGTGTTTTGTTTTTGCAGAGCAGCTTTTTATTGAACCCTCACTGTCCAGACGTCCATTTGTGTGTACTGAACGATCCAACAAGGTAAAGGGTCAAATGTGCATTGCTTTAAAGCAGGGAGGTGCAGTGTTTCTGTACTATCATCAGGATTTATGACATCAGTGTATGTCTGACTACACATGAGAAAGTGATAATATATATTTATTTCAAGTGTGAAAATATTTCTTTCTGTACATGAGAGTAGTTTTTACCATTTTTTTTTAATTCACTTAATGTCTTGAGTTGAAGTGTGAACCAAAGTTTTGCATGAGGACACTGCTTCTTTCCTCCTAAAATGCACCCTCTCTCCTAGTGCAAGGACTGAAGAAAACCTAGCTGCTTGGAGGTGTTAGTGAATTTGAATCAGTGACTGCTCAAATAACTGTTGGGCTATTATAAAAGACCATAAAACACCTTAGATAATTGAAACAAAACTGCACACAATATAAGTGAGGACCAGAAGTAGTTGGACAATGACAGTTTAGTGATATTGCCTTTATACTTCGAGACAATGGATTTGAAATAAAAACCATGAAGATGTGATAAAAGTCTAGACTTTCAGCTTTCAGGGACATTAACGATTTAGGAATTATTGCTATTTTAATTAAAATAGTTCAATTTTCAGGGGCTCAAAAGTATTTGTGCAAAGTGATGTCTATCAAAAAGACTTGATCCTAACTATTATAAATTAAGGTTGTATTACAACTATGATTGAAGTTGTTCTCAGTCAGTGACCACCTGTAGTCTGGGTACCATTGTCTGCCTGTACCGTGAAAGATGTCCTGTTTGTTTTGTATCACTTTGGTGAATGTGAGCAGAGAATATAGCTTTATTCACCTAAGAATTCATCTTTCTACTTCTGTTAGCAGTCACATCACCATTCAACACCAGTGAGCTGGTCCCAATGGTAACCACACAGGCCCCTACCATAATAATGCCTCCAACATGTGTGACACATACTGTGATATACTTTGGATCATCTGATTCAAGTTTATTTTGGCTTCAAATGTCCAAAGAATCTGATTCCTAAACAGTAGAGGCTTTATTTGACTAAAGTCTCATTTAATTGTTTGTTCTTGAATTTGAAGACCTGGTTGTGAACCCTCAGTATTCACTTATATCTCTTTATTGTATATTTAGACAATACTATCCCTGCCTCCTGTGGAAGTTGGAAAGAGTTTTTCTTCATCAAGGATTTTGTGATCATACACTTTACTTTTCCTCTCTGGTCTGGCAGAGCTTTTAAAGTTGTGTAGCTCAGCAATGCTTACTTTCTATTTAGAAATGAAACTTTTGACTTGCCCACACCTGAGGCATCATTAGACTTCTCCGTCTAATGACGGCCTACTTCACTTGCTAGGAGACCTCCTTGCACTTCATATTGGTAGCTGCAGTCAAACAGATGCCAAACTCAATACCTGACACCAACTCCAGTGCGTTCATTTGCTTCATTTGTCTACAAATAACTTTGGACCGAATTGTAAAAACCTCTGTCATTGTTCAAATACTTCTGCACCCAACTTCACAAATCTTTATTAGACGCAGACATTTTGGTGTCAAGCCGTTAAATGGAATCAAGAGTAATGGTTTGTGATGTTCCTGGAAAAACAAGCAGCACAATCCTCACCGTCAAACTCCATCTGTCTTTAACTCTTTTCACCTGTAGAAAATAAGGCCACAGTGGATTAGACAGCTTTGTTTTGATTAAAATGCACCAATAATTTATTGAAAATCAAGTGGATATGAAGAACCCTTAGAGTCTTACATGAGCGCTCCGAGTAAATAAATTGTCGGCACATAAAACACAGGAAGATTGGCCATGTTTTAGTCCACTTTGTTAAGTTGCATATGTTGGTAGCCTTACTGTGACGTGACTTCCATTTAGCAGCTCACATTGATATTATGTGAAACGTGATGATACGGGGGGAGAAAATAAAAGACAAAAAGAAGCTGATCATGTTGTTGCCTGGGACATATTTTCTGGTCGTGAATTTTTAGGGGCAAAAGAAATAATTGCTTGTTCCCCTCCAAATGTCAGTAAACAACATTGTGGAATGAAAACTTTTTTGTCAGTGGAGTCAAACTTGTCCTTATCTGCATGTGATGATTCAAGAGTTCATGAGATTGTATTTTTTTGCGATGTGTAATATATATGTAGGGATCTATTTTGTTTTACCAAAGTTTAAATGTATGTAGGTCTATGTACATTGTTTTGTAAGACTTGTCCATTTTCCAGTGAAGACTTCTATCTGAGTGTAGCTTTGACTGCTTTCTCGAACTGATTGCATGTAACATACTGTATAAATGTGTTGCCTGTCTGGATTACTTGTGTTTCAGGGTATGTTTTGTACTAGCGTTGTAAGATTTGTCAGAAATGTTGCCGTTTATTTTTGTATTTATTTGACATAACCGTTTGATTGTGCAGTGTGACGTGCACTGCTACACTGCTAATCACTCTCTAAATAATCTCCCCAAAAGTTTCTGATGGACTCGGGACAGAAAATTTGAATTGTAAACACTTTTAGTACTTGAATGTTTAGCCTCTAATAAAACATCAAGTGGTTTTATTGTAAATGATGAAAGGAATGTCAATTTAATATATATTGTTTTACTGAGCTTGATGGGTGTGGACAGATTGATAAAATGTTATATTTCATACCGGATGTACAGATGAGACTGTTAATTTCACTCATAGGTTTCTTTTATTTTCTGGAATGATTAATGGTTTCAAGAAGCCTTCTTTTGTTTGTGTGTTTGTTTGTCTTCAACATTTTAATTCACGCAGTACTAAATTACATTTTAAAATAGTCGCGGATTGACAATTCAGCAAAGGAAAAGGAAAAAAAATCTGCAAATGTCCATGAAAAGACTTTTTGACTCATAAATCGTTAGTTTTTGTTTTTTATTTTTTGTTTTCTCAACAGTAAAGGGGCTGCTGCATTCACTGACAGTTTTGCACATTTGATGGTAAATAACAGATAATTTCTTAATTTCCTGCTTTGCTCGAGAGCCCTGAAATGATTGAGGAGGACATGTGTGATAGGACTACTGTACAGCATCAATAAATGCCAATCACTCAGGTCACACTGATCCTCCAGTACAGCAAGTTATGTGTTCATTCTTTTATTTATTTTGTTTTATAATATATCCCCTTGAATAGAAAAAGCTTTCCTTTTTCAAGTGTTTATTTCTCTTTTAGAATTCAGATCGAAATTTCCATCTCGGCATGTTTGAAGGGTTTGATGATACAACTTATATCAGTTATAACTCAAAAGAAAACAAAATCATGCTCAACTATTTATTTTAAATCATGTAACTGCGTTATTTTTTACCTCCCTGTTGTGTTTGTATGTATTTCATTACTCAAATTCCTCACGTATATTTCCTAAAACCTTACCATTGGATTTAAGAAGTGGGTGCCTTCAAATTCAAATATGTCTCAAAGTTGAACCTATCGATTATGAAAGTTGGAGTTGATTGTTCAAATAAAGAAACAGTATTTTGACTACATCTTCTCCCTTTTTCTCACAGCTCAATAAGCTATGTCTATATTTCCATCCAGTTTATTGATCGAATTATATATTTCATCCAAAATCACAGGGTCCGTTTAGTGTTAATAATGAGATCAGTGGGAAACAAAAGCTATTATTTCCAACAAAGGATTCAGTTTAATTAAAATTCAAAACTACTTTATTAGCCTCCATAGGGAAATTAGTTTCCATTGATTTAATATTATCCATGAAAGACAGAGTGTTTGAGAAGTGAAGATGGTCAGAGGATCCTCACTTTGTCAACAAATGTGTGAGAAAATCATTGAAATCTTTGAAAATAGCGATCCTCCAAGAAAGCCTAAGCTGAGCTTCAGTGATCTTTGATCCCTGAGATGGAACTGGCTCATGTGACCGCATGCTGACCATGCTGATATAACTACATGGGCCAGGCATTAGTTTGGAAAAGCTTTGTTCAAACTTTGCACAAAAAGAAGCCTTACGTTAATCTCGTCCAGAGGGCTACTACGGTACTGAGGGCTCTGGGCTAGAAACCCATCTGGGATGGACTGTCACTCAGTGGAAATGTGGCAATATCAGGTGCTGTCTGCTCCACATCATCCACACTGTTATCACCTAAAATCCAAAAGTCAAGTTCTTTGACGGTATGGGGTTGCACATTTGGCTCTGGCAAAGGTCATTTACATTTTTGGAGATGGAAATAAAAGAATAATTTCTTCTTTTTCCCAAATCATTCCTTTTTTCAGTTGTTTATATAATGTTTGCACATGGAAGCTGTGTCACATCTCCTTTCTGTGTGTATCATACTTCCTACAGCTCCACTCCACATGCTCTTTTCTAAAAAAAAAATAAACGTTGGTGATCTCTTGGTGTCCCAACATTAACTTTGTCTCCAAGTATATCTTTTCTTTAAATTTGAGCATGTTCAAGCACCCTCCAGTTACTACGACCCGCTGATGTTTTACGCCACCTTCCTCTGGCTTTTTTTATTAGACTTGTTGAACATCATAAAGTCCCCAAAACAGTTTAAATACATCAGCCTTTAAATGTGTAGGGCAAATAATGTATGTTAATATAACAGGTTTTAAATATTATCCCTCACCTGTGGGGGAATGATATTTGTTCTTTGTTTCCCTACTTTTTTTGAATTACTCCATCTCCTGTCACTATGTTTTTAGCACCTTCTACATAAATCTGTCATGTTCCACTAAATGTAACTAACCTACTAACTAATGTAACTAATGTAATTAACCTTTTCCTCACTCAGTCACATCTATAATACCTTTCTGCCACAGAGACACTAGTTTAAGTCCTACAAGATGAACCGTCACCTCAAACCCAGTAGTCTCAACCGGACGGCTGTCATCCCTCCGATACTCTCAGATTTCTTTGTGGGCTGAACATCGTCTCGCGTATATTAGCTCATTAGGTTTACACAGTGGTGGGAAGTAATGTGTAAACTTTACTTTTGTATTTATTTTTCCTTAAGACTTTTTACTCCTTACGTTTAAACACAGATATATGTACTTTCTACTTCCTACATTATTAAAACAGCCCAGTTACTTTTTTCCAACGTCCACAGATGACATAAAACAGTTTACTAACTAGAGAAGGAACTCAAGGACAAAGATGAGTGGGCCAAATTTCCTCCACAGCGCTGTAAAAAACTCATTTCCAGTTATCGCAAACGCTTGATTGCAGTTGTTGCTGCTAAGGGTGGCCTAACCAGTTATTAGGTTTAGGGGACAATCACTTTTTCCCCCTTAATAATAAAAACCTTCATTTAAAAACTGCATTTTACGTTTATTTGTGTTATATTTGTCTAATATTTAAACTTGTTTGATGATCTGAAACATTTAAGTGTGACAAATAAGAAATCAGGAAGGGGGCAAACACTTTTTCACACAACTGTATGTGTTTACTGAAGTACATTTAAGACTCTGTACTTCTTAACTTTCCCTTTACTAAAGATGGTGAATCACTACTTCTACTTTTAAGTATCTGTACTTCTGCTTAAGTATAGAAAAATAGTACTTTTGCCACCTCTGGTTTTACATTAATTGCATCCTTCATGCCCCCGACGGCACCCCCATCTCTGCCCATCAGACATGCAGTTACAATGTTTAAGTGCCACTGTGGAAGTTCAATGACTGTAACAAAGTTTTAGTCTTTATTGGTGATTAAATTACACTTTATGATAAAAAGGCTGAACAGCCCACAATGTAGTTGTTGTCCCGTACCCCAGAAGTTTTATTTATTATTTATTTATTTATTTATTTTTATTTTCAGCCTGACTTCAAATCGAAGCAAGAATGCATTCTGAAATGAAGTGACAATTTCACTTTATTTGAAAATGATCTGCCTTGAATCAATATGATTAGTTTGTACAAACAATTCCTGCATTCAGAGGTGTATATAGACTGTTTTCATGACCAACTTCCAGGTACTAGGGATCGTGCTGGAAAGGTTCTGCCGTCAGTGACAGAAGCGTTGCTGTGGAGTCCTGCTAAAGGAGAGGAAAATGACTGACGGTAACCAAAAGCATCCACCAATCTCAAGTGTGTTTTTATGTTATTTTTTGTTGACCTTATTTGGATAAAATGGCAGCTTTCAGTTCACAGCAAAAAGATTGTGACCCAGAATGCTACGCTTCATCGGAGTTGTTACTGCAGATCCATGAACCCAACATTTAAGCTACCTTACTTACTGTCAGGGCACTGAGAGCCAAGATCTCTGCTCAGGCAAGTCGACTCGCCCGTCGTTAAATCTGTTGCTCAAGTCATCATGAATATTTGAATACGTCCAGCTCACATCAAATTATAATCGATGCTTCTTTCACCAGTGCTTCATTGCTACACAGAGAAAAAAAAAGGGCAGTAAAGTATTTCTTTGGCTAGCCAAGAGAGAAACCAACAAAAGAAAATTAAATATAAAAACCTCAGCCAAGTCTCCACCACTGCAAAAGAGGGAAAAAGTTTGCGGGTGCTGTCAAGTTTGCACACGTTTTTACACACGCAAACCTTTAGTAAAGCAGGCCCTAAGAGCATAGACATGCCACAAGTAAGGGGGAGGGGGAGTAAGGGGTGATGGTCAAGCAAGAAGGTCCTGGGTTAAATTCCCGCCGGGTACACTGTGGGCGCAGAGTGCGTGTTAAGTTCCCCCATGACTTGGTGGGCGCTGAAGTCATAATAAAAAAAAAAAAAAAAAAGAGAAAGAAAAGATAAAAAGACATTCACGTTGGAAATGTAGGTCCTGAAATCAAAAGCAGCATTTGTCAGGGTGCAGCTTAAGGCCTGCTGCTACGATCCTCTGCAGAACACGCGCAGGGTCTCCAACGCTGTCTCGAAGGAGATCCCATGGACCAGAATGTCATCCAAATAGACTAGACATTTCTGCCGGAGGATGTCAACCAGCACCTTTCGCACTAAAGGGTGAATGTACTTGCTGTTTGAGCCTGCGTTTGTGTCCGTTCGCATTCACAACCAGCTGCATTGTTAACGTACCTCGCTCACGTAGCACACAAGGAGAGCGCGTCATACCGGCGGTAACCAGCACCATCACCGCTGTGTTTGCCCTACATCTTCCGACGAGCAAGGACATAACGCGCACAACTCTGTATCTGCACCCAGGACTGTGTTGATTTGTGTTGAAGGTGCTGGCCTGGTTGACATCCCTCAGCAGGAATGTCTGGTCTATTTGGATGACATTCTGGTCCACGGGAGCTCCTTCGAGGCAGCGTTGGGGGCCCTGCGGCACGTTCTGCAGTCTTTGGCCTGGCTGAGGGGCTCAGGGGTACCTGCCAACATCCACTACGCAGCTCCACGTCAGGTCTCATCAACGTCACTGTGGAGCCCGTACTAACAAGGGCTGTGCAACATCCCCCCTCCAGGCTGATGGGGATATGACAAAAGTCTCCAGCATGAGTCCAGCCCACCACTCGTGCAGACTCGGCTGCATCATCTGCTTCAGGGGGGAGTGGAGCCCCGCTCCCCCGGCTGTTCGGTTAGGCTCCGTCCACTGGTGGCATGGAAGACAGGGACACGGGAACAGGAGTCTGCAGCACCCCATCTACACAGACCCAGGGGCGTTTCCCTGAACACCAGACCTCCTGGGGCACCGCTCACTGAAGCGATCAGGCCACACAGCCAGCACACAGGGGGGGTCACGGTGAAGGCAGCGCACCATTAGAAGACTGCAGCTACACAGCTCGAATCACTTCAGTCAATTCATCAGCGGTTTTTCCTGACTGGGACACCCCTGTGTTGCAGTTCTCACAACAGGACCGTCCCCGGTGTGGTGGCTCCAACCCACACCAGGACGATTACACTGGCCAAAAGGGCGTGGTAGGGCTCCAACCAAAGCCCCATAGTCACCTCTCTCAAGTGGGCTAAGCAGCAGCAGGCATGGCAAGGCCGTAGCACTTCAATGTTCTCTGGCCAGCCTGCTGCCTGTGCCAACAGTTCAAACTGGGCATGGGGGGCCTCCCAGTCAGCTTTACCAGAGTATCTCCGGAGCCGGCCCCGGCCGCTAACTCTCAGGCTGTCTTCCTCAATCTGGCCGCATGCATGTCGGAGTTAGAGCTGGTCGTGAGACTAAAAAGTGCCGGTGTTTGACTTCTGACACCAATGTAATGTCCAGACGGACTTGTTGAGAGGATGAACCGAGAAGATACAAGCGGCAGCTTCTTTATGAAACTGATCCTGTTACTGTCGGCCGTAACCACGCCAAAAAAATACTGAAAAACTAACCGAAAAAACTACAGCAGCCACACTCGCTCCTTCACCTGCCACACCTCGGCCAGCAACCCTCCCCCCCCACACACACGGGCTTTTGTCACTCACAGGCTCTTGCCCCGCCCCCTGCTGTGTGTCTTGTGCAAAAAGACATGATAGGAAAGTGTATTTAAAGTTGATCTTATTGGCTTATTCATCATTTTATGGTAGTCATTTCACAACTTTAGCAACGCTACGGGACCTCTGGTCAGTTCAGTCTTGACTATTTCTAACTTGCAACAACTGATTCTGTTCCCTGTACCAGCACTCTGCAAGTTAATAAAATAAATGCCTGCTTGTTGTGTCTAATTCTATTGAGTTTTGCTGAGTTATCCAAATATGTTTGCTGAAGTACATTTAAGACTCTGTACTTCTTAACTTTCCCTTTAGTAAAGATGGTGAATCACTACTTCTACTTTGAAGTATCTGTACTTCTGCTTAAGTATAAAAAAAGAGTCTTTATTAGTGATTAAATAACAGTTTATGATAAAAAGGCTGAACAGCACAATGTAGTTGTTGTCCCGTACCCCTGAGGTTTTATTTCTAACTGTAAGAGTAATACATCGTTTAACACAGTCTGACTTCAAGTTGAAACAAGAATACATTCTGAAATGAAGTGATAATTTCACTTTATTTGAAAATGATCTGCCTCGAATCAATATGATTCCCAATTTGTACAAACCTTCAAACAATTCCTGCATTCAGTGTGTTTTATGTTATTTTTTGTTGACCTTATTTGGATAAAATGGCAGCTTTCAGTATCTCAGCAGAAAGTCTACATTGTGACCCAGAATGCTACGCTTCATCAGAGTTGTTACTTCGGATCCATGAACCCAACATTTAAGCTACCTTACTTCTCAGCAACTTAAGTGATAGAAACTGTCAGGGCACTGAGAGCCAAGATCTCTGCTCAGGCAAGTCGACTCGCCCGTCGTTAAATCTGTTGCTCAAGTCATCATGAATATTTGAATACGTCCAGCTCACATCAAATTATAATGGATGCCTCTTTTACCAGTGCTTCATTGCTACACAGAGAAAAAAAAAAAAAAAAAAAAAAACAGCAGTTAACTTTTTCTTTGGCTGCCCAAAAGAGAAACCAACAAAAGAAAATGAAATATAAAAACCCCAGCCAAGTCTCCACCACTGCAAAAGAGGGGAGAAGCAAGGGTAAAGGGCACCTGCATCAAGGATCCTTAGATCAACAAATGCTACAAAAACCCACACAATCAATTTAGAGACATAGTTGCAGCTCCTCCTGTCTTCACAGAAAGCAGTCTTGATTTTTATTCAATGTCCCGGTGTTTGAAGATGTTTCAAAGTTACAGGAAGTGGTCCTTCAGAAACTCTCCTTGGGTCCTTCTTTCAGCCTCTTTTTCATCTCTTGTGCGTGCTGCTTGCTGCGCTCCCGCTTTTCCAGCCTCTAATGAACAGAGAGTAGACAAAAAAGACATTACTAAGACAAAATAAATGTTCAAAAGTAAACTAAGTCAATATATAACTAACTCCCATGTGGTAGTAATGATTACAAAAAATAACAGACCTCTTTCTTCAGGCACTGACGCATAGCACGGTCCACATCATTACACGTGCCAAAAAACCTCAGGAAATTGTGCTGGTGGACACATGAAGGTAGATCTCATTATTTAGTGGAACATGTGAAACAGACGGCAACAGAGGAATGTGGAAGGGACGTACCTCCGTGTGGCATTGCTTCAGGAGGGTTATTAGTTCATTACACTCATCCGTGTGCAGGTGAGGTGACAGGTCAGGGTGCATTATGAGTTAAGGGTTTATTGAGCCACTGCAGCTGTACGGAAAACCCACAAATAAAAGCAGCATTCAGCATACATATGCATACGTATGAAGAGATGGTGTAAAAGTTCCAGTTTGTGCATGTTAATAATGCATCTTCTTCATTTATCAGTTAACTGTTTGGGACTTATAATTCTGTTCTTTCCAGTATTGATCACATGATGCTTGGCAAATCCTGGAAGTATCCAGAGTAACCCGTAAGTACAAATAATGAGGCAAATCGATCCAACAAAGTCATGGTTTTCAAATACTTTTGGTTTTGTTAAAAACACATTAAAGTGTAATGTGGATATTGAAATTCCATGCTCCTAATTTTCCACTTTTATTTCTAGACTGACTGTATTTGGCCCTGTAAATGTCAGAAATTCACTATTTAAATTTGTAATTAGTCTTAAATGGTAATACTTTGGTTTTTAGCGCTACGATGTGGAACCTTGGAGTTGTTTTGGACCAGAATTTGTCCTTATATTCTCCTATTAAACAGTTATCTAGAGCAACTGTCTTTCATCCCCATATTTCCAAAATTAGGCCAGTCCTTCTCCATAACAACACAGGAAAAGTGATGCATGAATTTGTCACATTGACCATGGACTGCTGCAATGCCATTTTAGTCAGGCATTTAAATAATTTCCTTGAAAATCGTTTGGCGTATCCATAATGCAGAGCCTAGAGCACCAACTAGTAACAATAAAAACAAGGTCACATTTTTCATTTTTGTATTAGACCCTTTACATTGACTCTCTGCAAAATGTAGAATATAAAAAAAAGTGTTCTTGTGATCCTCAGAGAGTTTACTTCCAAGAGAGGAAAAGATAAAGCTTTTATTTTTTAGGCTTGTTACTTAAGCAGGTTGCTGCCAGTTTAAGTGTGGGACAAATACACCCTTTCTGCAAGATTTTCCATCCTGTTTTTTGAAGAAAATGAAGGCATTAATCCACTATTGATTCCTTTCTGTACTACTTCAAGTACCTACTACTTTAAGTACAGCATGTCAGCATCATTAAACGTTTTCTAAAGGATACTAATGCCTCCCCATCCCTCTCCTTGCTGTTCTGTCATTGTGATGACGGGGTTTCAGGTGGACAGTTACCTACAGACACAGAGGACAGGAGTGTCCATCACTAGGACATACAGTATGTATTGAAAGGATGGATTTTGATTTGATTTGATTCATTTTATTTTTGTACATGTAAAAAACAACACTTCAAGAGAAGTTTAAGAAAACAAAACAACAACACAAAGAATTTCATCCTTTAACACTTGATATCTTAATTTACATGTGCAAAAAAAGGAGTAGGAAGAAGTGTAAACTTATTTAATCCTACCCCCATTCACTAATCATTTAACCCGTATTTATAAATACTCACACACTGTACTCACACTGCTAAATAACAGTATTATTATTATTATTATTATTATATACTGTAATTATACTCACACACATACACATAGTTGAATATTTCTATATATTTGTACACACATGCCCATATAAATATTTATATAAATATACTTATTTACACTCTCTATTAATTGCATCTGCTCTATATCTATGTATATATCTACTTACACACACTATACACAAACATATATATATATATATATATATATATATATATATATATATATATATATACACATATACACAGTACTCGAGTTGAGGGGGGATGGCATCCCCCCCCTGAAATAAAAACAGTCAAAATCATCCCCCTGTAAAACTGCCATCCCCCCTTTCCATCCATTATGTCATTTCATCAATGAATGTGGTTTTACTGCTATTTCAACATTTAGAGTCATCCCCAGAAAAATAACTTATTTGACAATTTTCACCTGTTTCAAGTAAATTTTCACTTGAAATAAGTGGGAAAATCTGCCAGTGAGACAAGATTTATCTTCTTATTACAAGCAAAAAAATCTTGTTCCACTGGCAGATTTTTCTACTTATTTCAAGTGAAAATCTACTTGAAACAAGTTAAAATTGTTGTTTTTTTCCAGTGATGAGACTTGTTTTAAGTGTAATGAGATTTTTTTTACTAAAATGAGACATTTTAACTAGAAATAAGACAAATATTCTTGTTAAGATTTTGAGTTTTTGCAGTGATCCATTTTACTTATCCTGTGAAGAACAGAGTCATATTGATAAGTTCAGAAAACTGTTTTTTATTGTTGTGTTTTGATGTATTTGATGTAAGCCCAGATATTTAAAGCTTACAGAAGGCTGCATTTAACTGCTGCTATGTAATTCTTTTCTGTCATTGTTTTGGTCAGTGCTATTATTTGTAATATATTATATTATTTGTAATCAGCACAAATTATCTGTCCCCATATGATAAAATCCACCATCCCCCCTGATTTTATTTTACAACTCGAGTACTGTATATATATATATAAAAATACACACACACACACACACACACACACACACACACACACACACACACACACACACACACATACATATACATACATAATTAGCTGCCCATTTCTGTACATTAAATATAAACAAATCTACCCCTTCACCCAATACTGTTATCAAAGAGAACCGAGAACAAACAAGGGACAACTCCTTCATTAAACGGAACCAGTACTTCTAAGATGTTATTATGAGCTATTTGGTGACACTGTGTAGCGTAAGCTGGTTGTAACTTACCAAGAGAAAAGCTTTGTCATCTGCGAGGTTTTCAAGTACAACACTAACTCCAAGGCCTCAGCTTCAGTAACACGACTTGAATACAGGTAACCTCAGAAACACGAGGTTCTTACCCCTTGTGGAGTAACTATTTGTAGGGTTTATTATAACGCCCCCTGGGGTCCTACTACTAGGTTTTCTTGTTTTGACACTATTCTCACCTAAACGTGCACCAAGGACCTGGAGGACACGCCGCTCACAACCTGCACACAACTCTTTCGTAAAATATTATGTCACAGTCGACGTGATTGACAGTTGAAAGAAGCCAATCATCGTCCGAGGTTTTATTCCCCCAACCAATCATGAAGATTGTTTTCACGAGAGGCGGGATTTAAATAGGCGGAAGTTTACAGGAAATACAAGATAAAGTACTACATGTATATCCGTCTTCGTCTGTTGGTTAATTTATATGTTGTAATGTTTATTTTTTTGCCCTTTTCCTTATTTTTTGTCATTGTTCTGATCAGTAGTGCTGGCTTTAGACACAAAATCAGTGAAATCAATTACCAGAAAAAATATTGGAGGATGATAAGGATGATAGTATACTTAGTAGACATAATATGAGATGCTGTCAAATATAGAGCTATATAGAAAAACAATTAACTATATATTGAAATAAAAGACAAACAGGGGTTTTTATAAAGTGCAAACTATAAAAGTATCACAGTATTTAAAATCAGGCAAACAAAAGTGCCAAAAAGAGGAGCAAGGACTGAGGCATGTGTCAAAAAAGCAGAAAAGAAGATATATCGTCACACATCTTTTTAGCCATTTTGTTGGAGTCTATTTTTCTTAGGCATAAGAAGAATAATTTAAAATCATTTAAAAACCAATCAAAGGAGGGTTTGCTATTCCTCCACTTACTACAATGAATATGATATTTACCCATGAGAATAACAATATTTATTATGTCAAATACATTCGACTTCAAGTTATCTATATAGAAAAAAATATGCGAGATATCAGAGACTGGTATGTCCTCTATTCTAAGTAGTAACCAGTTTCTTAATTTTACCCAGAAGTTTCTGGACACAGGACACAGGAAAAACATATGTTCTAAAGTTTCATCTGCTATTACAGAAAGCACATTGATCAACTTCGAACTAGAATCTTTTTTTAAGGAATTCTGCAGCCGGGTACACATTATACAATATTTTAAAGTGAGTTTCCTTAATCTTTGGGGAAATGGGCCATCTAATATATTTAGAATGAGCTTTTTTCAAAAAAGACACAGTTATTTTCTCATTCTCTTGAGGTTTAAATCCTCTGTTATAATCATAAAATACTATTGATTTCCAGGCAGCATTCACTTTGTTATTACACTTATATTCATTCAAGTTACACTCGTTAATCGCCAAATTTGGTAGTATCGATTTAACACTTGAATATAACAAAATATTTTTGATTAATTGAAGGAGTGAGATGGGAATTGCTTTACAGATCTTATTATATTCCCTCTGAGTACAATTTATTTAATATTTTTCTAACCAAGCCCTGTAGTCCAAAAGACCTCCATTAGAATCCATCATATCCTTTACAAACAAAATGCCTTTCACATACCAGTCTCTCTTAAATATTGATTTTCTATTTACTATGATTACTCTATTATTCCATAAAACAGATCCATGTGGGGAGAAATTATGAGTGAATATCATTTTCCAGTATTGGAGAATTTGCTTGTGGAAATTAGATAACTTAATGGGAACCTTGTGTAGCTCAAAATCACATTTTAGCAGAGGTGTCAAGTAACGAAGTAAAAATACTTTGGTACCTTACTTAAGTAGAAATTTTGGTTATCTATACTTCACTGGAGTAATTATTTTTCAGACAACTTTTTACTTTTACTCCTTACATTTTCATGCAATTATCTGTACTTTTTACTCCTTACATTTTAAAAACAGCCTCTATTTCATTTTGGCCTTTTAAAAAAAACTATCCAGTTAAATTGCGCCATCCGGATAGAGTGAATTTGGTTGTGGTTGTTTCAGATGTTCTTGTCCAGTTTTGTTCTTACATCCGTTGCCCTCAGATTCCTGCAACTAAACTTGGATGTACATTCCAATAAAGGTTAGGATAAATGATAACATGCCTCTGAAGTTTGAATCTTTGCACCATTACGATACTTATAGGCCATATCTTCTGCTCTCTGAAACACATGTTAATGCTCAATAGTACACATATATGGTTTTTTAATATATTTGCATTATACTAAGATGCATTCATTTTCAATGGCTTTTGTCCTTAATCGGTTTTTTCCCCCTTACATTACTTTTACTTTTATACTTTAAGTAGTTTTGAAACCAGTACTTTTATACTTTTACTTGAGTAAAAAACTTGAGTTGATACTTCAACTTCTACAGGAGTATTTTTAAACTCTAGTATCTATACTTCTACCTGAGTAATGAATGTGAATACTTTTGACACCTCTGCATTTTAGAAGGAATTGGAGCCCTCCTGTTTGGTTAGATGTTAGAGCAGCAGAACCAGCAGCTGCAGGAACCTGCAGGAAGGAACGCTACCGCAGGTCCTTCATCCCCACAGCCATCAGACTGTACAATAAGAAACTGTAGCCACCCATGTGCAATAAACCTGTCTCTTTAAAAGTGCCATAACCACTAATACCTCACGTATTTTTGGAAATATTTGTAAATATCTTGTAAATATTATCCGTTTATTTTGTGTTTACTACTTTTTTTCTCTCTTGTACATAGTCTTTTTCTACTTCTACTTTCTACTTTTTATATTGCTCTTTTTTATTATTTAACTATTTATGGTAATTTCTATTTTACATTTTTTGTATAAAGCGTGTGTGTGTTTTGGCTGCTGCACGACTGAATTTCTCCTCTGGGAGATTAATAAAGTCTACTATTCTATTCTATTCTATTCTGTCGTGTCCTGGCTGCTATCTGCTCCAGCACAGCAGGGGGCGCCAAACGCCGAGCGGAGGGACTTTTCTGCCGAGACCTGATTGGTCGATTTGTTCCGTCGTCACTCGGCGGTTTGTTTGGATCCTCCAGACACGGTTGTGTTTCAGCTTCAACCAACAAAGCTATATTTCCCCTTACGATTCCACCGATAAAGTTCAGCTACTTCGTGAAGAATGGATGAGCCAGTTAAGCGCTTACTGCAGCGACTGGTGAGGCGGATCCCGAGTCAGATGCTGAAAGTCACGCTGGACAGCTGGGGCCGCCTGACGCCCGAGCAACGACAATCTCTGGACTTTACTCACACTAAAGCGGCGCTAACGCAAAAATTACTTGCCATTTGTGAGGTTTGTGCAGCATGTTGTTAACAGCACGTCTTGTTCAAAATATTTTTTTAAAGTTCATCGTTGAATTCAAATAGTCCCATCTTGTGTTACATTTAGGGTTGCCACCTTTCAGAAATAGAAATAAGGTACGCCCCGATTTCAGCAGCGCAGGAGCCAAAAAAATGTTTATTTTTATATGAAAAAACAAAATGCTTTGATTTAAAGTTTAAAGTACTTTAATAGCATTGAACTTGCATGACTGTACATAGACAACTATATAGCAGCTGAAATAGCCTCCTATGCTTTGTATGTCCACATCAGCCAAGATGTATAATATAGATACAGGTGAAGAATATGTTGTAAAAGTTAATTTATTTCAATAATTCAACTACAATATGGTGTAAAAGTTAATTTATTTCAATAATTCAACTAGAATATGGTGTAAAAGTTAACTTATTTCAATAATTCAACTAGAATATGGTGTAAAAGTTAATTTATTTCAATAATTCAACTAGAATATGGTGTAAAAGTTAACTTATTTAAATAATTCAACTAGAATATGGTGTAAAAGTGAATTTATTTCAATAATTCAACTAGAATATGGTGTAAAAGTTAATTTATTTCAATAATTCAACTAGAATATGGTGTAAAAGTTAATTTATTTCAATAATTCAACTAGAATATGGTGTAAAAGTTAATTTATTTCAATAATTCAACTAGAATATGGTGTAAAAGTTAATTTATTTCAATAATTCAACTAGAATATGGTGTAAAAGTTAATTTATTTCAATAATTCAACTAGAATATGGTGTACAAGTTAATTTATTTCAATAATTCAACTTAAAAGGTGAAACTAATATATTACCTAGTCTTATTACATGCAAAGCAAGATATGTTAAACCTTTATTTGTTGAATTGTTTATTGATTTCATAAAATATTCTCTAATTTATTTTTTATTTTGGGTTTTCATAAACTGTGAGCCATAATCACCAAAATCATAACAAATAAAGGCTTTACATTTCTCACTTTGAATAATATATTTGTTTCACCTTTAGATAAATTTACTATGAATGACGTTTTGCAATATATTCAAATTTTCCGACCTTCACCTGTATATTATGACATCAATAAATAAGAGCATAATATACGTCCGTATTGGTTCAATACGGAACGCAACTTTTAATTCCCAATTCCCAACCCCTACCTGGAGGTGAAGCCCGAGTCCTCCCCGCTGTCTGGCACACAAAAGATCTGGGCACAGACACAGCAGGTCCTGTTGTCCCGCCACAAAGATTTTGCTGGCCTTAATGTTTCCTGTGTTTTATTTTGTTCATTATTGTTAAATTTAGTGTTGATGTGTGCGTGACAGACGTGTGTATGGGACGTTAATGAAAATACGGAACAGATTGCGTCCCGTATTAGTTCAATACGGGACGCAACATTTTTTTCTCAAATAAAGGACAATTCCGTATTTTACGGGACAGGTGGCAACCCTAGTTACATTTCACTTCATATTCTTTCCTCACAGGACAACGAATTGACGATGAAACATATCACAGAGTTAGAGATGATACGTAAGTATATCTATATGTTTTTACCTTCAAACCTAGCGCTTGTTTTAATCCATTTTACCTGCTTGTATTTTTGCAAAAGGTGCACAAAACAGCAGTTTTAACATGTAAAATGAAATCAGGTACAATTTACTGTACTGTCACGCCATGGCTAGAATATACAGGACTGTCTCAGAAAATTGGAATATTGTGATTTTCTGTAATGCAATTAAAACAACAAAAATGTCATACATTCTGGATTCATTACAAATCAACTGAAATATTGCAAGCCTTTTATTATTTTAATATTGCTGATTATGGTTTACAGTTTAAGATTAAGATTCCCAGAATATTCAAATTTTTTGAGATAGGATATTTGAGTTTCTTAAGCTGTAAGCCATGATCAGCAATATTAAAATTTTTGCATTACAGAAAATAAAGGACTTTATCACAATATTCTAATTTTCTGAGACAGTCCTGTATCAGAGATGGGAGTAAGTCACTCGTGCAAGTCACAAGCAAGTCTCAAGTCATAACCTTCAAGTGAATGAATGAAGTTTATTCAATCATGACAACACAAAACACCAAAAAAACATTGTGCACTGCATTGACATTTCACACAAAACCAATAATCATGTGTTGAACAATGACTGAAAAGGCATAGGCAGAAGCAAACTGCTTATAAAAGGATATCCTATATTACCAACTTTCTTTTTTTTTGGCTACCGACCTCGAGAAAACCAAGGAGACAATAGAAAAGCAAAGAAACAACCGAAAAGCAAAGAAACAACAAAAGGCAAAGAAACATTAACAGAAAGTCAATCACACTTATAAGCTCCAAAAAGCTTTACAACCCATTTTCTTAAAAACCAAAAGAGAATGACATGTTTTTAAATTTATGTTGGCATCTTTCCAGAATTTAACTAGTAATGGAGACACATCTCCTTTTCATACCTTTTTTAGCTTTTTGTACAGTAAAATTGCAGACACCACTAAGATTACACAGAGTCTCCTGAATTGAAAACAAGCTCTGTATTGAGTCAGGGAGCATTTTTGATTTTGCTCTGAGCATAATTTGCATGATTTTATAATAAAACAAATCATAAAATTTAATAACATGAGAATTTAGAAAAAGTGCCTCTATGTGAGCGTAGTAATCAGTCTTATTGATGATACGTATGGCTTGTTTTTGCAGTTTTATTATTGAATTTAAGGTGGTTTTAAAGGTCTCAAGCAAGTCACAAGTCAAGTCATAAAAAAATCTGATGATCTACCCCAGTTTTCAAATTTAAAATCAGTATAGACAGTGGTACACAAGTTGAGTTTTATTTCAACATTAACTCAAACTATTGCAGCCTGCTTACAATTACTGCTTGCATCAACTGAATAGTATATAAAATAAAAATAAGTATATAGAAATAAATAAAAACATTGTCTTACATGTAAACATTACCTAACATGACAAAACATTACATCAAACCATGAAACTTATTAACAGAATCAACCTCTAGGTGGCAGTACAAATGAGAACCGATTAAGTAAATCAGTCAATCGCCCAACATGTTGTAGAGCATGATTTGCCACACACTGCATCGGACATGAAAAAAAGGAATATTTCAAAAGTTCACACACACACATAGGAAGTGGAACTATACAAGCCTCAAAGCTGGTAACGATCTTGCTGCCTCAAAACATACATCAACTTACAATGTGTTGCATTTGCTAAAAATGTAATGTGATAGTACTTTGTCACTGAGTTGTGAACGATGGGGTCGCATTATCACCCCGCCATGGCTGAACACACGTTCAACAGGTGCACTTGATGCTGGAACTGCCATAACTCTTACAGCCACCTTGAACAAAGAGGGGAGGGTGCGTCTGTTAATGGCCCAAAACTGAAGGCAGCTCTGTCCATCACAAATGCCCAAATAGTGGTTCAGCTGAATTTGGGGACTGGAACTTGAGTCCATCCTACAGTTTTTTGCTGTATGCTGAGAACAGCCCAGACTGACACTCTGGCTCTATCGGTGTCATCTGGTCCTGGATGTGCCCGCTTCTCTAAGAATCAAGTGTGATAAACAAGCAAAAACAATAGTCACAAAATATTTCTATCAAAAAATGGTGTCCACTTCATTAACATTAATGTGGGAGGCAAAATATTAGGAAAGCTTTTCAATATAACACTTCAGTATACCACTATTGCCCACTAAAGCCTCAATAATAACTATTAAGTAGAATTATTACCTTTCACACAATGTCAACACAACCTGAAACATTCCATACTGAACATTTCTAATATTTATATATACATCCCCTTTATATAAGAAAGCTACGTACGTCTAAAGGTGCGTGCAGCCTACTTGATGCAGAAGTGCTGCTTAAAGAGCTGAGTCTTTAGGTTGCTCTTAAAAGTAGGTACAGAACCTGCGGATCAGACAGAGTATCAGTAGCAAGTACAGTAGCAAGGTATTGAAGCAGAAACTCCATTGGAAACTGAACAAAGTTCTTCAGATGTCATCATCTTACCTGGAGAGGAACTTACAAGTTCTTCTAGTCTTTATAAATCTCCCTTCAGACAAAGAAATACATTTTGAGCATCTTTACTGTTGTAGTATGAGGTAAAAAGTGGAAATGAAATGCACAGGGATGTGGCTTATAGTTAAATCCCAAGAATACAGTCTCCACATTCAAGCACAGTAGTAGGAATGTAATGCTTTAGGGTTTGTTTGTCTTTTTCCAGACAATGGGAAAGGTAATCTAACCACATAAAACAACACAGGGCAAAATGCAAAGACATTCTGAAGGAAATTTGCTGGTAGCCTAAACATATATGGCTTTGGACAGCATTGGCCCCTGTAGACAAATAATGTTTTTTGAACTGAATTGAATTCTAGCTTTACAGTGGTAGTTAAAGAGACATTAAATGAAAATAATACGCATTTGAAATGTCTTATTCACTCAAAAATCTAGAAATGGGTATCACAAATACCATAAGATCAATAAAAGTTTTGTGTCATGTCTGATTCTTTTAGATGTAATTGAGAATCCAAACCAGGGGATGTGGTGCACCTTCCAGCTTATGGATCCTGGGGGTATGTTACAAGAAGATCATTCTTCTAGTACCATTCATGTTACCATAATGAGGCAATATAAATATATTCATATTGCAGGGTTGATATCAGTCTGTTTTATCTGTGGATATTCTATGTATGTTCTCACTCTACACGTGTCTCTCACAAGACCTACAAGCGTATTATACAGGAGCTATTAAGATGGGCTGAACAAATATTTCACAGATGATTGCTCATGAAAGATGTAACCAAAACATGCTTCAGTTTCTGCAGCTTTGTGACATTCAACCTGCATATTCTTTTTATTCATACCGTATTATGTATTTTAAGGCTCTTTAACTTTCTGTTTTCTAGATGATGCTCACACTTTAGAGCTGACACAGTTCAAGGAGCAGTTCAAATCCCACCTCAGTGAACTCATGAGACATGTAACCCTGACATTTCTTCTGTTTATATAACTGCATATTTAAATGACAAATGTAAGCAGCTCTGTGGTAAACTTTTCCTTTTACGTCCCATAAAAGGTGTCCATCAAAATAAAGAAGCACACAGATGAAGCTGTGTGGATTCGTATTGCGTGGGGAGACAGTTTCTCCCGGCCCAACCACCTGAAACCAACGTATGTTGTTCACCATCTCCAGACGCCTTATGTCTTTGTGAGCAGTGTGACTTCAAAGTTGAAGCCTCTGTTATCACAGGTGAGAAATGACACCTTACATCTTATATGTTGTTCATACGCTTGCCAGATGTGTGGGTTTTGTGTTGCTTGCTTTTTAAAAATATTATTGTGTGTGTGAGTGTGTGTGGAGATAATTTCTCTAAAAGTATAGTATTCTTTACAGGCCTTGGTTCTGTCTACTCGACATCTAGCAATAAAAGACGCTAATCTCAGTGGACGGAAGCTTAACGCCATCAGAGACCTGGTTATGAGACAATATCAACAAGTAAGCTTCTTGAGATTATGTTGCAGAACAATCAGTTATTATTATTATTTTAATTTTTATTATCATCATGTAATTTTTGGGGTATAAGCAGCATTTTCACATTAAAATTAGGGCTTAATATACCGAACCATGGGGAAAATTCAGTGTGACCAGACTATTTCACTGCTGGTTTGCGTTTGGGTGGATTTTGACTTTTTCTTTGTCCATAGGCATTTCCTTCAAAATATCCCAGCTCTCTCACTGAGAACAATCAAACACTGTCAAGTATGTTTAACATGTCATTTGGTGTAACCTTTTCTTTAATAATCTGTGAAGGTTTCTGTTTTTCTGCTTCAGTTCTGAATTCTGATGTTTGTGTAAGTGGCTTTATTTGTGTGACCAGATCTGCACATAGAAAAGGAGCAGGCTGAGGCTGCGGCAAACAGGCATCAGATGGCTGCTGAAGCCTTTGGCGAGGGGACGTTACCTCAACTACAATCTGCAGTTTATAAGGTACCTTGACTGAGTAGAAGATGAAAAGCATCAAATTTGAAGTTGCACTCTTTCTATACGAAAAACATTGCAGTTACTCTTTGCAGTATTTTTGATATATTCTTATTTTATTCTGTAATTATAAGAAATACATTTTAATCTGATCTTTTTTTCAGCTGGAAACAAAATTCAGAGACCCCACTAATGAGGCCATGTCAAAGCAGGAGGGGCCGTTCAGATGTGTGGTCAAATTTTCAAGTACCAACCTCCTGGAGTCACTCAGACATTGTGCATCTTCAGGTATCAACATCTCAACTATTTTTTACAATTTTACCTTTAATATGAGACTGCAAGCTTTTTAACCTTTGTGTAGTTGGACTATTTATACTTTTGAACAAAAAGGCAAAAATCCATCCTCATAATTGTCTCAAGGGTTTATTTTGGATCACTTTAGCTTCTCCATTACAGGAATAAATATTGATATACCGTATTTTCTGGACTATAAGCCGCTACTTTTTTCATAGGTTTTGAACCGTGCGGCTTATACAAAGGTGCGGCTATTCTGTGGATTTTTCTTCCACCGCTCTGGCGCTCTAACCGGAATTAGAATAAAAACTAAGACAAAATAAATGCAAAGAAGAATACGCTACTTCTTCTTTAGCAGATAGAAGTAGGTAGAAGCAGATTTCAGACAGATAAATAGATAAATAAGTACCGGTTATTTTCTCTTGGTTCTGTCCAGTTTTAATCAGCAAAGTTGCTGCCGTGTTAAAAGACACTGTTAGGAAAGGATCTATTTAGGTACAAACATGTACATCATTTACAGTTCAAAATGGTTCTGTACATGTAGTAAATGTCTAATCTAACAACATAAATATTTGCGGCTTGCATATCTTTTTTTTTTAAATAGAGCGGATGCGGCTTATATACAGGTGCGGCTTATAGTCCAGAAAATACGGTACTATGTGTTTTGGGTATTAAGGGGGGCATGTTTTTGTGGAAGTCAGTAAAACCTATCTTTTTCTTATTTATTGGAGAAACATACAGCTTCTATCTGCTGAAACTTAGACCTGTGTGACATTATCACGTTTGCAGTGCCATTCATCTTTATGGTTACATTTCTTGAGTTATCAGTTCAACCAGGTAATGTGATGTTTTTATTTTATAGGCATTGCCTCAACTCCCGTCACTCCCCTGCTGTCATCTATTCCCTTGAAAGGAAGAAATTATTTTGTTATCAAAGACAATGGTCCTGGTCCCTCGTCACAAGCGCGACAAACACAGAGCTGAAGATTTCAGAACTGTGACATGAAGGACGAACTACACGCCCCATTCTTACTTCCCTTTAGTCCAGCGCGGATGTTTATTACGACACTGTTCTCCTTGTCCATGCTGCTCTAGAAGAGGCCGTCTCGTCCTGGACTTCAGATGCCATCGTTGTTCTTTTCCTCTCAGTATATTCCCTCGAGTTTAAGAATGTAGGTAACTGAATATTAGAGACTGTCACTTAATTTTTACATATTGTCAGCATAATGTCAGAACATTTTGTTCCATTACTCTTCTGTTTTACATCATTTCAAAGGAGAAACGTTACAGCCCTTTTCAAACATTAACACAGTTCCTCTGGGTCTTAATGTAATGTCTGTGAGGGTTAGTCGTAATTATTTACACCTGAATATATGATTTTAACTACAGAAAGATATGTATTTCTTCACGTGGACTCTAACAAAACGGTGACTTTTGTTGTCAGCTAGTTAAATGTCTGTGTTTAATGTCCGAGGTGAACAAGCTTGGCAGATGTACATACGCTTTATTTTATCCTCTGTATAATATTTTATGCCACAGAGCTGTAAAATGTGTTAAACAGGCTCAGCTATTTTCTGTATCTCCCTAACTGCATCCACACATGTTTACTCCATATTCTCAATAAAAGTTTAATGAATTAATTTCCAGTTTTGATGTGAATACTTCAAACGTAATTATCCATGAGTTGTACCACGGGTTTCAAAAGTTATATTGATGGTGGACTCTGAGACACCAATATGTTTGAATCAAGATTAATGCGAAAGGGGCATAATTCCATCTGCCCATCTGCCCATAGCTTTAAAACATACCCACAAAGTTGGATTTAAAAGATGATGCTGAGCTCTGTAACTTCAGTAGTTTCTGAAGAGCTGCTTGTTTTTTTTTCTACCTGTGTTAATGTGATATACACAAATGTGACATTAAAAGTAATAAATTACTGTTTTGAGTGCAGAATAGTACTGGAGTAATGGGATCAACTAGCTCATATATAGAGGATTAAAATATAGATAATAAAATAAATAGATAAAATATAAATATACATATTTTTTATTCAGAGGGAGAAATAAGTATTCCACTATTTGGTTTCACTGAACCATGGTGATACATTTAGGGGAGGGGAACTTAAATGGGAGTGGAACCAAAAATGGACAGGTATCGTTCCGCTGCGATGCCTCAGGGGGGGAGGCTCCTCCTTCTCACCTCAGACCTCTTTCCCGGGAAGAATGACGGCTGGCTCTCTCCTTATGATGTTACAATTCTGCTTCCCGGGGTTTTCAGAGGAGAATTAGGAGAGGTCAACTCCTTAAGGCAAAGGTTCAACTTTGGTGCGGCGGTCTTAGATCTTGAGGCCTGTAACATTAAGAAAGAAAAACTCTTTGGACTTGTTCTTCGAAGACTCTTGTGTCTGATTGGCTTGGTGTTCTTTTTCAGAAGAAGTTTGAAAACTTAGAAATATTGGTGTAAGAAAAAGACTTCTGGAACTCTGAGCAGAAAGCCGATGTAGTCAGTCGCTGGTCCATCATCTGGTCTTCAGACCGGCCTGGAAAATCCACATCAACACGCTCATTGTATCACACCAACTGCTATGAAGGCTTAGAAAGGGAAAAGTTGTTTCAAAATCGCTGCTGTACACTTTAATTGAAAGAAATAAAATGCAAGCCAGTTGCTGCACTTTTTTTTTTACCTAATAAAAACCCCTAAATAAAAGTGTTCAGAATGTAATGAGTGTCATATATACACAGCAAGGGTCTTACTAGAACTGCCACAATGACAGCTAAACACTAAACAAGCTGTTAATTATGGACCATCTCTTTGGTAGAAGAAAAAACTGTAGAAGGTTCATCTATCCATTATACATGACCACTTTGTTCATAGTCGTGTGCTGTATCCTTTCCCAGCTCTACCTCGGGTGAAATGGAGGTACAACCTGCACAGGTCACATTAACGCACATCCCAGGTCACCTCATGTACTTTTTTTTCTTTTTCCTACAGACTCATTACTCCGGCACTTTAGAACCAACTTGTGCTTTTTTTTTTTTCCTTTAATATTATTTGCTCTTTTGTATTGCACCAATCACCACAACAAATTCCTTGTGTGTGTTAAACTACTTGGCAATAAACTTCTTCTGATTCTGATTCTGATTCTGAGGTCACCCGTGCCTGTTGCCGACTAATAATCTCACATCCTCACTCAATGTAAATGACCATGTAAGTGTGGGAAGAAATTGAGGTATGCAGAAAAATAAATACATATATAAATAAAAAATAGGGAAAAACACACAGGGAAAACATGCAAACATGCAAATGGTTCAGTGTAAGAAATATAACACAACAAAGTTCATTAAAGTTATAATTTAAGGGGTAACCTAAACTTCAAATCTTTATTTGTGCGTACAACAAAAATACGTTTTTGTGCATCAGTTTGTGGAATTAAACCGTGGAATGGTTTGAATTTGGAGTTAAAAGAATGTACAAACATAAAACAATTTAAGAAGGAATATAAAGAAATAGTTTATTTGAGGTATAAAAGTGAAGACTGTGTTTAAAGATCACCAGCTGTGTGTTCTGCTATTTCGTCATGTTGTCTTTGTATGTTTATATATATACGTATTATATTTATATCATAGTTATATTATATTTATGATAGAGCTTACATCTGGTATTAGACAGGTTACTTTTGTAAAAATTATATATATTTATACAAATTAGTGTATAGTATAAAAAGTAAATACAGACACATAATTTATGTTTAGTTGTGGAAAGGGGATGGGATTAAATAAGTTTATACTTCCCCCCACTCCTTTTCGAACATGTAACTGAAATATGTGTTTTGATGTTGTTGTTTTTTTCTTTATGTGATGGAATGCCCACCTGTATTTGTTTTCTTATCTTTTTTCTTGTTTTTTATACGGTTCATGTTCAAAATAAACAAAACGAACAAACGAACGAATTAAAGGACTGATGGAAATCAGCACTTTGACCTTACACACATTTTGCATTTCTTTTTATCTTGCAGAATGTAGAATGCAGAGGTGTCAAAATTATTCACATTCATTACTCAGGTAGAAGTATAGATACTAGAGTTTAAAAATACTCCTGTAGAAGTTGAAGTATCAACTCAAGTTTTTTACTCAAGTAAAAGTATAAAAGTACTGGTTTCAAAACTACTTAAAGTATAAAAGTAAAAGTAATGTAAGGGGGGAAAAAAGCCATTAAGGACAAAAGCCATTGAAAATGCATCTTAGTATAATGCAAATATATTAAAGAACTATATATGTGTACTATTGAGCATTAACACGTGTTTCAGGGAGCAGAAGATGTGATGACTAGTTGCCTTTAAGTATTGTAATGGTGCAAAAAGTCAAACTTCAGAGGCATGTTATCATTTATCCTAACCTTTATTGGAATGTACGTCCAAGTCCAAACAAAACTGGACAAGAACATCTGTGCCACAACCACAACCAAATTCACTCTATCCGGATGGAGCAATTTAACTGGATAGTTTTTTTTAAAGGCCTAAATGAAATAGAGTAACAAGGCTGTTTTTAAAATGTTAGGAGTAAAAAGTGCAGATAATTGCGTGACAATGTAAGTAGTAAAAGTAAAAAGTCGTCTGAAAAATAATTACTCCAGTGAAGTATAGATAACCAAAATTTCTACTTAAGTAAGGTAACAAAGTATTTGTACTTCGTTACTTGACACCTCTGGTAGAATGTGATATGATGATAAGGCATTTTTCTTGCTACTTCTGGAACGACTCTCCTTCCCAGTAGGTGGCGCTAAAACACGCTATTTGTCAATCCAAAAATAAACATCAGCAGAAGAAGCGCGGCGAGGCAGAGCCTTGCAGTCAGCGCGGAGGGAGGCAGAGCCCTGTGCTGCTCCCGTCTCTCCCAAACACACAAACATGGCCGCCTCTGCGACGAGCGGCACGAACACCAGCCACAACACGACCCCGGGCAGCCTTAAGGGCAGCGGGGAATCTCCGGCTCCCTGCCGGGACATAATCAGACCCTCCATCACGGAGCTGACCAAAGAAGTGAGGAAGAACATCCTGTGCACCGTGCAGGGATGTGGCAAGATCCTGCCCAACACACCTGCACTGAACATGCATCTGGTCAAGTCGCACAGAATCAAGGTAATTACGTATATGTGGTCGTTACGATCATTAATGCTTGGGCAAAATTCGCTGGGCTAATTTGGCAAAACCTCTGTTTTGGAAATATCGTAAAAACTGTTGGGAATTTTGGGAAAAAAAAGCGCAAGTCATCCAAGTTCGTACAAGCTAACCTGCGCAGAGGAGCAACTGTTATTGCTGCAACTTTTTTTTGCAACGTTTTGAAGAAATGTTTTTATAGTTAGTTTGTTTTTTTTTTAAATTCCATCGTTTGCTAGATAAGCACACTGCAGCTACCTACTGTGTTGACGCTTTTCCTTTGATCACGTGATGATTGGTGCAAAGTGCTTGGTATTGATACAGACATTTACTCTGAAACTGAAGTGTTTAGCATAATAGATGATAAATGTGTTAGTTAGTTGGATAAATGTGGACGTTTTGCATCTATGTAAACTAAACACAAACTTTGAGGTTGGAAGCAAACTTCAACTTCAAGTGCCCTATGAATATTTTTATATATGATTTTTGCCCTTCTTAAGAGCACATTAGTAGTAAGTATAAAGTAAGATTAAAATGATCTTCAATGAAATTGTAAAATTGAATTTAAAATCTTAATGACCACCTTCATCCAAGAGTTAAAGCTGTTGTCGTGCCAAAAAGTGATTGCCTGCCAGAATCTGATTTCTCCCCTGAAAATGGGGCTTTTTACCTGCCAAAAAATGATTGAAGGCCAAATACAGTTAATGTAAGGTTGTTTCTACCTAAATATGATTTAATTTCATTCTTGAGCTTCATAATATAAACACTACAGCTCACAGGATTGCTTTTAATTCTTTTAAAGGACCATTACAACACAAAATAGGCATTTTCACCTGCAAAAAATTGATTGAAGGCCAAATACAGTTAATGAAAAGTTGTTTCTGCCTAAATATGACTTGATCTCATTCTTGAGCTTAATAATCTGAAAATCTGACGTTTTAGCACTATCGTTCAACGGGCTGCCGTGCGCGCTCCCGCGGCCAGAAATAGGAAGAAATCAGATTCTGGCAGGCAATCACTTTTTGGCACAACACCGTCATTGATACCTTTCTTCTTTTTTATTATTATTATTATTATTATTATTATTATTATTATTATTATTATTATTATTGTTCCATAAATTATGTACCCAGTTATTTGCCATCTTATTATATTTGGAACCAGTCAGACACAATATTTTAATGTCTGTAAATAAAACAAGAATGCAGGTAAAGAAGCAGTGCAAAACTCCATTAAAGCACATCTGTACCACCTCAGTCTCATCCTTAAATCAAAATGACACAATGCACACAAACATTCATTAAAAAAGCATTTTGTTTGAAAACAATTTGTTAGATGATTGGAAACAATATCTACAACATACTTCAGCAAGGACCACTCTATGTTCAGAAAGGAACAATTCATTATGTTATTTATATTGCTGCTCTTTGTAAAGCACTTAGACTTGTATCTGTAAAAAGTGCTATATGAATAAAGTTTACTTATTACTATCTACAGTGATGGTCAGTAATGCAGCAGTTTTCACACAGTAGTTTCGAAACAGCATTTTATGATTTCACATTTTGTCACAAGTCTCAGTTCACTCTCAATTTGAGTCAATTCAGTTTTGCTGTGTTCAAGAACACTAAGAACATGTTGAGTCACATGACAAACTAGCACAAACATGTCATGGATGTGAAAAAAAAAAAACAACACAAATTTTCCAAATTAATATATATTTCATGCAGATTATATTCAGATAGCAGTCCAGCATCCACAAAGTAGGAGTTGTATTTTATGAAAAGCTATCGTACAAGCTTGTGCAATAAAGCAAAGCTGCCGCTGACATTGGCCCGGTTTCCCAGATCAGTTAAGTAGCTCTTAACAGCGAAAGACTTCTTTCAAACCTTCTTAAGGAGCCTGTGAAAGAAAATCACGTTTCCCAGAGTTGCTCTTAGCTTAAGAATCTCTTTCATTAAGAAGGAAACGAAAGATGCTGCTGACCCAGTCTTTACAACCATCTTAGTGAACAAAGACTCACAGATCCAGGCGCGTCAGGCAAATCAATATCACACCAAGCTATGAGATATTAAAACAATGCACCCCGCACAAATTTTGATCTATTTTATACTTTAGATTTATATTGTTTAGCATTTATTGGTGACAGCAAAGGGAGAAAAAAAAGGAAAATAAGGAATAACAAGTGTGTTCCTGTATATGTTGTATGCATTACGCACAAATAAAACGATCATCATGAATATCATTTATTTGATAATTTGGCTGCTATACAGCATGTTCTCTCTGCAAATCAACCGCGTCGCTGTGCGCGAAGCAGAACTGTTTATATGAACGCATTCGTGCGTCAGCACTTCAATCCCCTGGACCTGCTGTCGGACCGGGCTGTCCAGGCAGCCGTGACACCGATCCTCCTGCCTGCGCCGAGCCCGAGCACCTATATGTGTGATGACAGGGAATCAGTGCATTGAGGAGCAGCGCTGCGTGTCTCCACCAGTGTTGTGCTAGTTACTGAAAAATAGTAACTAGTTACCGTTACAAGTTACTCCATTAAAAAGTAACTCAGCTACTTAGACCAAAAAGTAATGCGTTACTATGAAAACTTTACTTTAAATAAAAACATTATTTTAAATGCTCCCATTTCATGCCCCTCTAGCCTTCATTTCAGCAGGTACTGTATGGATTTGCATTGTGCATCGTGTTCTGCATTCTAAACAGTCTCCCCGCTTCTTCACTTCCTGTGTCAATAACGTTGGTTGCTTAGCAACAAGCTGAGAACGGCCAATGAGCTTCAGCAGCAGCTGAAGAACAGGAGCCTTTGATGAATCGTTCATTACAGTCTCAAATATAATAACCAATTGTAGCATGTCTGTTTATAACAATCTTTTTGCCCAGAAGAAAAAAGAGCGAAGACAACGACCCATAACTATTTTCTTCTCTTGAAAAAACCCACCTGCACCGCGGCTTTAGGAGAGAAAGACGCTACAGCGCGAGTCGGGATGCAGCGGCTCAGAAGAGCAGTGGAATACGTGCGAGGCGGTGCTGCTCTCTGCCATTTGAAGCCCTCTATAATTGTAAAAAGAATTTCACTTATCACGGGTTCTTTTTGGAACATAACCGCGAAAACCAGGGATTGCTGTAATTCCACGTTGTGAAACTCGCCTTCTCTTGGCTCGCCATGACCGTCATGTTTTTGAACGCACACACACTACGTTTCCTCTGGTCTCCGCGTGGGGAAAAAAAGCTTCACTGTAGCCAGAAATAACGGAGTAACGCACCGTTTGGTAGCGGTAATTGCGTTACTGAATTTAAAAAGTAATGCGTTAGAGTATTAGTTACCGCAAAACTAACGGCGTTGCTGTAACCCGTTACTAAATAACGTTAGTCCCAACACTGGTGAAGGATTCTGTTTTACTAGTCTGGAGGATACAATGTGGTCCTATATGCTGAATGATCGTTAAGTTAATTTCTCCTTTCGTCCATCTTTCACATTTAATGAAAACAATACATTTCCTCATTATTCTCTTACCAAGACTACTTCTTATTTAGTTGCAGTCTTGTTTCATCATGAAAAGGGGTCATTGAATTATATTTATCATCTTAATTTTTCATTATAACGCACAGGCAGCAGGGAATTAGTGCGTTAGGTAGCAGTGCTGCGTGTGAAAATGCGCTGATAGTGATCGGTGATCGATTTGCCTGACATCGATTGATTTGGTTTCAGAACAAGACAGCTCCTCCAAAGAGCTTCTGAAAGAGCGAAACTAAAGGACGGTGTTAAGAAGTCATCTGGGAAACACCCGTATCTTAGGGTACCTTCTTAGTTGAAACCTTCTTTGAACCTCTCTTAAATCCTTAAGAGAGGTTGAATCTGGGAAACCCGGCCATTGAGTTTTAAAACACGATTTTGTTAAATTATTATACGTGTGATCGTTTGTCTAATTTAACTGTGAGAATATGACCCTGTCTGCCTGCTTTAGTTATATTACTGCTATATACTGCATTTCAATAGGAAAAAGTGTTATTCTGGTTAAACAACAAAATAGATGCATAAAAGAGCCTGATATGTTTAAGTTCAATCCTGTTTGAGATGAGAAGTCAATACTGTGACAACGATGGGAAGTTTACCTCTGACACGGGCTCTACTGGCCTCACTGGACTGGGCTTTTCTGTGGGAGGCTGTAATTCACTGCCGCCTGTGATGAATGAAGTTCTTTGCTGGGAAAAGCTCCCTGTTGTCCTGCTGCAGACTAAGCTCTTTGTTTGAGATAGGTGAATGTGAGAATTTGAATGAGCTCTTAGTAGTTGATATGTGCAAACTGGGATGCTGTTAAAAAGAAAAAAAAAGTTCTTATCCAAGTTTATCAAGTGTGCGTTCAAAGTTTTTGAGTCATTGCTCATCGTTGTTTGCGCACAAACTAAACTTTTGGCTTGTTTTTTGTCAAAGCTTGAAGGAGCTACGTCAAGTTTGCAGCATGTTTGGTTCCAGTCCTTTTGCAATGTTTAAATGTATTTACATGCTGCCACACCTTGAATTTAGATCATGCAAAATAAGGAAAGGAGGCCAACAACGCTGATTCTTTGTGAGAAGCTGATATTGACATTTGTAATAATATTTGAATGAGACATGGTGAGAGACACTATTTGTTTAATTTATATACATCTGTACTGTCTTAACACCACCATAGTGTTGCACCATATATTTGCTGATTAGTTACTGTTTATCTTTCTTA